>NW_026986645.1:210000-537500 GCF_031307605.1 Tribolium castaneum | reverse complement strand
TAAATTAAGTGTATTTTAAATCACAAGACATTTTCTGTTAAAGCACTTTTTTTTTAAATATTAATTATTTTCAAACTTATATCTCGCTTATGGTTAGTCCTACATGAAAAATGCAAATTACTATTTTGTAGGAAATTTTATCAGCTTTAATTTTAGTAATAAGATAAAAATTGATAGGAGTAACTGTTTTCGAGATATAAGCAAGAAACCAAAAAACTGTTACCTTAATTAAGCGCTTGCATATAAGCAAATTTAGTACTAAAAACAACTCTGAAGACTTTGGTGATTTTTATGTCTTCTCCTTTTTCCTCTACTAAAGTGTTAGACCCAATTAATTTACTTTAATATCGGTTTTTCAAACATTTTATTTTAAAGCAAATTTTTGTTAAAGATTATTTATATCCAACTCTATAACTCGCTTATGGTTGGTCTTACAAAAGAAATGCAAATAACTATTTTGTTGGAAATTTTATCAGCTTTAATCTTGAAAGAAAGATAAAAATTGATAGGAGTAATTGTTTTCGAGATATAAGCAAAAAACCAAAGTGAAAACTGTTACATAAAAACCAATTATTTTTGTTAATTCATTGTTACAAACAAGAAACCTTACATCAAAGAAACTGAAAACCCCTTATTCAGGCACAGAAATTCGAATTACGTTTCAGTCTGGACAAAAGCTGCTTATTTTAGACGATCCTTTGTTTTGAACACGAAAACTTACATTAAAAAGATTAAAAACGTCTTATTCTGGCTGAAAACTGCAAATTATATATTACTCTAGATAAAAGCAATTTATCCTGATTACTCCTTTACTTAGAATAGAGTAAACTTGTATAAAATTTAATGAAAACTTTAAATTTAGTCTCAAAAAAATAATTTACGTCATAGTTTTGACCAGCACTGTTTATTTCAAACGAATTTATGATTCGAAACTAATGAACTTTTATGGGGCAGATGCAAAACCACATATTACCATATAAAGCGTTGTTTTAAAGCAAAGTATTACCTTTTGCAACAAGAAATTTCACGTCAAAGAAACTGAAAACTTCGTATCCATGCATAAATATCGAATTACGTCTCAGTTTAGGCAAATACAGCTTATTTTAAACGATTCATTGCTATAAACAAGAAAAATTTTATCAAGCATACTGAAAACGTCTTATTCTCGAAAATAAGAGCAAATTATGTATCAGTTTTGACAAAAGCGGATTACTCTATTTGATTCTATGCATAGAGTAGAGTAAACTACTATAAAACGTAATGAAAACTCTATATTCAAGCTCAAAAGAACAAATTACGTTATAGTTTTGGCAAAAAAAAAATATTTCGGACGATTACATACTTCGAAGTAAGCAAACTTTAATTGAACAAGTGCAAAAGCTAATACTTTGCTTTAAAATAACGATTTATGTGGTAATATGGTATTTTGCATCTGTCCTATAAAAGTTTACTCGTTTCGCTCCATTGAATCATTCGAAAGAAATTATTTTGACACAACAACAACGAAAATAATTTGTTTTTGTTTAAACTGTAACATAAATCGCTTTTATAAAACGAACTAAGACGTTTGGCATCTGTTTATTGAAAGTTTTCTCGTTTGGGGGCATAAAATCGTTTGAAATTATCAGTTCTGGTCAAAACTATAACGTAAATTATTTCTTTGTATCACTTTAAAGATTTGCGTTATAGTCTTGACGAGAACTGTTAATTTCAAACGATTCTATGCTTTGAAACCAGTATACTTTCACTGAACAGAGGCAAAACGTCTGATTTCGCCTTTAAAAAACGATTTATGTCACAGTTTGGATTAAAACCAATGATTTTCGTTTATTCATTGTTACAAACAAGAAACCTTACATCAAAGAAACTGAAAACCTCTTATTCAGGCCCAGAAAATCAAATTACGTTTCAGTCTAGACACAAATTGCTTATTTTAGACGATTCTTTCTTTTGAAGACGAAAACTTACATTAAAAAGATTAAAAACGTCTTATTCTGGCTCAAAACTGCAAATTATGTATTACTTTGGATAAAAGCAGTTTATCCTGATTACTCCTTTGCTTAGAATAGAGCAAACTTGTATAAAACTTAATGAAAACTTTAAATTTCGTCTCAAAGAAATAATTTACGTTATAGTTTTGACCAGAACTGTTAATTTCAAACGATTTTATGCCCCCAAACGAGAAAACTTTCACTAAACAAATGTCAAACGTCTTAGTTCGTTTTATAAAAGCGACTTATGTAACAGTTTAAACAAAAACAAATTATTTTCGCTGTTGTTGTGTTAAAATAGTTTATTTCGAATGATTCAATGGAGCGAAACGAGTAAACTTTTATAGGACAGATGCAAAATACCATATTACCACATAAATCGTTATTTTAAAGCAAAGTATTAGCTTTTGCACTTGTTCAATTAAAGTTTGCTTACTTCGAAGTATGTAATCGTCCGAAATATTTTTTTTTGCCAAAACTATAACGTAATTTGTTCTTTTGAGCTTGAATATAGAGTTTTCATTACGTTTTATAGTAGTTTACTCTACTCTAAGCATAGAATCAAACAGAGTAATCCGCTTTTGTTAAAACTGACACATAATTTGCTCTTATTTTCGAGAATAAGACGTTTTCAATATGCTTGATAAAATTTTTCTTGTTTATAGCAAGGAATCGTTTAAAATAAGCTGTATTTGCTTAAACTGATACGTAATTCGATATTTATGCATGGATACGAAGTTTTCAGTTTCTTTGACGTGAAATTTCTTGTTGCAAAAGGAAATACTTTGCTTTAAAACAACGCTTTATATGGTAATATGTGGTTTTGCATCTGCCCCATAAAAGTTCATTAGTTTCGAATGATAAATTCGTTTGAAATAAACAGAGCTGGTCAAAACTATAATGTAAATTATTTCTTTGAGACGAAATTTAAAGTTTTCATTAAGTTTTATACAAGTTTACTCTATTCTAAGTAAAGGAGTAATCAGGATAAATTGCTTTTATCTAGAGTAATATATAATTTGCAGTTTTCAGCCAGAATAAGACGTTTTTAATCTTTTTAATGTAAGTTTTCGTGTTCAAGACAAAAGATCGTCTAAAATAAGCAGTTTTTGTCCAGACTGAAACGTAATTCGAATTTCTGTGCCTGAATAAGGGGTTTTCAGTTTCTTTGATGTAAGGTTTCTTGTTTGTAACAATGAATTAACAAAAATATTTGGTTTTTATCCAAATCATGAATCAGCTTTAAGACTATAACGCAAATCTTTTGTTTTGTGCTAAAATAAGACGTTTTTAGTCAGTTTGATATAAGTTTTCTTGTTCAAAGCAAAATATTGTCGAAAATCAACCGTTTTTGTCTAAACTGATACAAAATTCGGTGGTTTGTGTCCGAATACAAAGTTTTCAGATTCTTTAATGTTAGGTTTGCTGCTTCTAACAAAGAATCAACGAAAATATTTTGTTTTAATACAAACTGCAATATAAAATGTCTTCATAGGACAAAACATGATGTTTGGCATCTGTTTAATAAAAATTTACTCGTTTGGAAGCATAGAATCATTTCAAATAAGCTATTCTCGTCGAAACTATAATGTAATTAGTATTTTGTGCTAGAATACAGCGTTTTTGTTAGATTTATTAACAATTTTGTCTATTTTAAGCAATGAAACGAATAGGATTAGCTGCCTTTATCTAAAGTGATACATAAATTGCTCTTTTATGCCAGATTAATACGTTTTTAGTCTGTTCGATGTAAGTTTTCTTGTTCAAAGCAAAAGATCGTCTAAAATAAGCCGTTTTTGTTTGAACTGATGAACAATTCAGACTGAGAGTCAACAAAAATAATTTATTTTAATCCAAACTGATACTTTTTGACCCTATAAAAGCCCTATAAGAGTCCGAGATACGCCGTTCTCGTCAAGTCTATAACGTAATTCATTTTTTTGTGTCAGAATACGACGTTTTCTGTCTGTTTAATATAAGTTTTTAATAATAATAATAATAATAATAACAATAATAATAATAATAATAATAATAATAATAATAATAAAAATAATTATACTAATAATAGTAATAATAATAATAATAATAATAAAAATAATAATAGTAATAAAAGTAAGCTTAGTTTTCTAAGCAAAAATGAAGCTTATTTTGTGTGTTATATGAGCGTTTTCTCATTTCTATGCAAGAGATCATCTGTGATCTGTGTTTTTAGGCAAGAAATTGTCTAAAATTAATAACTCATTTTAAAACTGGTATAAAAACATTTACTATACAAAAGTTAATAATAATAATAATAATAATAATAATAATAACAATAATAATAATAATAATAATAATAATAATAATAATAATAATAATAATAATAATAATAACAATAATAATAATAATAATAATAATAATAATAATAATAATAATAATAGTAGTAATAAAAGTAAGCTTAGTTTTCTAAGCAAAAATAAAGCTTATTTTGTGTTATATGAGCGTTTTCTCATTTCTATGTAAAAGATCATGTGTGATCAGTGTTTTTAGGCAATCTTAGCCATTTTATAGTTTTTAAGCAAGAAATTGGCTAAAATTAATCACTCATTTTAAAACTGGTATAAAATCATTTACTATACAAAAGTTAATAATAATAATAATAACAATAATAATAATAATAATAATAATAATAGTAATAGTAACAAAAGTAATAATAATAATGAATGAAGCTTATTTTGTGTGTTATATGAGCGTTTTCTCATTTCTATGCAAGAGATCATCTGTGATCTGTGTTGTTAGGCAAGAAATTGAATAAAATTAATAACTCATTTTAAAACTGGTATAAAAACATTTACTATACAAAAGTTAATAATAATAATAATAATAATAATAATAATAATAATAATAATAATAATGATAATAATACTTATAATAATGAATTTCTTTCTAAATTAAAGCTTAGTTTTTTTAAGCAAAAATGATGCTTATTTTGTGTTATCTGAGCGTTTTCTCATTTCTATGCAAGAGATCATCTGTGATCTGTGTTTTTAGGCAAGAAATTGTCTAAAATTAATAATTCATTTTAAAACTGTTATAAAAACATTTACTATACAAAAGTTATAATCGGTTATTAATAATAATAATATTAATAATAATAATTATAATAATAATAATAATAATAATAATAATAATAATAATAGTTATAATAATAATAATAATAATAATAAAAATAATAATAATAGTAGTAATAAAAGTAAGCTTAGTTTTCTAAGCAAAAATGAAGCTTATTTTGTGTTATATGAGCGTTTTATCATTTCTATGCAAAAGATCATGTGTGATGTGTGTTTTAGGCAATCTAAGCCATTTTATAGTTTTTAATATTTAACAAAAATTTGCTTTAAAATAAAATGTTTGAAAAACTGAAATTAAACTAAATTAATTGTGTCTAACACTTTAGTAGAGGAAAAAGGAGGAGACATAAAAGTCACTAAAGTCTTAGAGTTGTCTTTAGTCGTCATATTAATAACAATAACATTTATAATAACAATACTAGTAGTACTAAATTTGCTTATATGCAAGCGCTTAATTAAAGTAACAGTTTTTTTGTTCTTTGCTTATATCTCGAAAACAGTTACTCCTATCAATTTTTACTTTTTCACCAAAATTAAAGGTGATAAAATTTCCTACAAAATAGTTATTTGCATTTTTCATGTAGAACTAACCATAAGCGAGATATAAGTTTGAAAGTAATTAATAATTAAAAAAAAGTGTTTTAACAGAAAATGTCTTGTGATTTATAATACACTTAATTTATTGGGTCCAATACTTTATTAGAAGAAAAAGGAGGTGACATAAAAGTCACTGAAGTTTTCAGAGTCGTTTTTAAATGCTGCATTTTTGTCTTCGTCTCAAACATTGAAAACTGAATTACATTTTTGTTCAGTAACAGTTACAGTTTTCTTATTGGTTTTTTGCTTATATCTCGAAAACAGTTACTCCTATGAAATTTTAACTTTCTTTCACAATTAAAGCTAATAAAATTTCCAACAAAATAGTTATTTGCACCTCCTTTTTCTTCTAATTAAGTATTGGACCCAATAAATTAAGTGTATTTTAAATCACAAGACATTTTCTGTTAAAACACATTTTTTTTAATTATTAATTATTTTCAAACTTATATCTCGCTTATGGTTTGTTCTACATGAAAAATGCAAATAACTATTTTGCAGGAAATTTTATCATCTTTAATTTTGGTGAAAAGTTAAAAATTGATAGGAGTAACTGTTTTCGAGATATAAGCAAGAAACCAAAAAACTATTACCTTAATGCAGCGTTTGCATATATGCAAATTTAGTACTATTAGTTTATTAATGTTATTGTTATTAATATGACGACTAAAGACGATTCTGAAACCTTTAAAGACTTTTATGTCATCTCCTTTTTCCTCCACTAAAGTGTTAGACACAATTAATTTAGTTTAATTTCAGTTTCAAACATTTTATTTTAAAGCAAATTTTTGTTAGAAATTATTTATATTCATCTCTATAACTCGCTTATGCTTGGTCCTACAAGAAAAATGCAAATAATTACTTTGTTGGAAATTTTATCAGCTTTAATTTTGAAAGAAAGATAAAATTTGATAGGTGTAACTGTTTTCGAGATATAAGCTAGAAACCAAAATCTGTTACATTAATTAAGCGCTTGCATATAAGCAAATTTAGTACTATTAGTATTATTATTATTAATGTTATTGTTATTAATATGACGACTAAAAACGACTCTGAAGTCTTTGGTGACTTTTATGTCTTCTCCTTTTTCCTATACTAAAGTGTTAGACTCAAATTGCATGTAAGCAAATTTAGTACTATTAGTATTATTATTATTATTAATGTTATTGTTATTGATATGACGACTAAGAACGACTCTCAAGACTTTGGTGACTTTTATGTCACCTCCTTTTTCTTCTAATAAATTATTGGACCCAATAAATTAAGTGTATTTTAAATCACAAGACATTTTCTGTTAAAGCACTTTTTTTTTAAATATTAATTATTTTTAAACTTATATCTCGCTTATGGTTAGTCCTACATGAAAAATGCAAATTACTATTTTGTAGGAATTTTTATCAGCTTTAATTTTAGTAAAAAGATATAAAAATTGATAGGAGTAACTGTTTTCGAGATATAAGCAAGAAACCAAAAAACTGTTACCTTAATTAAGCGCTTGCATATTAGCAAATTTAGTACTAAAAACAACTCTGAAGACTTTGGTGATTTTTATGTCTTCTCCTTTTTCCTCTACTAAAGTGTTGGACCCAATTAATTTAGTTTAATATCAGTTTTTCAAACATTTTATTTTAAAGCAAATTTTTGTTAAAGATTATTTATATCCAACTCTATAACTCGCTTATGGTTGGTCCTACAAAAAAATGGAAATAACTATTTTGTAGGAAATTTTATCAGCTTTAATTTTGAAAAAAAGGTAAAAATTGATAGGAGTAACTGTTTTCGAGATATAAGCAAGAAACCAAAAAACTGTTACCTTAATAAAGCGCTTGCATATAAGCAAATTTAGTACTAATAGTATTATTATTATTAATGTTATTGTTATTAATATGACGACTAAAGACGACTCTGAAACATTTAGTGACTTTTATGTCTTCTCCTTTTTCCTATACTAAAGTGTTAGACCCAATTAATTTAGTTTAATTTCGGTTTTTCAAACATTTTATTTTATAGCAAATTTTTGTTAAAGATTATTTATATCCAACTCTATAACTCGCTTATGGTTGGTCTTACAAAAGAAATGCAAATAACTATTTTGTAGGAAATTTTATCAGCTTTAATTTTGAAAGAAAGATAAAAATTGATAGGAGTAATTGTTTTCGAGATATAAGCAAAAAACCAAAGTGAAAACTGTTACAGTTACTGAACAAAAATGTAACTCAGTTTTCAATGTTTAAGACGAAGACAAAAGTGCAGCATTTAAAAACGACTCTGAAGACGTCAGTGATCTTTATGTCACCTCCTTTTTCTTCTAATAAAGTATTGGACCCAATAAATTAAGTGTATTTTAAATCACAAGACATTTTCTGTTAACGCAGTTTTTTTTTAAATAATAATTATTTTCAAACTTATATCTCGCTTATGGTTAGTCCTACATGAAAAATGCAAATAACTATTTTGTAGGAAATTTTATCAGCTTTAATTTTAGTAAAAAGATAAAAATTGATAGGAGTAACTGTTTTCGAGATATAATCAAGAAACCAAAAAACCAAAGCTGATAAAATTTCCTACAAAATAGTTATTGGCATTTTTTTTTGTAAGACCAACCATAAGCGAGTTATAGAGTTGGATATAAATAATCTTTAACAAAAATTTGCTTTAAAATATAATGTTTGAAAAACCGAAATTAAACTAAATTAATTGAGTCTAACACTTTAGTATAGGAAAAAGGAGAAGACATAAAAGTCACCAAAGTCTTCAGAGTCGTTTTTAGTTGTCATATTAATAACAATAACATTAATAATAATAATAATGCTGCATTTTCGTCTTCGTCTCAAACATTGAAAACTGAATTACATTTTTGTTCAGTAACAGTTTCAGTTTTCTTATTGGTTTTTTGCTTATATCTCGAAAACAGTTACTCCTATCAATTTTTATCTTTTTTTCAAAATTAAAGCTGATAAAATTTCCTACAAAATAGTTTACATTTTTCTTGTAGGACCAACCATAAGCGAGTTATAGAGTTGGGTATAAATAATATTTAACAAAAACTTGCTTTAAAATAAAATGTTTGAAAAACTAAAATTAAACTAAATTAATTGTCTAACACTTTAGTAGAGGAAAAAGGAGAAGACATAAAGGTCACTAAAGGTTTCAGAGTCGTCTTTAGTCGTCATATTAATAACAATAACATTAATAATAATAATAATGCTGCATTTTCGTCTTCGTCTCAAACATTGAAAACTGAATTACATTTTTGTTCAGTAACAGTTACAGTTTTCTTATTGGTTTTTTGCTTATATCTCGAAAACAGTTACTCCTATTAATTTTTATCTTTCTTTTAAAATTAAAGCTGATAAAATTTCCTACAAAATAGTTATTTGCATTTTTTTGTAGGACCAACCACAAGCGAGTTATAGAGTTGGATATAAATAATCTTTAACAAAAATTTGCTTTAAAATAAAATGTTTGAAAAACCGATATTAAACTAAATTAATTGGGTCAAACACTTTAGTAGAAGAAAAATGAGAAGACATAAAAGTCACCAAAGTCTTCAGAGTTGTTTTTAGTACTAAATTTGCTTATATGCAAGCGCTTAATTAAGGTAACAGTTTTTTGGTCTCTTGCTTACATCTCGAAAACAGTTACTCCTATCAATTTTTATCTTTTTACTAAAATTAAAGCTGATAAAATTTCCTACAAAATAGTAATTTGCATTTTTCATGTAGGACTAACCATAAGCGAGAAATAAGTTTGAAAATAATTAATATTTAAGAAAAAAAGTGCTTTAACAGAAAATGTTTTGTGATTTAAAATACACTTAATTTATTAGGTCCAATACTTTATTAGAAGAAAAAGGAGGTGACATATAAGTCACTGAAGTCTTCAGAGTCGATTTTAAATGCTGCATTTTCGTCTTCGTCTCAAACATTGAAAACTGAATTACATTTTTGTTCAGTAACAGTTACAGTTTTCTTATTGGTTTTTTGCTTATATCTCGAAAACAGTTACTCCTATCAATTTTTATCTTTTTTTCAAAATTAAAGCTGATAAAATTTCCTACAAAATAGTTATTTGCATTTTTCTTGTAAGACCAACCATAAGCGAGTTATAGAGTTAGATATAAATAATATTTAACAAATGTTATTGTTATTAATATGACGACTAAAGACGACTCTGAAACCTTTAATGACATTTATGTCTTCTCCTTTTATTATATTTATTTTTATTTATATAATTATTTTGTAGGAAATTTTATCAGCTTTAGTTACTGAACAAAAATGTAATTCAGTTTTCAATGTTTGAGAGGAAGACGAAAATGCAGCATTTAAAAACGACTCTGAAGACTTTAGTGACTTTTATGTCTCCTCCTTTTTCCTCTACTAAAGTGTTAGACACAATTAATTTAGTTTAATTTCAGTTTTTCAAACATTTTATTTTAAAGCAAATTTTTGTTAAATATTAAAAACTATAAAATGGTTTAGATTGCCTAAAAACACACATCACACATGATCTTTTGCATAGAAATGAGAAAACGCTCATGTAACACACAAAATAAGTTCCATTTTTCCTTATTAAAAGTATTATTATTATTATTATTACTTTTGTTACTATTACTATTATTATTATTATTATTATTATTATTGTTATTATTATTATTATTAACTTTTGTATAGTAAATGATTTTATACCAGTTTTAAAATGAGTTATTAATTTTAGACAATTTCTTGCCTAAAAACACAGATCACAGATGATTTCTTGCATAGAAATGAGAAAACACTCATATAACACACAAAATAAGCTTCATTTTTGCTTAGAAAACTAAGCTTACTTTTATTACTATTATTATTATTTTTATTATTATTATTGTTATTATTATTATTATTATTATTATTATTATTATTATTATAATTATTATTATTATTATTATTATTATTGTTATTATTATTATTATTATTATTATTATTATTATTATTATTATTATTATTATTATTATAATTATTATTATTAAAAACCGATTTTAACTTTTGTATAGTATTGTTTTTATACCAGTTTTAAAATGAGTGATTAATTTTAGCCAATTTCTTGCCTAAAAACTATAAAATGGCTAAGATTGCCTAAAAACACTGATCACACATGATCTTTTGCATAGAAATGAGAAAACGCTCATATAACACAAAATAAGCTTTATTTTTGCTTAGAAAACTAAGCTTACTTTTATTACTACTATTATTATTATTTTTATTATTATTATTATTATTATTATTATTATTATTATTATTATTATTATTATTATTATTATTAATATTATTATTATTATTATTATTATTATTAATAACCGATTATAACTTTTGTATAGTAAATGTTTTTATAACAGTTTTAAAATGAATTATTAGTTTTAGACAATTTCTTGCCTAAAAACACAGATCACAGATGATCTCTTGCATAGAAATGAGAAAACGCTCAGATAACACAAAATAAGCATCATTTTTGCTTAAAAAAACTAAGCTTTAATTTAGAAAGAAATTCATTATTATAAGTATTATTATCATTATTATTATTATTATTATTATTATTATTATTATTTTATTTATTACTATTATTATTATTATTATTATTATTATTATTATTATTATTATTATTATTATTATTATTATTATTATTATTATTATTATTATTATTAACTTTTGTATAGTAAATGTTTTTATACCAGTTTTAAAATGAGTTATTAATTTTATTCAATTTCTTGCCTAATAACACAGATCACAGATGATCTCTTGCATAGAAATGAGAAAACGCTCATATAACACACAAAATAAGCTTCATTCATTATTATTATTATTATTATTATTATTATTATTATTATTATTATTATTATTATTATTATTATTATTATTAACTTTTGTATTGTAAATGTTTTTATACCAGTTTTAAAATGAGTTATTAATTTTAGACAATTTCTTGCCTAAAAACACAGATCACAGATGATTTCTTGCATAGAAATGAGAAAACGCTCATATAACACAAAATAAGCTTCATTTTTGCTTAGAAAACTAAGATTACTTTTATTACTATTATTATTTTTATTATTATTATTATTACTATTATTAGTATTATTATTTTTATTATTATTATTATTATTATTATTATTATTATTATTATTATTATTATTATTATTATTATTATTATTATTATTATTATTATTATTATTATTATTATTATTATTATTATTATTATTATTATTGTTATTATTATTAAAAACTTATATTAAACAGACAGAAAACGTCGTATTCTGACACAAAAAAACGAATTACGTTATAGACTTGACGAGAACGGCGTATCTCGGACTCTTATAGGACTTTTATAGAGTCAAAAAGTATCAGTTTGGATTAAAATAAATTATTTTTGTTGACTCTCAGTCTGAATTGTTCATCAGTTCAAACAAAAACGGCTTATTTTAGACGATCTTTTGCTTTGAACAAGAAAACTTACATCGAACAGACTAAAAACGTATTAATCTGGCATAAAAGAGCAATTTATGTATCACTTTAGATAAAGGCAGCTAATCCTATTCGTTTCATTGCTTAAAATAGACAAAATTGTTAATAAATCTAACAAAAACGCTGTATTCTAGCACAAAATACTAATTACATTATAGTTTCGACGAGAATAGCTTATTTGAAATGATTCTATGCTTCCAAACGAGTAAATTTTTATTAAACAGATGCCAAACATCATGTTTTGTCCTATGAAGACATTTTATATTGCAGTTTGTATTAAAACAAAATATTTTCGTTGATTCTTTGTTAGAAGCAGCAAACCTAACATTAAAGAATCTGAAAACTTTGTATTCGGACACAAACCACCGAATTTTGTATCAGTTTAGACAAAAACGGTTGATTTTCGACAATATTTTGCTTTGAACAAGAAAACTTATATCAAACTGACTAAAAACGTCTTATTTTAGCACAAAACAAAAGATTTGCGTTATAGTCTTAAAGCTGATTCATGCCACAGTTTGGATAAAAACCAAATATTTTTGTTAATTCATTGTTACAAACAAGAAACCTTACATCAAAGAAACTGAAAACCCCTTATTCAGGCACAGAAATTCGAATTACGTTTCAGTCTGGACAAAAACTGCTTATTTTAGACGATCTTTTGTCTTGAACACGAAAACTTACATTAAAAAGATTAAAAACGTCTTATTCTGGCTGAAAACTGCAAATTATATATTACTCTAGATAAAAGCAATTTATCCTGATTACTCCTTTACTTAGAATAGAGTAAACTTGTATAAAACTTAATGAAAACTTTAAATTTCGTCTCAAAGAAATAATTTACATTATAGTTTTGACCAGCACTGTTTATTTCAAACGAATTTATCATTCGAAACTAATGAACTTTTATGGGGCAGATGCAAAACCACATATTACCATATAAAGCGTTGTTTTAAAGCAAAGTATTTCCTTTTGCAACAAGAAATTTCACGTCAAAGAAACTGAAAACTTCGTATCCATGCATAAATATCGAATTACGTATCAGTTTAAGCAAATACAGCTTATTTTAAACGATTCCTTGCTATAAACAAGAAAAATTTTATCAAGCATATTGAAAACGTCTTATTCTCGAAAATAAGAGCAAATTATGTATCAGTTTTAACAAAAGCGGATTACTCTGTTTGATTCTATGCTTAGAGTAGAGTAAACTACTATAAAACGTAATGAAAACTCTATATTCAAGCTCAAAAGAACAAATTACGTTATAGTTTTGGCAAAAAAAATATTTCGGACGATTACATACTTCGAAGTAAGCAAACTTTAATTGAACAAGTGCAAAAGCTAATACTTTGCTTTAAAATAACGATTTATGTGGTAATATGGTATTTTGCATCTGTCCTATAAAAGTTTACTCGTTTCGCTCCATTGAATCATTCGAAAGAAATTATTTTGACACAACAACAACGAAAATAATTTGTTTTTGTTTAAACTGTAACATAAATCGCTTTTATAAAACGAACTAAGACGTTTGGCATCTGTTTATTGAAAGTTTTCTCGTTTGGGGGCATAAAATCGTTTGAATTTATCAGTTCTGGTCAAAACTATAACGTAAATTATTTCTTTGTATCACTTTAAAGATTTGCGTTATAGTCTTGACGAGAACTGTTAATTTCAAACGATTCTATGCTTTGAAACCAGTATACTTTCACTGAACAGAGGCAAAACGTCTGATTTCGCCTTTAAAAAACGATGTATGTCACAGTTTGGATTAAAACCAATGATTTTCGTTTATTCATTGTTACAAACAAGAAACCTTACATCAAAGAATCTGAAAACCTCTTATTCAGGCCCAGAAAATCAAATTACGTTTCAGTCTAGACACAAATTGCTTATTTTAGACGATTCTTTCTTTTGAACACGAAAACTTACATTAAAAAGATTAAAAACGTCTTATTCTGGCTCAAAACTGCAAATTATGTATTACTTTGGATAAAAGCAGTTTATCCTGATTACTCCTTTGCTTAGAATAGAGCAAACTTGTATAAAACTTAATGAAAACTTTAAATTTCGTCTCAAAGAAATAATTTACGTTATAGTTTTGACCAGAACTGTTAATTTCAAACGATTTTATGCCCCCAAACGAGAAAACTTTCACTAAACAAATGCCAAACGTCTTAGTTCGTTTTATAAAAGCGACTTATGTAACAGTTTAAACAAAAACAAATTATTTTCGCTGTTGTTGTGTTAAAATAATTTATTTCGAATGATTCAATGGAGCGAAACGAGTAAACTTTTATAGGACAGATGCAAAATACCATATTACTACATAAATCGTTATTTTAAAGCAAAGTATTAGCTTTTGCACTTGTTCAATTAATGTTTGCTTACTTCGAAGTATGTAATCGTCCGAAATATTTTTTTTTGCCAAAACTATAACGTAATTTGTTCTTTTGAGCTTGAATATAGAGTTTTCATTACGTTTTATAGTAGTTTACTCTACTCTAAGCATAGAATCAAACAGAGTAATCCGCTTTTGTTAAAACTGATACATAATTTGCTCTTATTTTCGAGAATAAGACGTTTTCAATATGCTTGATAAAATTTTTCTTGTTTATAGCAAGGAATCGTTTAAAATAAGCTGTATTTGCTTAAACTGATACGTAATTCGATATTTATGCATGGATACGAAGTTTTCAGTTTCTTTGACGTGAAATTTCTTGTTGCAAAAGGTAATACTTTGCTTTAAAACAACGCTTTATATGGTAATATGTGGTTTTGCATCTGCCCCATAAAAGTTCATTAGTTTCGAATCATAAATTCGTTTGAAATAAACAGTGCTGGTCAAAACTATAATGTGAATTATTTCTTTGAGACGAAATTTAAAGTTTTCATTAAGTTTTATACAAGTTTACTCTATTCTAAGTAAAGGAGTAATCAGGATAAATTGCTTTTATCTAGAGTAATATATAATTTGCAGTTTTCAGCCAGAATAAGACGTTTTTAATCTTTTTAATGTAAGTTTTCGTGTTCAAGACAAAAGATCGTCTAAAATAAGCAGTTTTTGTCCAGACTGAAACGTAATTCGAATTTCTGTGCCTGAATAAGGGGTTTTCAGTTTCTTTGATGTAAGGTTTCTTGTTTGTAACAATGAATTAACAAAAATATTTGGTTTTTATCCAAACTGTGGCATGAATCAGCTTTAAGACTATAACGCAAATCTTTTGTTTTGTGCTAAAATAAGACGTTTTTAGTCAGTTTGATATAAGTTTTCTTGTTCAAAGCAAAATATTGTCGAAAATCAACCGTTTTTGTCTAAACTGATACAAAATTCGGTGGTTTGTGTCCGAATATAAAGTTTTCAGATTCTTTAATGTTAGGTTTGCTGCTTCTAACAAAGAATCAACGAAAATATTTTGTTTTAATACAAACTGCAATATAAAATGTCTTTATAGGACAAAACATGATGTTTGGCATCTGTTTAATAAAAATTTACTCGTTTGGAAGCATAGAATCATTCCAAATAAGCTATTCTCGTCGAAACTATAATGTAATTAGTATTTTGTGCTAGAATACAGCGTTTTTGTTAGATTTATTAACAATTTTGTCTATTTTAAGCAATGAAACGAATAGGATTGCTGCCTTTATCTAAAGTGATACATAAATTGCTCTTTTATGCCAGATTAATACGTTTTTAGTCTGTTCGATGTAAGTTTTCTTGTTCAAAGCAAAAGATCGTCTAAAATAAGCCGTTTTTGTTTGAACTGATGAACAATTCAGACTGAGAGTCAACAAAAATAATTTATTTTAATCCAAACTGATACTTTTTGACCCTATAAAAGTCCTATAAGAGTCCGAGATACGCCGTTCTCGTCAAGTCTATAACGTAATTCGTTTTTTTGTGTCAGAATACGACGTTTTCTGTCTGTTTAATATAAGTTTTTAATAATAATAATAATAATAATAACAATAATAATAATAATAATAATAATAATAATAATAATAATAATAATAATAATAATAATAATAATAATAATAATAATAAAAATAATTATACTAATAATAGTAATAATAATAATAATAATAATAAAAATAATAATAGTAATAAAAGTAAGCTTAGTTTTCTAAGCAAAAATGAAGCTTATTTTGTGTGTTATATGAGCGTTTTCTCATTTCTATGCAAGAGATCATCTGTGATCTGTGTTTTTAGGCAAGAAATTGTCTAAAATTAATAACTCATTTTAAAACTGGTATAAAAACATTTACAATACAAAAGTTAATAATAATAATAATAATAATAATATAATAATAATAATAATAATAATAATAATAATAATAATAATAATAATAATAATAATAATAATAATGAATGAAGCTTATTTTGTGTGTTATATGAGCGTTTTCTCATTTCTATGCAAGAGATCATCTGTGATCTGTGTTGTTAGGCAAGAAATTGAATAAAATTAATAACTCATTTTAAAACTGGTATAAAAACATTTACTATACAAAAGTTAATAATAATAATAATAATAATAATAATAATAATAATAATAATAATAATAATAATAATAATAGTAATAAATAAAATAATAATATTAATAATAATAATAATAATAATAATAATAATAATAATAATAATAATAATAATAATAATGATAATAATACTTATTATAATGAATTTCTTTCTAAATTAAAGCTTAGTTTTTTTAAGCAAAAATGATGCTTATTTTGTGTTATCTGAGCGTTTTCTCATTTCTATGCAAGAGATCATCTGTGATCTGTGTTTTTAGGCAAGAAATTGTCTAAAACTAATAATTCATTTTAAAACTGTTATAAAAACATTTACTATACAAAAGTTATAATCGGTTATTAATAATAATAATAATTATAATAATTATTATAATAATAATAATTATAATAATAATAATAATAATAATAATAATAATAATAATAATAATAATAATAATAATAATAATAATAATAATAGTAGTAATAAAAGTAAGCTTAGTTTTCTAAGCAAAAATAAAGCTTATTTTGTGTTATATGAGCGTTTTCTCATTTCTATGCAAAAGATCATGTGTGATCAGTGTTTTTAGGCAATCTTAGCCATTTTATAGTTTTTAGGCAAGAAATTGGCTAAAATTAATCACTCATTTTAAAACTGGTATAAAAACAATACTATACAAAAGTTAAAATCGGTTTTTAATAATAATAATTATAATAATAATAATAATAATAATAATAATAATAATAATAATAATAATAATAATAATAATAATAATAATAACAATAATAATAATAATAATAATAATAATAATAATAATAATAATAATAACAATAATAATAATAAAAATAATAATAATAGTAATAAAAGTAAGCTTAGTTTTCTAAGCAAAAATGAAGCTTATTTTGTGTGTTATATGAGTGTTTTCTCATTTCTATGCAAGAAATCATCTGTGATCTGTGTTTTTAGGCAAGAAATTGTCTAAAATTAATAACTCATTTTAAAACTGGTATAAAATCATTTACTATACAAAAGTTAATAATAATAATAATAACAATAATAATAATAATAATAATAATAGTAATAGTACCAAAAGTAATAATAATAATAATAATACTTTTAATAAGGAAAAATGGAGCTTATTTTGCGTGTTACATGAGCGTTTTCTCATTTCTATGCAAAAGATCATGTGTGATGTGTATTTTTAGGCAATCTAAACCATTTTATAGTTTTTAATATTTAACAAAAATTTGCTTTAAAATAAAATGTTTGAAAAAGTAAAATTAAACTAAATTAATTGTGTCTAACACTTTAGTAGAGGAAAAAGGAGGAGACATAAAAGTCACTAAAGTCTTCAGAGTCGTTTTTGAATGCTGCATTTTCGTCTTCCTCTCAAACATTGAAAACTGAATTACATTTTTGTTCAGTAACTGTAACAATTTTTACTTTGGTTCTTTGCTTATATCTCGAAAACAATTACTCCTATCAATTTTTATCTTTTTTTCAAAATTAAAGCTGATAAAATTTCCTACAAAATAGTTATTTGCATTTCTCATGTAGGACTAACCATAAGCGAGATATAAGTTTGAAAATAATTAATATTTAAAAAAAAAAGTGCTTTAACAGAAAATGTTTTGTGATTTAAAATACACTTAATTTATTAGGTCCAATACTTTATTAGAAGAAAAAGGAGGTGACATATAAGTCACTGAAGTCTTCAGAGTCGATTTTAAATGCTGCATTTTCGTCTTCGTCTCAAACATTGAAAACTGAATTACATTTTTGTTCAGTAACAGTTACAGTTTTCTTATTGGTTTTTTGCTTATATCTCGAAAACAGTTACTTCTATCAATTTTTATCTTTCTTTTAAAATTAAAGCTGATAAAATTTTCTACAAAATAGTTAATTGCATTTTTCATGTAAGACTAACCATAAGCGAGATATAAGTTTAAAAATTATTAATATTTAAAAAAAAAGTGCTTTAACAGAAAATGTCTTGTGATTTAAAATACACTTAATTTATTGGGTCCAATACTTTATTAGAAGAAAAAGGAGGTGACATAAAAGTCGCTGAAGTCTTCAGAGTCGTTTTTAAATGCTGCATTTTCGTCTTCGTCTCAAACATTGAAAATTGAATTACATTTTTGTTCAGTAACAGTTACAGTATTCTTATTGGTTTTTTGCTTATATCTCGAAAACAGTTACTCCTATCAATTGTTATCTTTCTTTCAAAATTAAAGCTGATAAAATTTCCTACAAAATAGTTATTTGCATTTCTTTGTAAGACCAACCATAAGCGAGTTATAGAGTTAGATATAAATAATATTTAACAAATGTTATTGTTATTAATATGACGACTAAAGACGACTCTGAAACCTTTAATGACATTTATGTCTTCTCCTTTTATTATATTTATTTTTATTTATATAATTATTTTGTAGGAAATTTTATCAGCTTTAATTTTAGTAAAAAGATAAAAATTGATAGGAGTAACAGTTTTCGAGATATAAGCAAGAAACCAAAAAACTGTTACCTTAATTAAGCGCTTGCATATAAGCAAATTTAGTACTAAAAACAACTCTGAAGACTTTGGTGATTTTTATGTCTTTTCCTTTTTCCTCTACTAAAGTGTTAGACCCAATTAAATTAGTTTAATATCGGTTTTTCAAACATTTTATTTTAAAGCAAATTTTTGTTAAAGATTATTTATATCCAACTCTATAACTCGCTTATGGTTGGTCCTACAAAAAAATGGAAATAACTATTTTGTAGGAAATTTTATCAGCTTTAATTTTGAAAAAAAGATAAAAATTGATACGAGTAACTGTTTTCGAGATATAAGCAAGAAACCAAAAAACTGTTACCTTAATAAAGCGCTTGCATATAAGCAAATTTAGTACTATTAGTATTATTATTATTAATGTTATTGTTATTAATATGACGACTAAGGACCACTCTGAAACATTTAGTGAATTTTATGTCTTCTCCTTTTTCCTATACTAAAGTGTTAGACCCAATTAATTTAGTTTAATTTCGGTTTTTCAAACATTTTATTTTAAAGCAAATTTTTGTTAAAGATTATTTATATCAAACTCTATAACTCGCTTATGGTTGGTCTTACAAAAGAAATGCAAATAACTATTTTGTAGGAAATTTTATCAGCTTTAATTTTGAAAGAAAGATAAAAATTAATAGGAGTAATTGTTTTCGAGATATAAGCAAAAAACCAAAGTGAAAACTGTTACAGTTACTGAACAAAAATGTAATTCAGTTTTCAATGTTTGAGACGAAGACGAAAATGCAGCATTTAAAAACGACTCTGAAGACTTCAGTGACTTTTATGTCACCTCCTTTTTCTTCTAATAGAGTATTGGTCCCAATAAATTAAGTGTATTTTAAATCACAAGACATTTTCTGTTAAAGCACTTTTTTTTTAAATATTAATTATTTTCAAACTTCTATCTCGCTTATGGTTAGTCCTACATAAAAAATGCAAATAACTATTTTGTAGGAAATTTTATCAGCTTTAATTTTAGTAGAAAGATAAAAATTGATAGGAGTAACTGTTTTCGAGATATAAGCAAGAAACTGTTACCTTAATTAAGCGCTTGCATATATGCAAATTTAGTAATATTAGTATTATTATTATTAATGTTATTGTTATTAATAGGACGACTAAAGACGACACTGAAACATTTAGTGACTTTTATGTCTTCTCCTTTTTCCTCTACTAAAGTGTTAGACACAATTAATTTAGTTTAATTCCGGTTTTTCAAGCATTTTATTTTAAAGCAAATTTTTGTTAAATATTATTTATATCCAACTCTATAACTCGTTTATGCTTGGTCCTACAAGAAAAATGTTAATAACTATTTTGTTGGAAATTTTATCAGCTTTAATTTTGAAAGAAAGATAAAATTTGATAGGAGTAACTGTTTTCGAGATATAAGCAAAAAACCAATAAGAAAACTGTAACTGTTACTGAACAAAAATGTAACTCAGTTTTCAATGTTTGAGACGAAGACAAAAATGTAGCATTTATTTAAGAGTCGTTTTTAATCGTCATATAAATAACAATAACATTAATAATAATAATACTAATAATACTAAATTTGCTTATATGCAAACGCTTAATTAAGGTAACAGTTTTTTGGTTTCTTGATTATATCTCGAAAACAGTTACTCCTATCAATTTTTTTTTTTGCTAAAATTAAAGCTGATAAAATTTCCTACAAAATAGTTATTTGCATTTTTCATGTAGGACTAACCATAAGCGAGATATAAGTTTGAAAATAATTATTATTTAAAAAAAAAGTGCTTTAACAGAAAATGTCTTGTGATTTAAAATACACTTAATTTATTGGGTCCAATACTTTATTAGAAGAAAAAGGAGGTGACATAAAAGTCACTGACGTCTTCAGAGTCGTTTTTAAATGCTGCACTTTTGTCTTCGTCTCAAACATTGAAAACTGAGTTACATTTTTGTTCAGTAACAGTTACAGTTTTCTTATTGGTTTTTTGCTTATATCTCGAAAACAGTTACTCCTATCAAATTTTACCTTTCTTTCAAAATTAAAGCTGATAAAATTTCCAACAAAATAGTTATTTACATTTTTCTTGTAGGACCAAGCATAAACGAGTTATAGAGTTGGATATAAATAATATTTAACAAAAATTTGCTTTAAAATAAAATGCTTGAAAAACCGGAATTAAACTAAATTAATTGTGTCTAACACTTTAGTAGAGGAAAAAGGAAAAGACATAAAAGTCACTAAATGTTTCAGAGTCGTCTTTAGTCGCCCTATTAATAACAATAACATTAATAATAATAATACTAATATTACTAAATTTGCTTATATGCAAGCGCTTAATTAAGGTAACAGTTTCTTGCTTATATCTCGAAAACAGTTACTCCTATCAATTTTTATCTTTTTACTAAAATTAAAGCTGATAAAATTTCCTACAAAATAGTTATTTGCATTTTTTATGTAGGACTAACCATAAGCGAGATAGAAGTTTGAAAATAATTAATATTTAAAAAAAAAGTGCTTTAACAGAAAATGTCTTGTGATTTAAAATACACTTAATTTATTGGGACCAATACTCTATTAGAAGAAAAAGGAGGTGACATAAAAGTCACTGAAGTCTTCAGAGTCGTTTTTAAATGCTGCATTTTCGTCTTCGTCTCAAACATTGAAAACTGAATTACATTTTTGTTCAGTAACTGTAACAGTTTTCACTTTGGTTTTTTGCTTATATCTCGAAAACAATTACTCCTATCAATTTTTATCTTTCTTTCAAAATTAAAGCTGATAAAATTTCCTACAAAATAGTTATTTGCATTTCTTTTGTAAGACCAACCATAAGCGAGTTATAGAGTTGGATATAAATAATCTTTAACAAAAATTTGCTTTAAAATAAAATGTTTGAAAAACCGAAATTAACCTAAATTAATTGGGTCTAACACTTTAGTATAGGAAAAAGGAGAAGACATAAAAGTCACTAAATGTTTCAGAGTCGTCTTTAGTCGTCATATTAATAACAATAACATTAATAATAATAATACTAATAGTACTAAATTTGCTTATATTCAAGCGCTTTATTAAGGTAACAGTTTTTTGGTTTCTTGCTTATATCTCGAAAACAGTTACTCCTATCAATTTTTACCTTTTTTTCAAAATTAAAGCTGATAAAATTTCCTACAAAATAGTTATTTCCATTTTTTTGTAGGACCAACCATAAGCGAGTTATAGAGTTGGATATAAATAATCTTTAACAAAAATTTGCTTTAAAATAAAATGTTTGAAAAACTGATATTAAACTAAATTAATTGGGTCCAACACTTTAGTAGAGGAAAAAGGAGAAGACATAAAAATCACCAAAGTCTTCAGAGTTGTTTTTAGTACTAAATTTGCTTATATGCAAGCGCTTAATTAAGGTAACAGTTTTTTGGTTTCTTGCTTATATCTCGAAAACAGTTACTCCTATCAATTTTTATTTTTTTACTAAAATTAAAGCTGATAAAATTTCCTACAAAATAGTAATTTGCATTTTTCATGTAGGACTAACCATAAGCGAGATATAAGTTTAAAAATAATTAATATTTAAAAAAAAAGTGCTTTAACAGAAAATGTCTTGTGATTTAAAATACACTTAATTTATTGGGTCCAATACTTTATTAGAAGAAAAAGGAGGTGACATAAAAGTCACCAAAGTCTTGAGAGTCGTTCTTAGTCGTCATGTCAATAACAATAACATTAATAATAATAATAATACTAATAGTACTAAATTTGCTTATATGCAAGCGCTTAATTAAGGTAACAGTTTCTTGCTTATATCTCGAAAACTTACATTTTTGTTCAGTAACTGTAACAGTTTTTACTTTGGTTTTTTGCTTATATCTCGAAAACAATTACTCCTATCAATTTTTATCTTTCAAAATTAAAGCTGATAAAATTTCCTACAAAATAGTTATTTGCATTTCTTTTGTAAGACCAACCATAAGCGAGTTATAGAGTTGGATATAAATAATCTTTATCAAAAATTTGCTTTAAAATATAATGTTTGAAAAACCGAAATTAAATTGAGTCTAACACTTTAGTATAGGAAAAAGGAGAAGACATAAAAGTCACCAAAGTCTTCAAAGTCGTTTTTAGTCGTCATATTAATAACAATAACATTAATAATAATAATAATGCTGCATTTTTGTCTTCGTCTCAAACATTGAAAACTGAATTACATTTTTGTTCAGTAACAGTTACAGTTTTCTTATTGGTTTTTTGCTTATATCTCGAAAACAGTTACTCCTATCAATTTTTATCTTTCTTTCAAAATTAAAGCTGATAAAATTTCCTACAAAATAGTTATTTGCATTTTTCTTGTAGGACCAACCATAAGCGAGTTATAGAGTTGGATATAAATAATATTTAACAAAAACTTACTTTAAAATAAAATGTTTGAAAAACTAAAATTAAACTAAATTAATTGTGTCTAACACTTTAGTAGAGGAAAAAGGAGAAGACATAAAGGTCACTAAAGGTTTCAGAGTCGTCTTTTGTCGTCATATTAATAACAATAACATTAATAATAATACTAATAGTACTAAATTTGCTTACATGCAAACGCTTAATTAGGGTAACAGTTTTTTGGTTTCTTGCTTATATCTGGAAAACAGTTACTTATATCAATTTTTATCTTTTTACTAAAATTAAAGCCGATAAAATTTTCTACAAAATAGTTATTTGCATTTTTCATGTAAGACTAACCATAAGCGAGATATAAGTTTAAAAATTATTAATATTTAAAAAAAAAGTGCTTTAACAGAAAATGTCTTGTGATTTAAAATACACTTAATTTATTGGGTCCAATACTTTATTAGAAGAAAAAGGAGGTGACATAAAAGTCGCTGAAGTCTTCAGAGTCGTTTTTAAATGCTGCATTTTCGTCTTCGTCTCAAACATTGAAAACTGAATTACATTTTTGTTCAGTAACTGTAACAGTTTTTACTTTGGTTTTTTGCTTATATCTCGAAAACAATTACTCCTATCAATTTTTATCTCTCTTTCAAAATTAAAGCTGATAAAATTTCCTACAAAATAGTTATTTGCATTTTTCATGTAGGACTAACTATAAGCGAGATATAAGTTTGAAAATAATTAATATTTAAAAAAAAAGTGCTTTAACAGAAAATGTCTTGTGATTTAAAATACACTTAATTTAATGGGTCCAATACTTTATTAGAAGAAAAAGGAGGTGACATAAAAGTCACTGAAATCTTCAGAGTCGTTTTTAAATGCTGCATTTTCGTCTTCGTCTCAAACATTGAAAACTAAATTACATTTTTGTTCAGTAACTGTAACAGTTTTTACTTTGGTTTTTTGCTTATATCTCGAAAACAATTACTCCTATCAATTTGTGTTTTTTTTTCAAAATCAAAGCTGATAAAATTTCCTACAAAATAGTTATTGGCATTTTTTTTGTAGGACCAACCATAAGCGAGTTATAGAGTTGGATATAAATAATCTTTAACAAAAATTTGCTTTAAAATAAAATGTTTGAAATACTGAAATTAAACTAAATTAATTGTATCTAACACTTTAGTATAGGAAAAAGGAGAAGACATAAAAGTCACCAAAGTCTTCAGAGTCGTTTTTAGTCGTCATATTAATAACAATAACATTAATAATAATAATACTAATAGTACTAAATTTGCTTATATGCAAGCGCTTTATTAAGGTAACAGTTTTTTGGTTTCTTGCTTATATCTCGAAAACAGTTACTCCTATCAATTTTTATCTGTTTACTAAAATTAAAGCTGATAAAATTTCTTACAAAATAGTTATTTGCATTTTTCATGTAGGACTAACCTTAAGCGAGATATAAGTTTGAAAATAATCAATATTTTAAAAAAAAGTGCTTTAACAGAAAATGTCTTGTGATTTAAAATACACTTAATTTATTGGGTCCAATACATTATTAGAAGAAAAAGGAGGTGACTTAAAAGTCACAGAAGTCTTCAGAGTCGTTTTTAAATGCTGCATTTTCGTCTTCGTCTCAAACATTGAAAACTGAATTACATTTTTGTTTAGTAACTGTAACAGTTTTCACTTTGGTTTTTTGCTTATATCTCGAAAACTATTATTTTTATCAATTTTTATCTTTCTTTTAAAATTAAAGCTGATAAAATTTCCTACAAAATAGTTATTTGCATTTTTCATGTAGGACTAACAATGAGCGAGATATAAGTTTGAAAATAATTAATATTAAAAAAAAGTGCTTTAACAGAAAATGTTTTGTGATTTAAAATACACTTAATTTAATGGGTCCAATACTTTATTAGAAGAAAAAGGAGGTGACATAAAAGTCACTGAAGTCTTCAGAGTCGATTTTAAATGCTGCATTTTCGTCTTTGTCTCAAACATTGAATACTGAATTACATTTTTGTTTAGTAACAGCTACAGTTTTCTTATTGGTTTTTTGCTTATATCTCGAAAACAGTTACTCCTATCAATTTTTATCTTTCTTTCAAAATCAAAGCCGATAAAATTTCCTACAAAATAGTTATTGGCATTTTTTTTGTAGGACCAACCATAAGCGAGTTATAGAGTTGGATATAAATAATCTTTAACAAAAATTTGCTTTAAAATAAAATGTTTGAAAAACCGAAATTAAACTAAATTAATTAAAACTAACACTTTAGTTGAGGAAAAAGGAGAAGACATAAAAGTCACCAAAGTCAACCATAAGCGAGATATAAGTTTGAAAATAATTAATATTTAAAAAAAAAGTGCTTTAACAGAAAATGTCTTGTGATTTAAAATACACTTAATTTAATGGGTCCAATACTTTATTAGAAGAAAAAGGAGGTGACATAAAAGTCACTGAAGTCTTCAGAGTCGATTTTAAATGCTGCATTTTCGTCTTTGTCTCAAACATTGAAAACTGAATTACATTTTTGTTTAGTAACAGTTACAGTTTTCTTATTGGTTTTTTGCTTATATCTCGAAAACAGTTACTCCTATCAATTTTTATCTTTCTTTCAAAATCAAAGCTGATAAAATTTCCTACAAAATAGTTATTGGCATTTTTTTTGTAGGACTAACCATAAGCGAGTTATAGAGTTGGATATAAATAATCTTTAACAAAAATTTGCTTTAAAATAAAATGTTTGAAAAACCGAAATTAAACTAAATTAATTAAAACTAACACTTTAGTTGAGGAAAAAGGAGAAGACATAAAAGTCACCAAAGTCTTGAGAGTCGTTTTTAGTCGTCATATTAATAACAATAACATTAATAATAATAATACTAATAGTACTAAATTTGCTTATATGCAAGCGCTTTATTAAGGTAACAGTTTTTTGGTTTCTTGCTTATATCTCGAAAACAGTTACTCCTATCAATTTTTATCTTTTTACTAAAATTAAAGCTGATAAAAATTTCTACAAAATAGTTATTTGTATTTTTCTTGTAGGACCAAGCATAAGCGAGTTATAGAGATAGATATAAATAATATTTAACAAAAATTTGCTTTAAAATAAAATGTTTGAAATACTGAAATTAAACTAAATTAATTGTGTCTAACACTTTAGTATAGGAAAAAGGAGAAGACATAAATTTCACCAAAGTCTTCAGAGTCGTTTTTAGTCGTCATATTAATAACAATAACATTAATAATAATAATACTAATAGTACTAAATTTGCTTATATGCAAGCGCTTTATTAAGGTAACAGTTTTTTGGTTTCTTGCTTATATCTCGAAAACAGTTACTCCTATCAATTTTTATTTGTTTACTAAAATTAAAGCTGATAAAATTTCCTACAAAATAGTTATTTGCATTTTTCATGTAGGACTAACCATAAGCGAGATATAAGTTTGAAAATAATTAATATTTAAAAAAAAAGTGCTTTAACAGAAAATGTCTTGTGATTTAAAATACACTTAATTTATTGGGTCCAATACTTTATTAGAAGAAAAAGGAGGTGACATAAAAGTCACTGACGTCTTCAGAGTCGTTTTTAAATGCTGTATTTTTGTCTTTGTCTCAAACATTGAAAACTGAGTTACATTTTTGTTCAGTAACAGTTACAGTTTTCTTATTGGTTTTTTGCTTATATATCGAAAACAGTTACTCCTATCAAATTTTATCTTTCTTTCAAAATTAAAGCTGATAAAATTTCCAACCAAATAGTTATTAACATTTTTCTTGTAGGACCAAGCATAAACGAGTTATAGAGTTGGATATAAATAATATTTAACAAAAATTTGCTTTAAAATAAAATGCTTGAAAAACCGGAATTAAACTAAATTAATTGTGTCTAACACTTTAGTAGAGGAAAAAGGAAAAGACATAAAAGTCACTAAATGTTTCAGAGTCGTCTTTAGTCGCCCTATTAATAACAATAACATTAATAATAATAATACTAATATTACTAAATTTGCTTATATGCAAGCGCTTAATTAAGGTAACAGTTTCTTGCTTATATCTCGAAAACAGTTACTCCTATCAATTTTTATCTTTTTACTAAAATTAAAGCTGATAAAATTTCCTACAAAATAGTTATTTGCATTTTTTATGTAGGACTAACCATAAGCGAGATAGAAGTTTGAAAATAATTAATATTTAAAAAAAAAGTGCTTTAACAGAAAATGTCTTGTGATTTAAAATACACTTAATTTATTGGGACCAATACTCTATTAGAAGAAAAAGGAGGTGACATAAAAGTCACTGAAGTCTTCAGAGTCGTTTTTAAATGCTGCATTTTCGTCTTCGTCTCAAACATTGAAAACTGAATTACATTTTTGTTCAGTAACTGTAACAGTTTTCACTTTGGTTTTTTGCTTATATCTCGAAAACAATTACTCCTATCAATTTTTATCTTTCTTTCAAAATTAAAGCTGATAAAATTTCCAACAAAATAGTTATTTGCATTTCTTTTGTAAGACCAACCATAAGCGAGTTATAGAGTTGGATATAAATAATCTTTAACAAAAATTTGCTTTAAAATAAAATGCTTGAAAAACCGGAATTAAACTAAATTAATTGTGTCTAACACTTTAGTAGAGGAAAAAGGAAAAGACATAAAAGTCACTAAATGTTTCAGAGTCGTCTTTAGTCGCCCTATTAATAACAATAACATTAATAATAATAATACTAATATTACTAAATTTGCTTATATGCAAGCGCTTAATTAAGGTAACAGTTTCTTGCTTATATCTCGAAAACAGTTACTCCTATCAATTTTTATCTTTTTACTAAAATTAAAGCTGATAAAATTTCCTACAAAATAGTTATTTGCATTTTTTATGTAGGACTAACCATAAGCGAGATAGAAGTTTGAAAATAATTAATATTTAAAAAAAAAGTGCTTTAACAGAAAATGTCTTGTGATTTAAAATACACTTAATTTATTGGGACCAATACTCTATTAGAAGAAAAAGGAGGTGACATAAAAGTCACTGAAGTCTTCAGAGTCGTTTTTAAATGCTGCATTTTCGTCTTCGTCTCAAACATTGAAAACTGAATTACATTTTTGTTCAGTAACTGTAACAGTTTTCACTTTGGTTTTTTGCTTATATCTCGAAAACAATTACTCCTATCAATTTTTATCTTTCTTTCAAAATTAAAGCTGATAAAATTTCCTACAAAATAGTTATTTGCATTTCTTTTGTAAGACCAACCATAAGCGAGTTATAGAGTTGGATATAAATAATCTTTAACAAAAATTTGCTTTAAAATAAAATGTTTGAAAAACCGAAATTAACCTAAATTAATTGGGTCTAACACTTTAGTATAGGAAAAAGGAGAAGACATAAAAGTCACTAAATGTTTCAGAGTCGTCTTTAGTCGTCATATTAATAACAATAACATTAATAATAATAATACTAATAGCACTAAATTTGCTTATATTCAAGCGCTTTATTAAGGTAACAGTTTTTTGGTTTCTTGCTTATATCTCGAAAACAGTTACTCCTATCAATTTTTACCTTTTTTTCAAAATTAAAGCTGATAAAATTTCCTACAAAATAGTTATTTCCATTTTTTTGTAAGACCAACCATAAGCGAGTTATAGAGTTGGATATAAATAATCTTTAACAAAAATTTGCTTTAAAATAAAATGTTTGAAAAACTGATATTAAACTAAATTAATTGGGTCCAACACTTTAGTAGAGGAAAAAGGAGAAGACATAAAAATCACCAAAGTCTTCAGAGTTGTTTTTAGTACTAAATTTGCTTATATGCAAGCGCTTAATTAAGGTAACAGTTTTTTGGTTTCTTGCTTATATCTCGAAAACAGTTACTCCTATCAATTTTTATCTTTTTACTAAAATTAAAGCTGATAAAATTTCCTACAAAATCGTAATTTGCATTTTTCATGTAGGACTAACCATAAGCGAGATATAAGTTTAAAAATAATTAATATTTAAAAAAAAAGTGCTTTAACAGAAAATGTCTTGTGATTTAAAATACACTTAATTTATTGGGTCCAATACTTTATTAGAAGAAAAATGAGGTGACATAAAATTCACCAAAGTCTTGAGAGTCGTTCTTAGTCGTCATATCAATAACAATAACATTAATAATAATAATAATACTAATAGTACTAAATTTGCTTATATGCAAGCGCTTAATTAAGGTAACAGTTTCTTGCTTATATCTCGAAAACTTTCATTTTTGTTCAGTAACTGTAACATTATTATTAACTTTTGTATAGTAAATGATTTTATACCAGTTTTAAAATGAGTTATTAATTTTAGACAATTTCTTGCCTAAAAACACAGATCACAGATGATTTCTTGCATAGAAATGAGAAAACACTCATATAACACACAAAATAAGCTTCATTTTTGCTTAGAAAACTAAGCTTACTTTTATTACTATTATTATTATTTTTATTATTATTATTGTTATTATTATTATTATTATTATTATTATTATTATTATTATTATTATTATTATTATTATTATTGTTATTATTATTATTATTATCATTATTATTATTATTATTATTATTATTATAATTATTATTATTTAAAAACCGATTTTAATTTTGTATAGTATTGTTTTTATACCAGTTTTAAAATGAGTGATTGATTTTAGCCAATTTCTTGCTTAAAAACTATAAAATGGCTAAGATTGTCTAAAAACACTGATCACACATGATCTTTTGCATAGAAATGAGAAAACGCTCATATAACACAAAATAAGCTTTATTTTTGCTTAGAAAACTAAGCTTACTTTTATTACTACTATTATTATTATTTTTATTATTATTATTATTATTATTATTATTATTATTATTATTATTATTATTATTATTATTATTATTATTATTATTATTATTGTTATTATTATTATTATTATTATTATTATTATTATTATTATTATTATTATTGTTATTATTATTATTATTACTATTATTATTATTATTATTAACTTTTGTATAGTAAATGTTTTTATACCAGTTTTAAAATGAGTTATTAATTTTAGACAATTTCTTGCTTAAAAACACAGATCACAGATGATCTCTTGCATAGAAATGAGAAAACGCTCATATAACACACAAAATAAGCTTCATTTTTGCTTAGAAAACTAAGCTTACTTTTATTACTATTATTATTTTTATTATTATTATTATTATTATTACTATTATTAGTATAATTATTTTTATTATTATTATTATTATTATTATTATTATTATTATTATTATTATTGTTATTATTATTATTATTATTATTAAAAACTTATATTAAACAGACAGAAAACGTCGTATTCTGACACAAAAAAACGAATTACGTTATAGACTTGACGAGAACGGCGTATCTCGGACTCTTATAGGACTTTTATAGGGTCAAAAAGTATCAGTTTGGATTAAAATAAATTATTTTTGTTGACTCTCAGTCTGAATTGTTCATCAGTTCAAATAAAAACGGCTTATTTTAGACGATCTTTTGCTTTGAACAAGAAAACTTACATCGAACAGACTAAAAACGTATTAATCTGGCATAAAAGAGCAATTTATGTATCACTTTAGATAAAGGCAGCTAATCCTATTCGTTTCATTGCTTAAAATAGACAAAATTGTTAATAAATCTAACAAAAACACTGTATTCTAGCACAAAATACTAATTACATTATAGTTTCGACGAGAATAGCTTATTTGAAATGATTCTATGCTTCCAAACGAGTAAATTTTTATTAAACAGATGCCAAACATCATGTTTTGTCCTATGAAGACATTTTATATTGCAGTTTGTATTAAAACAAAATATTTTCGTTGATTCTTTGTTAGAAGCAGCAAACCTAACATTAAAGAATCTGAAAACTTTGTATTCGGACACAAACCACCGAATTTTGTATCAGTTTAGACAAAAACGGTTGATTTTCGACAATATTTTGCTTTGAACAAGAAAACTTATATCAAACTGACTAAAAACGTCTTATTTTAGCACAAAACAAAAGATTTGCGTTATAGTCTTAAAGCTGATTCATGCCACAGTTTGGATAAAAACCAAATATTTTTGTTAATTCATTGTTACAAACAAGAAACCTTACATCAAAGAAACTGAAAACCCCTTATTCAGGCACAGAAATTCGAATTACGTTTCAGTCTGGACAAAAACTGCTTATTTTAGACGATCTTTTGTCTTGAACACGAAAACTTACATTAAAAAGATTAAAAACGTCTTATTCTGGCTGAAAACTGCAAATTATATATTACTCTAGATAAAAGCAATTTATCCTGATTACTCGTTTACTTAGAATAGAGTAAACTTGTATAAAACTTAATGAAAACTTTAAATTTCGTCTCAAAGAAATAATTTACATTATAGTTTTGACCAGCTCTGTTTATTTCAAACGAATTTATCATTCGAAACTAATGAACTTTTATGGGGCAGATGCAAAACCACATATGACCATATAAAGCGTTGTTTTAAAGCAAAGTATTTCTTTTTGCAACAAGAAATTTCACGTCAAAGAAACTGAAAACTTCGTATCCATGCATAAATATCGAATTACGTATCAGTTTAAGCAAATACAGCTTATTTTGAACGATTCCTTGCTATAAACAAGAAAAATTTTATCAAGCATATTGAAAACGTCTTATTCTCGAAAATAAGAGCAAATTATGTATCAGTTTTAACAAAAGCGGATTACTCTGTTTGATTCTATGCTTAGAGTAGAGTAAACTACTATAAAACGTAATGAAAACTCTATATTCAAGCTCAAAAGAACAAATTACGTTATAGTTTTGGCAAAAAAAAATATTTCGGACGATTACATACTTCGAAGTAAGCAAACTTTAATTGAACAAGTGCAAAAGCTAATACTTTGCTTTAAAATAACGATTTATGTGGTAATATGGTATTTTGCATCTGTCCTATAAAAGTTTACTCGTTTCGCTCCATTGAATCATTCGAAATAAATTATTTTAACACAACAACAGCGAAAATAATTTGTTTTTGTTTAAACTGTTACATAAGTCGCTTTTATAAAACGAACTAAGACGTTTGGCATTTGTTTAGTGAAAGTTTTCTCGTTTGGGGGCATAAAATCGTTTGAAATTAACAGTTCTGGTCAAAACTATAACGTAAATTATTTCTTTGAGACAAAATTTAAAGTTTTCATTAAGTTTTATACAAGTTTGCTCTATTCTAAGCAAAGGAGTAATCAGGATAAACTGCTTTTATCCAAAGTAATACATAATTTGCAGTTTTGAGCCAGAATAAGACGTTTTTAATCTTTTTAATGTAAGTTTTCGTCTTCAAAAGAAAGAATCGTCTAAAATAAGCAATTTGTGTCTAGACTGAAACGTAATTTGATTTTCTGGGCCTGAATAAGAGGTTTTCAGTTTCTTTGATGTAAGGTTTCTTGTTTGTAACAATGAATAAACGAAAATCATTGGTTTTAATCCAAACTGTGACATAAATCGTTTTTTAAAGGCGAAATCAGACGTTTTGCCTCTGTTCAGTGAAAGTATACTGGTTTCAAAGCATAGAATCGTTTGAAATTAACAGTTCTCGTCAAGACTATAACGCAAATCTTTAAAGTGATACAAAGAAATAATTTACGTTATAGTTTTGACCAGAACTGATAATTTCAAACGATTTTATGCCCCCAAACGAGAAAACTTTCAATAAACAGATGCCAAACGTCTTAGTTCGTTTTATAAAAGCGATTTATGTTACAGTTTAAACAAAAACAAATTATTTTCGTTGTTGTTGTGTCAAAATAATTTCTTTCGAATGATTCAATGGAGCGAAACGAGTAAACTTTTATAGGACAGATGCAAAATACCATATTACCACATAAATCGTTATTTTAAAGCAAAGTATTAGCTTTTGCACTTGTTCAATTAAAGTTTGCTTACTTCGAAGTATGTAATCGTCCGAAATATTTTTTTTTTGCCAAAACTATAACGTAATTTGTTCTTTTGAGCTTGAATATAGAGTTTTCATTACGTTTTATAGTAGTTTACTCTACTCTAAGCATAGAATCAAATAGAGTAATCCGCTTTTGTCAAAACTGATACATAATTTGCTTTTATTTTCGAGAATAAGACGTTTTCAGTATGCTTGATAAAATTTTTCTTGTTTATAGCAATGAATCGTTTAAAATAAGCTGTATTTGCCTAAACTGATACGTAATTCGATATTTATGCATGGATACGAAGTTTTCAGTTTCTTTGACGTGAAATTTCTTGTTGCAAAAGGTAATACTTTGCTTTAAAACAACGCTTTATATGGTAATATGTGGTTTTGCATCTGCCCCATAAAAGTTCATTAGTTTCGAATCATAAATTCGTTTGAAATAAACAGTGCTGGTCAAAACTATGACGTAAAGTATTTTTTTGAGACTAAATTTAAAGTTTTCATTAAATTTTATACAAGTTTACTCTATTCTAAGTAAAGGAGTAATCAGGATAAATTGCTTTTATCTAGAGTAATATATAATTTGCAGTTTTCAGCCAGAATAAGACGTTTTTAATCTTTTTAATGTAAGTTTTCGTGTTCAAAACAAAGGATCGTCTAAAATAAGCAGCTTTTGTCCAGACTGAAACGTAATTCGAATTTCTGTGCCTGAATAAGGGGTTTTCAGTTTCTTTGATGTAAGGTTTCTTGTTTGTAACAATGAATTAACAAAAATAATTGGTTTTTATCCAAACTGTGTCATGAATCAGCTTCAAGACTATAACGCAAATCTTTTGTTTTGTGCTAAAATAAGACGTTTTTAGTCAGTTTGATATAAATTTTCTTGTTCAAAGCAAAATATTGTCGAAAATCAACCGTTTTTGTCTAAACTGATACAAAATTCGGTGGTTTGTGTCCGAATACAAAGTTTTCAGATTCTTTAATGTTAGGTTTGCTGCTTCTAACAAAGAATCAACGAAAATATTTTGTTTTAATACAAACTGCAATATAAAATGTCTTTATAGGACAAAACATGATGTTTGGCATCTGTTTAATAAAAATTTACTCGTTTGGAAGCATAGAATCATTCCAAATAAGCTATTCTCGTCGAAACTATAATGTAATTAGTATTTTGTGCTAGAATACAGCGTTTTTGTTAGATTTATTAACAATTTTGTCTATTTTAAGCAATGAAACGAATAGGATTAGCTGCCTTTATCCAAAGTGATACATAAATTGCTCTTTTATGCCAGATTAATACGTTTTTAGTCTGTTCGATGTAAGTTTTCTTGTTCAAAGCAAAAGATCGTCTAAAATAAGCCGTTTTTGTTTGAACTGATGAACAATTCAGACTGAGAGTCAACAAAAATAATTTATTTTAATCCAAACTGATACTTTTTGACCCTATAAGAGTCCTATAAGAGTCCGAGATACGCCGTTCTCATCAAGTCTATAACGTAATTCGTTTTTTTGTGTCAGAATACGACGTTTTCTGTCTGTTTAATATAAGTTTTTAATAATAATAATAATAATAACAATAATAATAATATTAATAATAATAATAATAATAATAATAATAATAATAATAATAATAATAATAATAATAATAATAATAATAATAAAAATAATAATACTAATAATAGTAATAATAATAATAATAATAATAATAAAAATAATAATAGTAATAAAAGTAAGCTTAGTTTTCTAAGCAAACATGAAGCTCTTTTTGTGTTATATGAGCGTTTTCTCATTTCTATGCAAGAAATCATCTGTGATCTGTGTTTTTAGGCAAGAAATTGTCTAAAATTAATAACTCATTTTAAAATTGGTATAAAAACATTTACTATACAAAAGTTAATAATAATAATAATAATAATAATAATAATAATAGTAATAAAAAAAAATAATAATAATAATAATAATAATAATAATAATAATAATAATAATAATAATGATAATAATACTTATAATATTGAATTTCTTTCTAAATTAAAGCTTAGTTTTTCTAAGCAAAAATGATGCTTATTTTGTGTTATCTGAGCGTTTTCTCATTTCTATGCAAGAGATCATCTGTGATCTGTGTTTTTAGGCAATAAATTGTCTAAATTAATATAACTCATTTTAAAACTGGTATAAAAACCTTTACTATACAAAAGTTATAATCGGTTTTTAATAATAATAATATTAATAATAATAATAATAATAGTAATAATAATAATAATAATAATAAATATAATAATAATAGTAGTAATAAAAGTAAGCTTAGTTTTCTAAGCAATAATGAAGCTTATTTTGTGTTATATGAGCGTTTTCTCATTTCTATGCAAAAGATCATGTGTGATCTGTGTTTTTAGGCAATCTAAGCCATTTTATAGTTTTTAGGCAAGAAATTGGCTAAAATTAATCACTCATTTTAAAACTGGTATAAAAACAATACTATACAAAAGTTATAATCGGTTTTTAATAATAATAATAATAATAATAATAATAATAATAATAATAATAATAATAATAATAATAATAATAATAATAATAACAATAATAATAATAATAATAATAATAACAATAATAATAATAATTAAAATAATAATAATAGTAATAAAAGTAAGCTTAGTTTTCTAAGCAAAAATAAAGCTTATTTTGTGTGTTATATGAGCGTTTTTAGGCAAGAAATTGTTTAAAATTAATAACTCATTTTAAAACTGGTATAAAAACATTTACTATACAAAAGTTAATAATAATAATAATAATAATAATAATAATAATAATAATAATAGTAATAAAAGAAATAATAATAATAATAATAATAATAATAATAATAATAATAATAATGATAATAATACTTATAATAATGAATTTCTTTCTAAATTAAAGCTTAGTTTTTCTAAGCAATAATGATGCTTATTTTGTGTTATCTGAGCGTTTTCTCATTTCTATGCAAGAGATCATCTGTGATCTGTGTTTTTAGACAAGAAATTGTCTAAAATTAATAACTCATTTTAAAACTGGTATAAAAACATTTACTATACAAAAGTTATAATCGGTTTTTAATAATAATAATATTAATAATAATAATAATAATAATAATAATAATAATAGTAATAATAATAATAATAATAATAAAAATAATAATAATAGTAGTAATAAAAGTAAGCTTAGTTTTCTAAGCAAAAATGAAGCTTATTTTGTGTTATATGAGCGTTTTATCATTTCTATGCAAAAGATCATGTGTGATGTGTGTTTTAGGCAATCTAAGCCATTTTATAGTTTTTAATATTTAACAAAAATTTGCTTTAAAATAAAATGTTTGAAAAACTGAAATTAAACTAAATTAATTGTGTCTAACACTTTAGTAGAGGAAAAAGGAGGAGACATAAAAGTCACTAAAGTCTTAGAGTTGTCTTTAGTCGTCATATTAATAACAATAACATTTATAATAACAATACTAGTAGTACTAAATTTGCTTATATGCAAGCGCTTAATTAAAGTAACAGTTTTTTTGTTTTTTGCTTATATCTCGAAAACAGTTACTCCTATCAATTTTTACTTTTTCACCAAAATTAAAGGTGATAAAATTTCCTACAAAATAGTTATTTGCATTTTTCATGTAGAACTAACCATAAGCGAGATATAAGTTTGAAAGTAATTAATAATTAAAAAAAAGTGTTTTAACAGAAAATGTCTTGTGATTTATAATAAACTTAATTTATTGGGTCCAATACTTTATTAGAAGAAAAAAGAGGTGACATAAAAGTCACTGAAGTTTTCAGAGTCGTTTTTAAATGCTGCATTTTTGTCTTCGTCTCAAACATTGAAAACTGAATTACATTTTTGTTCAGTAACAGTTACAGTTTTCTTATTGGTTTTTTGCTTATATCTCGAAAACAGTTACTTCTATCAAATTTTATCTTTCTTTCACAATTAAAGCTAATAAAATTTCCAACAAAATAGTTATTTGCACCTCCTTTTTCTTCTAATTAAGTATTGGACCCAATAAATTAAGTGTATTTTAAATCACAAGACATTTTCTGTTAAAACACATTTTTTTTTTAATTATTAATTATTTTCAAACTTATATCTCGCTTATGGTTTGTTCTACATGAAAAATGCAAATAACTATTTTGCAGGAAATTTTATCATCTTTAATTTTGGTGAAAAGTTAAAAATTGATAGGAGTAACTGTTTTCGAGATATAAGCAAGAAACCAAAAAACTATTACCTTAATGCAGCGTTTGCATATAAGCAAATTTAGTACTATTAGTTTATTAATGTTATTGTTATTAATATGACGACTAAAGACGATTCTGAAACCTTTAAAGACTTTTATGTCTTCTCCTTTTTCCTCCACTAAAGTGTTAGACACAATTAATTTAGTTTAATTTCAGTTTTTCAAACATTTTATTTTAAAGCAAATTTTTGTTAAAAATTATTTATATTCATCTCTATAATTCGCTTATGCTTGGTCCTACAAGAAAAATGCAAATAATTACTTTGTTGGAAATTTTATCAGCTTTAATTTTGAAAGAAAGATAAAATTTGATAGGTGTAACTGTTTTCGAGATATAAGCTAGAAACCAAAAAACTGTTACATTAATTAAGCGCTTGCATATAAGCAAATTTAGTACTATCAGTATTATTATTATTAATGTTATTGTTATTAATATGACGACTAAAAACGACTCTGAAGACTTTAGTGACTTTTATGTCTTCTCCTTTTTCCTCTACTAAAGTGTTAGACAAAATTAATTTGGTTTAATTTTAGTTTTTCAAACATTTTATTTTAAAGAAAATTTTTGTTAAAGATTATTTATATCCAACTCTATAACTCGCTTATGGTTGGTTCTACAAAAAAATGCAAATAACTATTTTGTAGGAAATGTCATCAGCTTTAATTTTGAAAAAAAGATAAAAATTGATAGAAGTAACTGTTTTCGAGATATAAGCAAAAAACCAATAAGAAAACTGTAACTGTTACTGAACAAAAACGGAATTCAGTTTTTAATATTTGAGACGAAGACGAAAATGCAGCATTATTATTATTATTAATGTTATTGTTATTAATATGACGACTAAAAACGACTCTGAAGTCTTTGGTGACTTTTATGTCTTCTCCTTTTTTCTATACTAAAGTGTTAGACTCAATTAATTTAGTTTAATTTCGGTTTTTCAAACATTATATTTTAAAGCAAATTTTTGTTAAAGATTATTTATATCCAACTCTATAACTCGCTTATGGTTGGTCTTACAAAAAAAATGCAAATAACTATTTTGTAGGAAATTTTATCAGCTTTAATTTTGAAAAAAAGATAAAAATTGATAGGAGTAATTGTTTTCGAGATATAAGCAAAAATCCAAAGTAAAAACTGTTACAGTTACTGAACAAAAATGTAAGTTTTCGAGATATAAGCAAGAAACTGTTACCTTAATTAAGCGCTTGCATATAAGCAAATTTAGTACTATTAGTATTATTATTATTAATGTTATTGTTATTGATATGACGACTAAGAACGACTCTCAAGACTTTGGTGACTTTTATGTCACCTCCTTTTTCTTCTAATAAAGTATTGGACCCAATAAATTAAGTGTATTTTAAATCACAAGACATTTTCTGTAAAACACTTTTTTTTAAATATTAATTATTTTTAAACTTATATCTCGCTTATGGTTAGTCCTACATGAAAAATGCAAATTACTATTTTGTAGGAAATTTTATTTTTTAGTTTTTCAAACATTTTATTTTAAAGCAAGTTTTTGTTAAATATTATTTATATCCAACTCTATAACTCGCTTATGGTTGGTCCTACAAGAAAAATGCAAATAACTATTTTGTAGGAAATTTTATCAGCTTTAATTTTGAAAGAAAGATAAAAATTGATAGGAATAATTGTTTTCGAGATATAAGCAAAAAACCAAAGTGAAAACTGTTACAGTTACTAAACAAAAATGTAATTCAGTTTTCAATGTTTGAGACGAAGACGAAAATGCAGCATTCAAAAACGACTTTGAAGACTTCTGTGACTTTTAAGTCACCTTCTTTTTCCTCTAATAATGTATTGGACCCAATAAATTAAGTGTATTTTAAATCACATGACATTATCTGTTAAAGCACTTTTTTTTAAATATTGATTATTTTCAAACTTATATCTCGCTTATGGTTAGTCCTACATGAAAAATGCAAATAACTATTTTGTAGGAAATTTTATCAGCTTTAATTTTAGTAAACAGATAAAAATTGATAGGAGTATCTGTTTTCGAGATATAAGCAAGAAACCAAAAAACAGTTACCTTAATAAAGCGCTTGCATATAAGCAAATTTAGTACTATTAGTATTATTATTATTAATGTTATTGTTATTAATATGACGACTAAAAACGACTCTGAAGACTTTGGTGACTTTTATGTCTTCTCCTTTTTCCTATACTAAAGTGTTAGACACAATTAATTTAGTTTAATTTCAGTATTTCAAACATTTTATTTTAAAGCAAATTTTTGTTAAATATTATTTATATCTATCTCTATAACTCGCTTATGCTTGGTCCTACAAGAAAAATACAAATAACTATTTTGTAGGAAATTTTATCAGCTTTAATTTTAGTAAAAAGATAAAAATTGATAGGAGTAACTGTTTTCGAGATATAAGCAAGAAACCAATAAACTGTTACCTTAATAAAGCGCTTGCATATAAGCAAATTTAGTACTATTAGTATTATTATTATTAATGTTATTGTTATTGATATGACGACTAAGAACGACTCTCAAGACTTTGGTGACTTTTATGTCACCTCCTTTTTCTTCTAATAAAGTATTGGACCCAATAAATTAAGTGTATTTTAAATCACAAGACATTTTCTGTTAAAGCACTTTTTTTTTAAATATTAATTATTTTTAAACTTATATCTCGCTTATGGTTAGTCCTATATGAAAAATGCAAATTACTATTTTGTTGGAAATTTTATTTTTTAGTTTTTCAAACATTTTATTTTAAAGCAAGTTTTTGTTAAATATTATTTATATCCAACTCTATAACTCGCTTATGGTTGGTCCTACAAGAAAAATGCAAATAACTATTTTGTAGGAAATTTTATCAGCTTTAATTTTGAAAGAAAGATAAAAATTGATAGGAATAATTGTTTTCGAGATATAAGCAAAAAACCAAAGTGAAAACTGTTACAGTTACTAAACAAAAATGTAATTCAGTTTTCAATGTTTGAGACGAAGACGAAAATGCAGCATTTAAAAACGACTCTGAAGACTTCTGTGACTTTTAAGTCACCTCCTTTTTCTTCTAATAATGTATTGGACCCAATAAATTAAGTGTATTTTAAATCACAAGACATTTTCTGTTAAAGTACTTTTTTTTAAATATTGATTATTTTCAAACTTATATCTCGCTTATGGTTAGTGCTAGATGAAAAATGCAAATAACTATTTTGTATGAAATTTTATCAGCTTTAATTTTAGTAAACAGATAAAAATTGATAGGAGTAACTGTTTTCGAGATATAAGCAAGAAACCAAAAAACTGTTACCTTAATAAAGCGCTTGCATATAAGCAAATTTAGTACTATTAGTATTATTATTATTAATGTTATTGTTATTAATATGACGACTAAAAACGATTCTGAAGACTTTGGTGACTTTTATGTCTTCTCCTTTTTCCTATACTAAAGTGTTAGACACAATTAATTTAGTTTAATTTCAGTATTTCAAACATTTTATTTTAAAGCAAATTTTTGTTAAATATTATTTATATCTATCTCTATAACTCGCTTATGCTTGGTCCTACAAGAAAAATACAAATAACTATTTTGTAGGAAATTTTATCAGCTTTAATTTTAGTAAAAAGATAAAAATTGATAGGAGTAACTGTTTTCGAGATATAAGCAAGAAACCAATAAACTGTTACCTTAATAAAGCGCTTGCATATAAGCAAATTTAGTACTATTAGTATTATTATTATTAATGTTATTGTTATTAATATGACGACTAAAAACAACTCTCAAAACTTTGGTGACTTTTATGTCTTCTCCTTTTTCCTCAACTAAAGTGTTAGTCTTAATTAATTTAGTTTAATTTCGGTCTTTCAAACATTTTATTTTAAAGCAAATTTTTGTTAAAGATTATTTATATCCAACTCTATAACTCGCTTATGGTTGGTCCTACAAAAAAAATGCCAATAACTATTTTGTAGGAAATTTTATCAGCTTTGATTTTGAAAGAAAGATAAAAATTGATAGGAGTAACTGTTTTCGAGATATAAGCAAAAAACCAATAAGAAAACTGTAACTGTTACTAAACAAAAATGTAATTCAGTATTCAATGTTTGAGACAAAGACGAAAATGCAGCATTTAAAATCGACTCTGAAGACTTCAGTGACTTTTATGTCACCTCCTTTTTCTTCTAATAAAGTATTGGACCCATTAAATTAAGTGTATTTTAAATCACAAGACATTTTCTGTTAAAGCACTTTTTTTTAATATTAATTTTTTTCAAACTTATATCTCGCTTATGGTTAGTCCTACATGAAAAATGCAATTAACTATTTTGTAGGAAATTTTATCAGCTTTAATTTTGAAAAAAAGATAAAAATTGATAGAAATAATAGTTTTCGAGATATAAGCAAAAAACCAAAGTGAAAACTGTTACAGTTACTAAACAAAAATGTAATTCAGTTTTCAATGTTTGAGACGAAGACGAAAATGCAGCATTTAAAAACGATTCTGAAGACTTCTGTGACTTTTAAGTCACCTCCTTTTTCTTCTAATAATGTATTGGACCCAATAAATTAAGTGTATTTTAAATCACAAGACATTTTCTGTTAAAGCACTTTTTTTTAAATATTGATTATTTTCAAACTTATATCTCGCTTAAGGTTAGTCCTACATGAAAAATGCAAATAACTATTTTGTAAGAAATTTTATCAGCTTTAATTTTAGTAAACAGATAAAAATTGATAGGAGTAACTGTTTTCGAGATATAAGCAAGAAACCAAAAAACTGTTACCTTAATAAAGCGCTTGCATATAAGCAAATTTAGTACTATTAGTATTATTATTATTAATGTTATTGTTATTAATATGACGACTAAAAACGACTCTGAAGACTTTGGTGACTTTTATGTCTTCTCCTTTTTCCTATACTAAAGTGTTAGACACAATTAATTTAGTTTAATTTCAGTATTTCAAACATTTTATTTTAAAACAAATTTTTGTTAAAGATTATTTATATCCAACTCTATAACTCGCTTATGGTTGGTCCTACAAAGAAAATGCCAATAACTATTTTGTAGGAAATTTTATCAGCTTTGATTTTGAAAAAAAGACAAAAATTGATAGGAGTAATTGTTTTCGAGATATAAGCAAAAAACCAAAGTAAAAACTGTTACAGTTACTGAACAAAAATGTAATTCAGTTTTCAATGTTTGAGACGAAGACGAAAATGCAGCATTTAAAAACGACTCTGAAGACTTCAGTGACTTTTATGTCACCTCCTTTTCCTTCTAATAAAGTATTGGACCCATTAAATTAAGTGTATTTTAAATCACAAGACATTTTCTGTTAAAGCACTTTTTTTTTAAATATTAATTATTTTCAAACTTATATCTCGCTTATGGTTAGTCCTACATGAAAAATGCAAATAACTATTTTGTAGGAAATTTTATCAGCTTTAATTTTGAAAGAGAGATAAAAATTGATAGGAGTAATTGTTTTCGAGATATAAGCAAAAAACCAAAGTAAAAACTGTTACAGTTACTGAACAAAAATGTAATTCAGTTTTCAATGTTTGAGACGAAGACGAAAATGCAGCATTTAACAACGACTCTGAAGACTTCAGCGACTTTTATGTCACCTCCTTTTTCTTCTAATAAAGTATTGGACCCAATAAATTAAGTGTATTTTAAATCACAAGACATTTTCTGTTAAAGCACTTTTTTTTTAAATATTTATAATTTTTAAACTTATATCTCGCTTATGGTTAGTCTTACATGAAAAATGCAAATAACTATTTTGTAGAAAATTTTATCGGCTTTAATTTTAGTAAAAAGATAAAAATTGATATAAGTAACTGTTTTCCAGATATAAGCAAGAAACCAAAAAACTGTTACCCTAATTAAGCGTTTGCATGTAAGCAAATTTAGTACTATTAGTATTATTATTAATGTTAGTGTTATTAATATGACGACAAAAGACGACTCTGAAACCTTTAGTGACCTTTATGTCTTCTTCTTTTTCCTCTACTAAAGTGTTAGACACAATTAATTTAGTTTAATTTTAGTTTTTCAAACATTTTATTTTAAAGCAAGTTTTTGTTAAATATTATTTATATCCAACTCTATAACTCGCTTATGGTTGGTCCTACAAGAAAAATGCAAATAACTATTTTGTAGGAAATTTTATCAGCTTTAATTTTGAAAGAAAGATAAAAATTAATAGGAGTAACTGTTTTCGAGATATAAGCAAAAAACCAATAAGAAAACTGTAACTGTTACTGAACAAAAATGTAATTCAGTTTTCAATGTTTGAGACGAAGACGAAAATGCAGCATTATTATTAATATTAATGTTATTGTTATTAATATGACGACTAAAAACGACTTTGAAGACTTTGGTGAATTTTATGTCTTCTCCTTTTTCCTATACTAAAGTGTTAGACTCAATTTAATTTCGGTTTTTCAAACATTATATTTTAAAGCAAATTTTTGTTAAAGATTATTTATATCCAACTCTATAACTCGCTTATGGTTGGTCTTACAAAAGAAATGCAAATAACTATTTTGTAGGAAATTTTATCAGCTTTAATTTTGAAAGAAAGATAAAAATTGATAGGAGTAATTGTTTTCGAGATATAAGCAAAAAACCAAAGTAAAAACTGTTACAGTTACTGAACAAAAATGTAAGTTTTCGAGATATAAGCAAGAAACTGTTACCTTAATTAAGCGCTTGCATATAAGCAAATTTAGTACTATTAGTATTATTATTATTATTAATGTTATTGTTATTGATATGACGACTAAGAACGACTCTCAAGACTTTGGTGACATTTATGTCACCTCCCTTTTCTTCTAATAAAGTATTGGACCCAATAAATTAAGTGTATTTTAAATCACAAGACATTTTCTGTTAAAGCACTTTTTTTTTAAATATTAATTATTTTTAAACTTATATCTCGCTTATGGTTAGTCCTACATGAAAAATGCAAATTACTATTTTGTAGGAAATTTTATCAGCTTTAATTTTAGTAAAAAGATAAAAATTGATAGGAGTAACTGTTTTCGAGATATAAGCAAGAAACCAAAAAACTGTTACCTTAATTAAGCGCTTGCATATAAGCAAATTTAGTACTAAAAACAACTCTGAAGACTTTGGTGATTTTTATGTCTTCTCCTTTTTCCTCTACTAAAGTGTTAGACCCAATTAATTTAGTTTAATATCAGTTTTTCAAACATTTTATTTTAAAGCAAATTTTTGTTAAAGATTATTTATATCCAACTCTATAACTCGCTTATGGTTGGTCCTACAAAAAAATGGAAATAACTATTTTGTAGGAAATTTTATCAGCTTTAATTTTGAAAAAAAGGTAAAAATTGATAGGAGTAACTGTTTTCAAGATATAAGCAAGAAAACAAAAAACTGTTACCTTAATAAAGCGCTTGCATATAATCAAATTTAGTACTATTAGTATTATTATTATTAATGTTATTGTTATTAATATGACGACTAAAGACGACTCTGAAACATTTAGTGACTTTTATGTCTTCTCCTTTTTCCTATACTAAAGTGTTAGACCCAATTAATTTAGTTTAATTTCGGTTTTTCAAACATTTTATTTTAAAGCAAATTTTTGTTAAAGATTATTTATATCCAACTCTATAACTCGTTTATGGTTGGTCTTACAAAAGAAATGCAAATAACTATTTTGTAGGAAATTTTATCAGCTTTAATTTTGAAAGAAAGATAAAAATTGATAGGAGTAATTGTTTTCGAGATATAAGCAAAAAACCAAAGTGAAATCTGTTACAGTTACTGAACAAAAATGTAATTCAGTTTTCAATGTTTGAGACGAAGACGAAAATGCAGCATTTAAAAACGACTCTGAAGACTTCAGTGACTTTTATGTCACCTCCTTTTTCTTCTAATAGAGTATTGGTCCCAATAAATTAAGTGTATTTTAAATCACAAGACATTTTCTGTTAAAGCACTTTTTTTTTAAATATTAATTATTTTCAAACTTCTATCTCGCTTATGGTTAGTCCTACATAAAAAATGCAAATAACTATTTTGTAGGAAATATTATCAGCTTTAATTTTAGTGAAAAGATAAAAATTGATAGGAGTAACTGTTTTCGAGATATAAGCAAGAAACTGTTACCTTAATTAAGCGCTTGCATATAAGCAAATTTAGTAATATTAGTATTATTATTATTAATGTTATTGTTATTAATAGGGCGACTAAAGACGACTCTGAAACATTTAGTGACTTTTATGTCTTTTCCTTTTTCCTCTACTAAAGTGTTAGACACAATTAATTTAGTTTAATTCCGGTTTTTCAAGCATTTTATTTTAAAGCAAATTTTTGTTAAATATTATTTATATCCAACTCTATAACTCGTTTATGCTTGGTCCTACAAGAAAAATGTAAATAACTATTTTGTTGGAAATTTTATCAGCTTTAATTTTAAAAGAAAGGTAAAATTTGATAGGAGTAACTGTTTTTGAGATATAAGCAAAAAACCAATAAGAAAACTGTAACTGTTACTGAACAAAAATGTAACTCAGTTTTCAATGTTTGAGACGAAGACAAAAGTGCAGCATTTAAAAACGACTCTGAAGACGTCAGTGACTTTTATGTCACCTCCTTTTTCTTCTAATAAAGTATTGGACCCAATAAATTAAGTGTATTTTAAATCACAAGACATTTTCTGTTAAAGCACTTTTTTTTTAAATAATAATTATTTTCAAACTTATATCTCGCTTATGGTTAGTCCTACATGAAAAATGCAAATAACTATTTTGTAGGAAATTTTATCAGCTTTAATTTTAGTAAAAAGATAAAAATTGATAGGAGTAACTGTTTTCGAGATATAATCAAGAAACCAAAAAACTGTTACCTTAATTAAGCGTTTGCATATAAGCAAATTTAGTATTATTAGTATTATTATTATTAATGTTATTGTTATTAATATGACGATTAAAAACGACTCTTAAATAAATGCTACATTTTTGTCTTCGTCTCAAACATTGAAAACTGAGTTACATTTTTGTTCAGTAACTGTAACAGTTTTCACTTTGGTTTTTTGCTTATATCTCGAAAACAATTACTCCTATCAATTTTTATCTTTCTTTCAAAATTAAAGCTGATAAAATTTCCTACAAAATAGTTATTTGCATTTCTTTTGTAAGACCAACCATAAGCGAGTTATAGAGTTGGATATAAATAATCTTTAACAAAAATTTGCTTTAAAATAAAATGTTTGAAAAACCGAAATTAAACTAAATTAATTGGGTCTAACACTTTAGTATAGGAAAAAGGAGAAGACATAAAAGTCACTAAATGTTTCTGAGTCGTCCTTAGTCGTCATATTAATAACAATAACATTAATAATAATAATACTAATAGTACTAAATTTGCTTATATGCAAGCGCTTTATTAAGGTAACAGTTTTTTGGTTTCTTGCTTATATCTCGAAAACAGTTACTCGTATCAATTTTTATCTTTTTTTCAAAATTAAAGCTGATAAAATTTCCTACAAAATAGTTATTTCCATTTTTTTGTAGGACCAACCATAAGCGAGTTATAGAGTTGGATATAAATAATCTTTAACAAAAATTTGCTTTAAAATAAAATGTTTGAAAAACCGATATTAAACTAAATTAATTGGGTCTAACACTTTAGTAGAGGAAAAAGGAAAAGACATAAAAATCACCAAAGTCTTCAGAGTTGTTTTTAGTACTAAATTTGCTTATATGCAAGCGCTTAATTAAGGTAACAGTTTTTTGGTTTCTTGCTTATATCTCGAAAACTGTTACTCCTATCAATTTTTATCTTTTTACTAAAATTAAAGCTGATAAAATTTCCTACAAAATAGTAATTTGCATTTTTCATGTAGGACTAACCATAAGCGAGATATAAGTTTGAAAATAATTAATATTTAAAAAAAAAGTGCTTTAACAGAAAATGTCTTGTGATTTAAAATACACTTAATTTAATGGGTCCAATACTTTATTAGAAGAAAAAGGAGGTGACATAAAAGTCACTGAAGTCTTCAGAGTCGATTTTAAATGCTGCATTTTCGTCTTTGTCTCAAACATTGAATACTGAATTACATTTTTGTTTAGTAACGGTTACAGTTTTCTTATTGGTTTTTTGCTTATATCTCGAAAACAGTTACTCCTATCAATTTTTATCTTTCTTTCAAAATCAAAGCTGATAAAATTTCCTACAAAATAGTTATTGGCATTTTTTTTTGTAGGACCAACCATAAGCGAGTTATAGAGTTGGATATAAATAATCTTTAACAAAAATTTGCTTTAAAATAAAATGTTTGAAAAACCGAAATTAAACTAAATTAATTAAGACTAACACTTTAGTATAGAAAAAAGGAGAAGACATAAAAGTCACCAAAGTCTTCAGAGTCGTTTTTAGTCGTCATATTAATAACAATAACATTAATAATAATAATACTAATAGTACTAAATTTGCTTATATGCAAGCGCTTTATTAAGGTAACAGTTTTTTGGTTTCTTGCTTATATCTCGAAAACAGTTACTCCTATCAATTTTTATCTGTTTACTAAAATTAAAGCTGATAAAATTTCCTACAAAATAGTTATTTGCATTTTTCATGTAGGACTAACCATAAGCAAGATATAAGTTTGAAAATAATCAATATTTAAAAAAAAAGTGCTTTAACAGAAAATGTCTTGTGATTTAAAATACACTTAATTTATTGGGTCCAATACATTATTAGAAGAAAAAGGAGGTGACTTAAAAGTCACAGAAGTCTTCAGAGTCGTTTTTAAATGCTGCATTTTCGTCTTCGTCTCAAACATTGAAAACTGAATTACATTTTTGTTTAGTTACTGTAACAGTTTTCACTTTGGTTTTTTGCTTATATCTCGAAAACAATTATTCCTATCAATTTTTATCTTTCTTTCAAAATTAAAGCTGATAAAATTTTCTACAAAATAGTTATTTGCATTTTTCTTGTAGGACCAACCATAAGCGAGTTATAGAGTTGGATATAAATAATATTTAACAAAAACTTGCTAAAAAATAAAATGTTTGAAAAACTAAAAAATAAAATTTCCTACAAAATAGTAATTTGCATTTTTCATGTAGGACTAACCATAAGCGAGATATAAGTTTAAAAATAATTAATATTTAAAAAAAAAGTGCTTTAACAGAAAATGTCTTGTGATTTAAAATACACTTAATTTATTGGGTCCAATACTTTATTAGAAGAAAAAGGAGGTGACATAAAAGTCACCAAAGTCTTGAGAGTCGTTCTTAGTCGTCATATCAATAACAATAACATTAATAATAATAATACTAATAGTACTAAATTTGCTTATATGCAAGCGCTTAATTAAGGTAACAGTTTCTTGCTTATATCTCGAAAACTTACATTTTTGTTCAATAACTGTAACAGTTTTTACTTTGGTTTTTTGCTTATATCTCGAAAACAATTATTCCTATCAATTTTTATCTTTCTTTCAAAATTAAAGCTGATAAAATTTCCTACAAAATAGTTATTTGCATTTCTTTTGTAAGACCAACCATAAGCGAGTTATAGAGTTGGATATAAATAATCTTTAACAAAAATTTGCTTTAAAATATAATGTTTGAAAAACCGAAATTAAACTAAATTAATTGAGTCTAACACTTTAGTATAGGAAAAAGGAGAAGACATAAAAGTCACCAAAGTCTTCAGAGTCGTTTTTAGTTGTCATATTAATAACAATAACATTAATAATAATAATAATGCTGCATTTTCGTCTTCGTCTCAAACATTGAAAACTGAATTACATTTTTGTTCAGTAACAGTTTCAGTTTTCTTATTGGTTTTTTGCTTATATCTCGAAAACAGTTACTCCTATCAATTTTTATCTTTCTTTCAAAATTAAAGCTGATAAAATTTCCTACAAAATAGTTATTTACATTTTTCTTGTAGGACCAACCATAAGCGAGTTATAGAGTTGGGTATAAATAATATTTAACAAAAACTTTCTTTAAAATAAAATGTTTGAAAAACTAAAATTAAACTAAATTAATTGTGTCTAACACTTTAGTAGAGGAAAAAGGAGAAGACATAAAGGTCACTAAAGGTTTCAGAGTCGTCTTTAGTTGTCATATTAATAACAATAACATTAATAATAATACTAATAGTACTAAATTTGCTTACATGCAAACGCTTAATTAAGGTAACAGTTTTTTGGTTTCTTGCTTATATCTTGAAAACAGTTACTTATATCAATTTTAATCTTTTTACTAAAATTAAAGCTGATAAAATTTTCTACAAAACAGTTATTTGCATTTTTCATGTAAGACTAAGCATAAGCGAGATATAAGTTTAAAAATTATTAATATTTAAAAAAAAAGTGCTTTAACAGAAAATGTTTTGTGATTTAAAATACACTTAATTTATTAGGTCCAATACTTTATTAGAAGAAAAAGGAGGTGACATATAAGTCACTGAAGTCTTCAGAGTCGATTTTAAATGCTGCATTTTCGTCTTCGTCTCAAACATTGAAAACTGAATTACATTTTTGTTCAGTAACAGTTACAGTTTTCTTATTGGTTTTTTGCTTATATCTCGAAAACAGTTACTCCTATCAATTTTTATCTTTCTTTTAAAATTAAAGCTGATAAAATTTCCTACAAAATAATTATATAAATAAAAACAAATATAATAAAAGGAGAAGACATAAATGTCACTAAAGGTTTCAGAGTCGTCTTTAGTCGTCATATTAATAACAATAACATTAATAATAATAATACTAATAGTACTAAATTTGCTTATATGCAATCGCTTAATTAAGGTAACAGTTTTTTGGTTTCTTGCTTATATCTCGAAAACAGTTACTCTTATCAATTTTTATCTTTTTACTAAAATTAAAGCTGATAAAATTTCCTACAAAATAGTTATTTGCATTTCTCATGTAGGACTAACCATAAGCGAGATATAAATTTGAAAATAATTAATATTTAAAAAAAAAGTGCTTTAACAGAAAATGTTTTGTGATTTAAAATACACTTAATTTATTAGGTCCAATACTTTATTAGAAGAAAAAAGAGGTGACATATAAGTCACTGAAGTCTTCAGAATATTTTTGATAATTCATTGTTACAAACAAGAAACCTTACATCAAAGAAACTGAAAACCCCTTATTCAGGCACAGAAATTCGAATTACGTTTCAGTCTGGACAAAAACTGCTTATTTTAGACGATCTTTTGTCTTGAACACGAAAACTTACATTAAAAAGATTAAAAACGTCTTATTCTGGCTGAAAACTGCAAATTATATATTACTCTAGATAAAAGCAATTTATCCTGACTACTCCTTTACTTAGAATAGAGTAAACTTGTATAAAACTTAATGAAAACTTTAAATTTCGTCTCAAAGAAATAATTTACATTATAGTTTTGACCAGCACTGTTTATTTCAAACGAATTTATCATTCGAAACTAATGAACTTTTATGGGGCAGATGCAAAACCACATATTACCATATAAAGCGTTGTTTTAAAGCAAAGTATTTCCTTTTGCAACAAGAAATTTCACGTCAAAGAAACTGAAAACTTCGTATCCATGCATAAATATCGAATTACGTATCAGTTTAAGCAAATACAGCTTATTTTAAACGATTCCTTGCTATAAACAAGAAAAATTTTATCAAGCATATTGAAAACGTCTTATTCTCGAAAATAAGAGCAAATTATGTATCAGTTTTAACAAAAGCGGATTACTCTGTTTGATTCTATGCTTAGAGTAGAGTAAACTACTATAAAACGTAATGAAAACTCTATATTCAAGCTCAAAAGAACAAATTACGTTATAGATTTGGCAAAAAAAAAAATTTCGGACGATTACATACTTCGAAGTAAGCAAACTTTAATTGAACAAGTGCAAAAGCTAATACTTTGCTATAAAATAACGATTTATGTGGTAATATGGTATTTTGCATCTGTCCTATAAAAGTTTACTCGTTTCGCTCCATTGAATCATTCGAAATAAATTATTTTAACTCAACAACAGCGAAAATAATTTGTTTTTGTTTAAACTGTTACATAAGTCGCTTTTATAAAACGAACTAAGACGTTTGGCATTTGTTTAGTGAAAGTTTTCTCGTTTGGGGGCATAAAATCGTTTGAAATTAACAGTTCTGGTCAAAACTATAACGTAAATTATTTCTTTGAGACGAAATTTAAAGTTTTCATTAAGTTTTATACAAGTTTGCTCTATTCTAAGCAAAGGAGTAATCAGGATAAACTGCTTTTATCCAAAGTAATACATAATTTGCAGTTTTGAGCCAGAATAAGACGTTTTTAATCTTTTTAATGTAAGTTTTCGTGTTCAAAAGAAAGAATCGTCTAAAATAAGCAATTTGTGTCTAGACTGAAACGTAATTTGATTTTCTGGGCCTGAATAAGAGGTTTTCAGTTTCTTTGATGTAAGGTTTCTTGTTTGTAACAATGAATAAACGAAAATCATTGGTTTTAATCCAAACTGTGACATACATCGTTTTTTAAAGGCGAAATCAGACGTTTTGCCTCTGTTCAGTAAAAGTATACTGGTTTCAAAGCATAGAATCGTTTGAAATTAACAGTTCTCGTCAAGACTATAACGCAAATCTTTAAAGTGATACAAAGAAATAATTTACGTTATAGTTTTGACCAGAACTGATAATTTCAAACGATTTTATGCCCCCAAACGAGAAAACTTTCAATAAACAGATGCCAAACGTCTTAGTTCGTTTTATAAAAGCGATTTATGTTACAGTTTAAACAAAAACAAATTATTTTCGTTGTTGTTGTGTCAAAATAATTTCTTTCGAATGATTCAATGGAGCGAAACGAGTAAACTTTTATAGGACAGATGCAAAATACCATATTACCACATAAATCGTTATTTTAAAGCAAAGTATTAGCTTTTGCACTTGTTCAATTAAAGTTTGCTTACTTCGAAGTATGTAATCGTCCGAAATATTTTTTTTTGCCAAAACTATAACGTAATTTGTTCTTTTGAGCTTGAATATAGAGTTTTCATTACGTTTTATAGTAGTTTACTCTACTCTAAGCATAGAATCAAACAGAGTAATCCGCTTTTGTTAAAACTGATACATAATTTGCTCTTATTTTCGAGAATAAGACGTTTTCAATATGCTTGATAAAATTTTTCTTGTTTATAGCAAGGAATCGTTTAAAATAAGCTGTATTTGCTTAAACTGATACGTAATTCGATATTTATGCATGGATACGAAGTTTTCAGTTTCTTTGACGTGAAATTTCTTGTTGCAAAAGGAAATACTTTGCTTTAAAACAACGCTTTATATGGTAATATGTGGTTTTGCAACTGCCCCATAAAAGTTCATTAGTTTCGAATGATAAATTCGTTTGAAATAAACAGTGCTGGTCAAAACTATAATGTAAATTATTTCTTTGAGACGAAATTTAAAGTTTTCATTAAGTTTTATACAAGTTTACTCTATTCTAAGTAAAGGAGTAGTCAGGATAAATTGCTTTTATCTAGAGTAATATATAATTTGCAGTTTTCAGCCAGAATAAGACGTTTTTAATCTTTTTAATGTAAGTTTTCGTGTTCAAGACAAAAGATCGTCTAAAATAAGCAGTTTTTGTCCAGACTGAAACGTAATTCGAATTTCTGTGCCTGAATAAGGTGTTTTCAGTTTCTTTGATGTAAGGTTTCTTGTTTGTAACAATGAATTAACAAAAATATTTGGTTTTTATCCAAACTGTGGCATGAATCAGCTTTAAGACTATAACGCAAATCTTTTGTTTTGTGCTAAAATAAGACGTTTTTAGTCAGTTTGATATAAGTTTTCTTGTTCAAAGCAAAATATTGGCGAAAATCAACCGTTTTTGTCTAAACTGATACAAAATTCGGTGGTTTGTGTCCGAATACAAAGTTTTCAGATTCTTTAATGTTAGGTTTGCTGCTTCTAACAAAGAATCAACGAAAATATTTTGTTTTAATACAAACTGCAATATAAAATGTCTTCATAGGACAAAACATGATGTTTGGCATCTGTTTAATAAAAATTTACTCGTTTGGAAGCATAGAATCATTTCAAATAAGCTATTCTCGTCGAAACTATAATGTAATTAGTATTTTGTGCTAGAATACAGCGTTTTTGTTAGATTTATTAACAATTTTGTCTATTTTAAGCAATGAAACGAATAGGATTAGCTGCCTTTATCTAAAGTGATACATAAATTGCTCTTTTATGCCAGATTAATACGTTTTTAGTCTGTTCGATGTAAGTTTTCTTGTTCAAAGCAAAAGATCGTCTAAAATAAGCCGTTTTTGTTTGAACTGATGAACAATTCAGACTGAGAGTCAACAAAAATAATTTATTTTAATGCAAACTGATACTTTTTGTCTCTATAAAAGTCCTATAAGAGTCCGAGATACGCCGTTCTCGTCAAGTCTATAACGTAATTCGTTTTTTTGTGTCAGAATACGACGTTTTCTGTCTGTTTAATATAAGTTTTTAATAATAATAATAATAATAATAATAACAATAATAATAATAATAATAATAATAATAATAATAATAATAATAATAATAATAATAATAATAAAAATAATAATACTAATAATAGTAATAATAATAATAATAATAAAAATAATAATAGTAATAAAAGTAAGCTTAGTTTTCTAAGCAAAAATGAAGCTTATTTTGTGTTATATGAGCGTTTTCTCATTTCTATGCAAGAAATCATCTGTGATCTGTGTTTTTAGGCAAGAAATTGTCTAAAATTAATAACTCATTTTAAAACTGGTATAAAAACATTTACAATACAAAAGTTAATAATAATAATAATAATAATAATAATAATAATAATAATAATAATAATAATAATAATAGTAATAAATAAAATAATAATAATAATAATAATAATAATAATAATAATAATAATAATAATAAAAATAATAATAATAGTAGTAATAAAAGTAAGCTTAGTTTTCTAAGCAAAAATAAAGCTTATTTTGTGTTATATGAGCGTTTTCTCATTTCTATGCAAAAGATCATCTGTGATCAGTGTTTTTAGGCAATCTTAGCCATTTTATAGTTTTTAGGCAAGAAATTGGCTAAAATCAATCACTCATTTTAAAACTGGTATAAAAACAATACTATACAAAATTAAAATCGGTTTTTAAATAATAATAATTATAATAATAATATGAATAATAATAATAATAATAATGATAATAATAATAATAATAACAATAATAATAATAATAATAATAATAATAATAATAATAATAATAACAATAATAATAATAAAAATAATAATAATAGTAATAAAAGTAAGCTTAGTTTTCTAAGCAAAAATGAAGCTTATTTTGTGTGTTATATGAGTGTTTTCTCATTTCTATGCAAGAAATCATCTGTGATCTGTGTTTTTAGGCAAGAAATTGTCTAAAATTAATAACTCATTTTAAAACTGGTATAAAATCATTTACTATACAAAAGTTAATAATAATGTTACAGTTACTGAACAAAAATGAAAGTTTTCGAGATATAAGCAAGAAACTGTTACCTTAATTAAGCGCTTGCATATAAGCAAATTTAGTACTATTAGTATTATTATTATTAATGTTATTGTTATTGATATGACGACTAAGAACGACTCTCAAGACTTTGGTGACTTTTATGTCACCTCATTTTTCTTCTAATAAAGTATTGGACCCAATAAATTAAGTGTATTTTAAATCACAAGACATTTTCTGTTAAAGCACTTTTTTTTTAAATATTAATTATTTTTAAACTTATATCTCGCTTATGGTTAGTCCTACATGAAAAATGCAAATTACAATTTTGTAGGAAATTTTATCAGCTTTAATTTTAGTAAAAAGATAAAAATTGATAGGAGTAACTGTTTTCGAGATATAAGCAAGAAACCAAAAAACTGTTACCTTAATTAAGCGCTTGCATATAAGCAAATTTAGTACTAAAAACAACTCTGAAGACTTTGGTGATTTTTATGTCTTCTCCTTTTTCCTCTACTAAAGTGTTGGACCCAATTAATTTAGTTTAATATCAGTTTTTCAAACATTTTATTTTAAAGCAAATTTTTGTTAAAAATTATTTATATCCAACTCTATAACTCGCTTATGGTTGGTCTTACAAAAAAATGGAAATAACTATTTTGTAGGAAATTTTATCAGCTTTAATTTTGAAAAAAAGGTAAAAATTGATAGGAGTAACTGTTTTCGAGATATAAGCAAGAAACCAAAAAACTGTTACCTCCTTTTTCTTCTAATAGAGTATTGGTCCCAAAAAATTAAGTGTATTTTAAATCACAAGACATTTTCTGTTAAAGCACTTTTTTTTTAAATATTAATTATTTTCAAACTTCTATCTCGCTTATGGTTAGTCCTACATAAAAAATGCAAATAACTATTTTGTAGGAAATTTTATCAGCTTTAATTTTAGTAAAAAGATAAAAATTGATAGGAGTAACTGTTTTCGAGATATAAGCAAGAAACTGTTACCTTAATTAAGCGCTTGCATATAAGCAAATTTAGTAATATTAGTATTATTATTATTAATGTTATTGTTATTAATAGGGCGACTAAAGACGACTCTGAAACATTTAGTGACTTTTATGTCTTTTCCTTTTTCCTCTACTAAAGTGTTAGACACAATTAATTTAGTTTAATTCCGGTTTTTCAAGCATTTTATTTTAAAGCAAATTTTTGTTAAATATTATTTATATCCAACTCTATAACTCGTTTATGCTTGGTCCTACAAGAAAAATGTTAATAACTATTTGGTTGGAAATTTTATCAGCTTTAATTTTGAAAGAAAGATAAAATTTGATAGGAGTAACTGTTTTCGATATATAAGCAAAAAACCAATAAGAAAACTGTAACTGTTACTGAACAAAAATGTAACTCAGTTTTCAATGTTTGAGACAAAGACAAAAATGCAGCATTTAAAAACGACTCTGAAGACGTCAGTGACTTTTATGTCACCTCCTTTTTCTTCTAATAAAGTATTGGACCCAATAAATTAAGTGTATTTTAAATCACAAGACATTTTCTGTTAAAGCACTTTTTTTTTAAATATTAATTATTTTCAAACTTATATCTCGCTTATGGTTAGTCCTACATGAAAAATGCAAATAACTATTTTGTAGGAAATTTTATCAGCTTTAATTTTAGTAAACAAATAAAAATTGATAGGAGTAACTGTTTTCGAGATATAAGCAAGAAACCAAAAAACTGTTACCTTAATAAAGCGCTTGCATATAAGCAAATTTAGTACTATTAGTATTATTATTATTAATGTTATTGTTATTAATATGACGACTAAAAACGACTCTGAAGACTTTGGTGACATTTATGTCTTCTCCTTTTTCCTATACTAAAGTGTTAGACACAATTAATTTAGTTTAATTTCAGTATTTCAAACATTTTATTTTAAAGCAAATTTTTGTTAAATATTATTTATATCTATCTCTATAACGCGCTTATGCTTGGTCCTACAAGAAAAATACAAATAACTATTTTGTAGAAATTTTTATCAGCTTTAATTTTAGTAAAAAGATAAAAATTGATAGGAGTAACTGTTTTCGAGATATAAGCAAGAAACCAAAAAACTGTTACCTTAATAAAGCGCTTGCATATAAGCAAATTTAGTACTATTAGTATTATTATTATTAATGTTATTGTTATTAATATGACGACTAAAAACGACTCTCAAGACTTTGGTGACTTTTATGTCTTCTCCTTTTTCCTCAACTAAAGTGTTAGTTTTAATTAATTTAGTTTAATTTCGGTTTTTCAAACATTTTATTTTAAAGCAAATTTTTGTTAATGATTATTTATATCCAACTCTATAACTCGCTTATGGTTAGTCCTACAAAAAAAATGCCAATAACTATTTTGTAGGAAATTTTATCAGCTTTGATTTTGAAAGAAAGATAAAAATTGATAGGAGTAACTGTTTTCGAGATATAAGCAAAAAACCAATAAGAAAACTGTAACTGTTACTAAACAAAAATGTAATTCAGTTTTCAATGTTTGAGACAAAGACGAAAATGCAGCATTTAAAATCGACTCTGAAGACTTCAGTGACTTTTATGTCACCTCCTTTTTCTTCTAATAAAGTATTGGACCCATTAAATTAAGTGTATTTTAAATCACAAGACATTTTCTGTTAAAGCACTTTTTTTTTAAATATTAATTATTTTCAAACTTATATCTCGCTTATGGTTGACTTTGGTGACTTTTATGTCACCTCCTTTTTCTTCTAATAAAGTATTGGACCCAATAAATTAAGTGTATTTTAAATCACAAGACATTTTCTGTTAAAGCACTTTTTTTTAAATATTAATTATTTTTAAACTTATATCTCGCTTATGGTTAGTCCTATATGAAAAATGCAAATTACTATTTTGTAGGAAATTTTATTTTTTAGTTTTTCAAACATTTTATTTTAAAGCAAGTTTTTGTTAAATATTATTTATATCCAACTCTATAACTCGCTTATGGTTGGTCCTACAAGAAAAATGCAAATAACTATTTTGTAGGAAATTTTATCAGCTTTAATTTTGAAAGAAAGATAAAAATTGATAGGAATAATTGTTTTCGAGATATAAGCAAAAAACCAAAGTAAAAACTGTTACAGTATCTAAACAAAAATGTAATTCAGTTTTCAATGTTTGAGACGAAGACGAAAATGCAGCATTTAAAAACGACTCTGAAGACTTCTGTGACTTTTAAGTCACCTCCTTTTTCTTCTAATAATGTATTGGACCCAATAAATTAAGTGTATTTTAAATCACAAGACATTTTCTGTTAAAGCACTTTTTTTTAAATATTGATTATTTTCAAACTTATATCTCGCTTACGGTTAGTCCTACATGAAAAATGCAAATAACTATTTTGTAGGAAATTTTATCAGCTTTAATTTTAGTAAACAGATAAAAATTGATAGGAGTAACTGTTTTCGAGATATAAGCAAGAAACCAAAAAACTGTTACCTTAATAAAGCGCTTGCATATAAGCAAATTTAGTACTATTAGTATTATTATTATTAATGTTATTGTTATTAATATGACGACTAAAAACGACTCTGAAGACTTTGGTGACTTTTATGTCTTCTCCTTTTTCCTATACTAAAGTGTTAGACACAATTAATTTAGTTTAATTTCAGTATTTCAAACATTTTATTTTAAAGCAAATTTTTGTTAAATATTATTTATATCTATCTCTATAACTCGCTTATGCTTGGTCCTACAAGAAAAATACAAATAACTATTTTGTAGGAAATTTTATCAGCTTTAATTTTAGTAAAAAGATAAAAATTGATAGGAGTAACTGTTTTCGAGATATAAGCAAGAAACCAATAAACTGTTACCTTAATAAAGCGCTTGCATATAAGCAAATTTAGTACTATTAGTATTATTATTATTAATGTTATTGTTATTAATATGACGACTAAAAACAACTCTCAAAACTTTGGTGACTTTTATGTCTTCTCCTTTTTCCTCAACTAAAGTGTTAGTCTTAATTAATTTAGTTTAATTTCGGTTTTTCAAACATTTTATTTTAAAGCAAATTTTTGTTAAAGATTATTTATATCCAACTCTATAACTCGCTTATGGTTGGTCCTACAAAAAAAATGCCAATAACTATTTTGTAGGAAATTTTATCGGCTTTGATTTTGAAAGAAAGATAAAAATTGATAGGAGTAACTGTTTTCGAGATATAAGCAAAAAACCAATAAGAAAACTGTAACTGTTACTAAACAAAAATGTAATTCAGTATTCAATGTTTGAGACAAAGACGAAAATGCAGCATTTAAAATCGACTCTGAAGACTTCAGTGACTTTTATGTCACCTCCTTTTTCTTCTAATAAAGTATTGGACCCATTAAATTAAGTGTATTTTAAATCACAAAACATTTTCTGTTAAAGCACTTTTTTTTAATATTAATTATTTTCAAACTTATATCTCGCTTATTGTTAGTCCTACATGAAAAATGCAAATAACTATTTTGTAGGAAATTTTATCAGCTTTAATTTTGAAAGAAAGATAAAAATTGATAGAAATAATAGTTTTCGAGATATAAGCAAAAAACCAAAGTGAAAACTGTTACAGTTACTAAACAAAAATGTAATTCAGTTTTCAATGTTTGAGACGAAGACGAAAATGCAGCATTTAAAAACGACTCTGAAGACTTCTGTGACTTTTAAGTCACCTCCTTTTTCTTCTAATAATGTATTGGACCCAATAAATTAAGTGTATTTTAAATCACAAGACATATTCTGTTAAAGCACTTTTTTTTTAAATATTGATTATTTTCAAACTTATATCTCGCTTAAGATTAGTCCTACATGAAAAATGCAAATAACTATTTTGTAAGAAATTTTATCAGCTTTAATTTTAGTAAACAGATAAAAATTGATAGGAGTAACTGTTTTCGAGATATAAGCAAGAAACCAAAAAACTGTTACCTTAATAAAGCGCTTGCATATAAGCAAATTTAGTACTATTAGTATTATTATTATTAATGTTATTGTTATTAATATGACGACTAAAAACGACTCTGAAGACTTTGGTGACTTTTATGTCTTCTCCTTTTTCCTATACTAAAGTGTTAGATACAATTAATTTAGTTTAATTTCAGTATTTCAAACATTTTATTTTAAAGCAAATTTTTGTTAAAGATTATTTATATCCAACTCTATAACTCGCTTATGGTTGGTCCTACAAAAAAAATGCCAATAACTATTTTGTAGGAAATTTTATCAGCTTTGATTTTGAAAAAAAAACACAAATTGATAGGAGTAATTGTTTTCGAGATATAAGCAAAAAACCAAAGTAAAAACTGTTACAGTTACTGAACAAAAATGTAATTTAGTTTTCAATGTTTGAGACGAAGACGAAAATGCAGCATTTAAAAACGACTCTGAAGATTTCAGTGACTTTTATGTCACCTCCTTTTTCTTCTAATAAAGTATTGGACCCATTAAATTAAGTTTATTTTAAATCACAAGACATTTTCTGTTAAAGCACTTTTTTTTTAAATATTAATTATTTTCAAACTTATATCTCGCTTATAGTTAGTCCTACATGAAAAATGCAAATAACTATTTTGTAGGAAATTTTATCAGCTTTAATTTTGAAAGAGAGATAAAAATTGATAGGAGTAATTGTTTTCGAGATATAAGCAAAAAACCAAAGTAAAAACTGTTACAGTTACTGAACAAAAATGTAATTCAGTTTTCAATGTTTGAGACGAAGACGAAAATGCAGCATTTAAAAACGACTCTGAAGACTTCAGCGACTTTTATGTCACCTCCTTTTTCTTCTAATAAAGTATTGGACCCAATAAATTAAGTGTATTTTAAATCACAAGACATTTTCTGTTAAAGCACTTTTTTTTTAAATATTAATAATTTTTAAACTTATATCTCGCTTATGGTTAGTCTTACATGAAAAATGCAAATAACTATTTTGTAGAAAATTTTATCGGCTTTAATTTTAGTAAAAAGATAAAAATTGATATAAGTAACTGTTTTCCAGATATAAGCAAGAAACCAAAAAACTGTTACCCTAATTAAGCGTTTGCATGTAAGCAAATTTAGTACTATTAGTATTATTATTAATGTTATTGTTATTAATATGACGACAAAAGACGACTCTGAAACCTTTAGTGACCTTTATGTCTTCTCCTTTTTCCTCTACTAAAGTGTTAGACACAATTAATTTAGTTTAATTTTAGTTTTTCAAACATTTTATTTTAAAGCAAGTTTTTGTTAAATATTATTTATATCCAACTCTATAACTCGCTTATGGTTGGTCCTACAAGAAAAATGCAAATAACTATTTTGTAGGAAATTTTATCAGCTTTAATTTTGAAAGAAAGATAAAAATTGATAGGAGTAACTGTTTTCGAGATATAAGCAAAAAAACCAATAAGAAAACTGTAACTGTTACTGAACAAAAATGTAATTCAGTTTTCAATGTTTGAGACGAAGACGAAAATGCAGCATTATTATTATTATTAATGTTATTGTTATTAATATGACGACTAAAAACGACTTTGAAGACTTTGGTGACTTTTATGTCTTCTCCTTTTTCCTATACTAAAGTGTTAGACTCAATTTAATTTCGGTTTTTCAAACATTATATTTTAAAGCAAATTTTTGATAAAGATTATTTATATCCAACTCTATAACTCGCTTATGGTTGGTCTTACAAAAGAAATGCAAATAACTATTTTGTAGGAAATTTTATCAGCTTTAATTTTGAAAGATAAAAATTGATAGGAGTAATTGTTTTCGAGATATAAGCAAAAAACCAAAGTAAAAACTGTTACAGTTACTGAACAAAAATGTAAGTTTTCGAGATATAAGCAAGAAACTGTTACCTTAATTAAGCGCTTGCATATAAGCAAATTTAGTACTATTAGTATTATTATTATTATTAATGTTATTGTTATTGATATGACGACTAAGAACGACTCTCAAGACTTTGGTGACTTTTATGTCACCTCCTTTTTCTTCTAATAAAGTATTGGACCCAATAAATTAAGTGTATTTTAAATCACAAGACATTTTCTGTTAAAGCACTTTTTTTTTAAATATTAATTATTTTTAAACTTATATCTCGCTTATGGTTAGTCCTACATGAAAAATGCAAATTACTATTTTGTAGGAAATTTTATCAGCTTTAATTTTAGTAAAAAGATAAAAATTGATAGGAGTAACTGTTTTCGAGATATAAGCAAGAAACCAAAAAACTGTTACCTTAATTAAGCGCTTGCATATAAGCAAATTTAGTACTAAAAACAACTCTGAAGACTTTGGTGATTTTTATGTCTTCTCCTTTTTCCTCTACTAAAGTGTTGGACCCAATTAATTTAGTTTAATATCAGTTTTTCAAACATTTTATTTTAAAGCAAATTTTTGTTAAAGATTATTTATATCCAACTCTATAACTCGCTTATGGTTGGTCCTACAAAAAAATGGAAATAACTATTTTGTAGGAAATTTTATCAGCTTTAATTTTGAAAGAAAGATAAAAATTGATAGGAGTAATTGTTTTCGAGATATAAGCAAAAAACCAAAGTGAAAACTGTTACAGTTACTGAACAAAAATGTAATTCAGTTTTCAATGTTTGAGACGAAGACGAAAATGCAGCATTTAAAAACGACTCTGAAGACTTCAGTGACTTTTATGTCACCTCCTTTTTCTTCTAATAGAGTATTGGTCCCAATAAATTAAGTGTATTTTAAATCACAAGACATTTTCTGTTAAAGCACTTTTTTTTTAAATATTAATTATTTTCAAACTTCTATCTCGCTTATGGTTAGTCCTACATAAAAAATGCAAATAACTATTTTGTAGGAAATTTTATCAGCTTTAATTTTAGTAAAAAGATAAAAATTGATAGGAGTAACTGTTTTCGAGATATAAGCAAGAATAGGACCAACCATAAGCGAGTTATAGAGTTGGATATAAATAATCTTTAACAAAAATTTGCTTTAAAATAAAATGTTTGAAAAACCGAAATTAAACTAAATTAATTAAGACTAACACTTTAGTTGAGGAAAAAGGAGAAGACATAAAAGTCACCAAAGTTTTGAGAGTCGTTTTTAGTCGTCATATTAATAACAATAACATTAATAATAATAATACTAATAGTACTAAATTTGCTTATATGCAAGCGCTTTATTAAGGTAACAGTTTTTTGGTTTCTTGCTTATATCTCGAAAACAGTTACTCCTATCAATTTTTATCTTTTTACTAAAATTAAAGCTGATAAAATTTCCTACAAAATAGTTATTTGTATTTTTCTTGTAGGACCAAGCATAAGTGAGTTATAGAGATAGATATAAATAATATTTAACAAAAATTTGCTTTAAAATAAAATGTTTGAAATACTGAAATTAAACTAAATAAATTGTGTCTAACACTTTAGTATAGGAAAAAGGAGAAGACATAAAAGTCACCAAAGTCTTCAGAGTCGTTTTTAGTCGTCATATTAATAACAATAACATTAATTATAATAATACTAATAGTACTAAATTTGCTTATATGCAAGCGCTTTATTAAGGTAACTGTTTTTTGGTTTCTTGCTTATATCTCGAAAACAGTTACTCCTATCAATTTTTATATGTTTACTAAAATTAAAGCTGATAAAATTTCTTACAAAATAGTTATTTGCATTTTTCATGTAGGACTAACCATAAGCGAGATATAAGTTTGAAAATAATCAATATTTAAAAAAAAAGTGCTTTAACAGAAAATGTCTTGTGATTTAAAATACACTTAATTTATTGGGTCCAATACATTATTAGAAGAAAAAGAAGGTGACTTAAAAGTCACAGAAGTCTTCAGAGTCGTTTTTAAATGCTGCATTTTCGTCTTCGTCTCAAACATTGAAAACTGAATTACATTTTTGTTTAGTAACTGTAACAGTTTTCACTTTGGTTTTTTGCTTATATCTCGAAAACTATTATTCCTATCAATTTTTATCTTTCTTTCAAAATTAAAGCTGATAAAATTTCCTACAAAATAGTTATTTGCATTTTTCATGTAGGACTAACCATAAGCGAGATATAAGTTTGAAAATAATTAATATTAAAAAAAAAGTGCTTTAACAGAAAATGTCTTGTGATTTAAAATACACTTAATTTAATGGGTCCAATACTTTATTAGAAGAAAAAGGAGGTGACATAAAAGTCACTGAAGTCTTCAGAGTCGATTTTAAATGCTGCATTTTCGTCTTTGTCTCAAACATTGAATACTGAATTACATTTTTGTTTAGTAACAGTTACAGTTTTCTTATTGGTTTTTTGCTTATATCTCGAAAACAGTTACTCCTATCAATTTTTATCTTTCTTTCAAAATCAAAGCTGATAAAATTTCCTACAAAATAGTTATTGGCATTTTTTTTGTAGGACCAACCATAAGCGAGTTATAAAGTTGGATATAAATAATCTTTAACAAAAATTTGCTTTAAAATAAAATGTTTGAAATACTGAAATTAAACTAAATAAATTGTGTCTAACACTTTAGTAGAGGAAAAAGGAGAAGACATAAAAGTCACCAAAGTTTTGAGAGTTGTTTTTAGTCGTCATATTAATAACAATAACATTAATAATAATAATACTAATAGTACTAAATTTGCTTATAAGCAAGCGCTTTATTAAGGTAACAGTTTATTGGTTTCTTGCTTATATCTCGAAAACAGTTACTCCTATCAATTTTCATCTTTTTACTAAAATTAAAGCTGATAAAATTTCCTACAAAATAGTTATTTGCATTTTTCATGTAGGACTAACCATAAGCGAGATATAAGTTTGAAAATAATCAATATTTAAAAAAAAGTGCTTTAACAGAAAATGTCATGTGATTTAAAATACACTTAATTTATTGGGTCCAATACATTATTAGAAGAAAAAGGAGGTGACTTAAAAGTCACAGAAGTCTTCAGAGTCGTTTTTAAATGCTGCATTTTCGTCTTCGTCTCAAACGTTGAAAACTGAATTACATTTTTGTTTAGTAACTGTAACAGTTTTCACTTTGGTTTTTTGCTTATATCTCGAAAACAATTATTCCTATCAATTTTTATCTTTCTTTCAAAATTAAAGCTGATAAACTTTCCTACAAAATAGTTATTTGCATTTTTCTTGAAGGACCAACCATAAGCGAGTTATAGAGTTGGATATAAATAATATTTAACAAAAACTTGCTATAAAATAAAATGTTTGAAAAACTAAAAAATAAAATTTCCTACAAAATAGTAATTTGCATTTATCATATAGGACTAACCATAAGCGAGATATAAGTTTAAAAATAATTAATATTTAAAAAAAAAGTGCTTTAACAGAAAATGTCTTGTGATTTAAAATACACTTAATTTATTGGGTCCAATACTTTATTAGAAGAAAAAGGAGGTGACATAAAAGTCACCAAAGTCTTGAGAGTCGTTCTTAGTCGTCATATCAATAACAATAACATTAATAATAATAATACTAATAGTACTAAATTTGCTTATATGCAAGCGCTTAATTAAGGTAACAGTTTCTTGCTTATATCTCGAAAACTTACATTTTTGTTCAGTAACTGTAAGAGTTTTTACTTTGGTTTTTTGCTTATATTTCGAAAACAATTACTCCTATCAATTTTTATCTTTCTTTCAAAATTAAAGCTGATAAAATTTCCTACAAAATAGTTATTTGCATTTCTTTTGTAAGACCAACCATAAGCGAGTTATAGAGTTGGATATAAATAATCTTTAACAAAAATTTGCTTTAAAATATAATGTTTGAAAAACCGAAATTAAACTAAATTAATTGAGTCTAACACTTTAGTATAGGAAAAAGGAGAAGACATAAAAGTCACCAAAGTCTTCAGAGTCGTTTTTAGTCGTCATATTAATAACAATAACATCAATAATAATAATAATGCTGCATTTTCGTCTTCGTCTCAAACATTGAAAACTGAATTACATTTTTGTTCAGTAACAGTTACAGTTTTCTTATTGGTTTTTTGCTTATATCTCGAAAACAGTTACTCCTAACAATTTTTATCTTTATTTCAAAATTAAAGCTGATAAAATTTCCTACAAAATAGTTATTTGCATTTTTCTTGTAGGACCAACCATAAGCGAGTTATAGAGTTGGGTATAAATAATATTTAACAAAAACTTGCTTTAAAATAAAATGTTTGAAAAACTAAAATTAAACTAAATTAATTGTGTCTAACACTTTAGTAGAGGAAAAAGGAGAAGAGATAAAGGTCACTAAAGGTTTCAGAGTCGTCTTTAGTCGTCATATTAATAACAATAACATTAATAAAAATACTAATAGTACTAAATTTGCTTACATGCAAACGCTTATTTAAGGTAACAGTTTTTTGTTTTCTTGCTTATATCTGGAAAACAGTTACTTATATCAATTTTTACCTTTTTACTAAAATTAAAGCTGATAAAATTTTCTACAAAATAGTTATTTGCATTTTTCATGTAAGACTAAGCATAAGCGAGATATAAGTTTAAAAATGATTAATATTTAAAAAAAAAGTGTTTTAACAGAAAATGTCTTGTGATTTAAAATACACTTAATTTATTGGGTCCAATACTATATTAGAAGAAAAAGGAGGTGACATAAAAGTCGCTGAAGTCTTCAGAGTCGTTTTTAAATGCTGCATTTTCGTCTTCGTCTCAAACATTGAAAACTGAATTACATTTTTGTTCAGTAACTGTAACAGTTTTTACTTTGGTTTTTTGCTTATATCTCGAAAACAATTACTCCTATCAATTTTTATCTTTCTTTCAAAATTAAAGCTGATAAAATTTCCTACAAAATAGTTATTTGCATTTCTTTTGTAAGACCAACCATAAGCGAGTTATAGAGTTGGATATAAATAATCTTTAACAAAAATTTGCTTTAAAATATAATGTTTGGAAAACCGAAATTAAACTAAATTAATTGAGTGTAACACTTTAGTATAGGAAAAAGGAGAAGACATAAAAGTCACCAAAGACTTCAGAGTCGTTTTTAGTCGTCATATTAATAACAATAACATTAATAATAATAATAATGCTGCATTTTCGTATTCGTCTCAAACATTGAAAACTGAATTACATTTCTGTTCAGTAACAGTTACAGTTTTCTTATTGGTTTCTTGCTTATATCTCGAAAACAGTTACTTCTATCAATTTTTATCTTTTTTTCAAAATTAAAGCTGATAACATTTCCTACAAAATAGTTATTTGCATTTTTTTGTAGGACCAACCATAAGCGAGTTATAGAGTTGGATATAAATAATCTTTAACAAAAATTTTTTTTAAAATAAAATGTTTAAAAAACTAAAATTAAACCAAATTAATTGTGTCTAACACTTTAGTAGAGGAAAAAGGAGAAGACATAAAGGTCACTAAAGTCTTCAGAGTCGTTTTTAGTCGTCATATTAATAACAATAACATTAATAATAATAATACTAATAGTACTAAATTTGCTTATATGCAAGCGCTTAATTAATGTAACAGTTTTTTGGTTTCTAGCTTATATCTCGAAAACAGTTACTCCTATCAATTTTTATTTGTTTACTAAAATTAAAGCTGATAAAATTTCCTACAAAATAGTTATTTGCATTTTTCATGTAGGACTAACCATAAGCGAGATATAAGTTTGAAAATAATTAATATTTAAAAAAAAAGTGCTTTAACAGAAAATGTCTTGTGATTTAAAATACACTTAATTTATAGGGTCCAATACTTTATTAGAAGAAAAAGGAAGTGACATAAAAGTCACTGACGTCTTCAGAGTCGTTTTTAAATGCTGCATTTTTGTCTTTGTCTCAAACATTGAAAACTGAGTTACATTTTTGTTCAGTAACAGTTACAGTTTTCTTATTGGTTTTTTGCTTATATCTCGAAAACAGTTACTCCTATCAAATTTTATCTTTCTTTCAAAATTAAAGCTGATAAAATTTCCAACCAAATAGTTATTAACATTTTTCTTGTAGGACCAAGCATAAACGAGTTATAGAGTTGGATATAAATAATATTTAACAAAAATTTGCTTTAAAATAAAATGCTTGAAAAACCGGAATTAAACTAAATTAATTGTGTCTAACACTTTAGTAGAGGAAAAAGGAGAAGACATAAAAGTTACAAAAGTCTTAGAGTTGTCTTTAGTCGTCATATTAATAACAATAACATTAATAATAATAATACTAATATTACTAAATTTGCTTATATGCAAGCGCTTAATTAAGGTAACAGTTTCTTGCTTATATCTCGAAAACAGTTACTCCTATCAATTTTTATCTTTTTACTAAAATTAAAGCTGATAAAATTTCCTACAAAATAGTTATTTGCATTTTTTATGTAGGACTAACCATAAGCGAGATAGAAGTTTGAAAATAATTAATATTTAAAAAAAAAGTGCTTTAACAGAAAATGTCTTGTGATTTAAAATACACTTAATTTATTGGGACCAATACTCTATTAGAAGAAAAAGGAGGTGACATAAAAGTCACTGAAGTCTTCAGAGTCGTTTTTAAATGCTGCATTTTCGTCTTCGTCTCAAACATTGAAAACTGAATTACATTTTTGTTCAGTAACTGTAACAGTTTTCACTTTGGTTTTTTGCTTATATCTCGAAAACAATTACTCCTATCAATTTTTATCTTTCTTTCAAAATTAAAGCTGATAAAATTTCCAACAAAATAGTTATTTGCATTTCTTTTGTAAGACCAACCATAAGCGAGTTATAGAGTTGGATATAAATAATCTTTAACAAAAATTTGCTTTAAAATAAAATGTTTGAAAAACCGAAATTAAACTAAATTAATTAAAACTAACACTTTAGTTGAGGAAAAAGGAGAAGACATAAAAGTCACCAAAGTCTTGAGAGTCGTTTTTAGTCGTCATATTAATAACAATAACATTAATAATAATAATACTAATAGTACTAAATTTGCTTATATGCAAGCGCTTTATTAAGGTAACAGTTTTTTGGTTTCTTGCTTATATCTCGAAAACAGTTACTCCTATCAATTTTTATCTTTTTACTAAAATTAAAGCTGATAAAAATTCCTACAAAATAGTTATTTGTATTTTTCTTGTAGGACCAAGCATAAGCGAGTTATAGAGATAGATATAAATAATATTTAACAAAAATTTGCTTTAAAATAAAATGTTTGAAATACTGAAATTAAACTAAATTAATTGTGTCTAACACTTTAGTATAGGAAAAAGGAGAAGACATAAAAGTCACCAAAGTCTTCAGAGTCGTTTTTAGTCGTCATATTAATAACAATAACATTAATAATAATAATACTAATAGTACTAAATTTGCTTATATGCAAGCGCTTTATTAAGGTAACAGTTTTTTGGTTTCTTGCTTATATCTCGAAAACAGTTACTCCTATCAATTTTTATCTGTTTACTAAAATTAAAGCTAATAAAATTTCCTACAAAATAGTTATTTGCATTTTTCATGTAGGACTAACCATAAGCGAGATGTAAGTTTGAAAATTATTAATATTTAAAAAAAAGTGCTTTAACAGAAAATGTCTTGTGATTTAAAATACACTTAATTTATTGGGTCCAATACTTTATTAGAAGAATAAGGAGGTGACATAAAAGTCGCTGAAGTCTTCAGAGTCGTATTTAAATGCTGCATTTTCGTCTTCGTCTCAAACATTGAAAACTGAATTACATTTTTGTTCAGTAACAGTTACAGTATTCTTATTGGTTTCTTGCTTATATCTCGAAAACAGTTACTCCTATCAATTTTTATCTTTTTACTAAAATTAAAGCTGATAAAATTTCCTACAAAATAGTAATTTGCATTTTTCATGTAGGACTAACCATAAGCGAGATATAAGTTTGAAAATAATTAATATTTAAAAAAAAAGTGCTTTAACAGAAAATGTCTTGTGATTTAAAATACACTTAATTTAATGGGTCCAATACTTTATTAGAAGAAAAAGGAGGTGACATAAAAGTCACTGAAGTCTTCAGAGTCGATTTTAAATGCTGCATTTTCGTCTTTGTCTCAAACATTGAAAACTGAATTACATTTTTGTTTAGTAACAGTTACAGTTTTCTTATTGGTTTTTTGCTTATATCTCGAAAACAGTTACTCCTATCAATTTTTATCTTTTTTTCAAAATCAAAGCTGATAAAATTTCCTACAAAATAGTTATTGGCATTTTTTTTGTAGGACTAACCATAAGCGAGTTATAGAGTTGGATATAAATAATCTTTAACAAAAATTTGCTTTAAAATAAAATGTTTGAAAAACCGAAATTAAACTAAATTAATTAAAACTAACACTTTAGTTGAGGAAAAAGGAGAAGACATAAAAGTCACCAAAGTCTTGAGAGTCGTTTTTAGTCGTCATATTAATAACAATAACATTAATAATAATAATACTAATAGTACTAAATTTGCTTATATGCAAGCGCTTTATTAAGGTAACAGTTTTTTGGTTTCTTGCTTATATCTCGAAAACAGTTACTCCTATCAATTTTTATCTTTTTACTAAAATTAAAGCTGATAAAAATTTCTACAAAATAGTTATTTGTATTTTTCTTGTAGGACCAAGCATAAGCGAGTTATAGAGATAGATATAAATAATATTTAACAAAAATTTGCTTTAAAATAAAATGTTTGAAATACTGAAATTAAACTAAATTAATTGTGTCTAACACTTTAGTATAGGAAAAAGGAGAAGACATAAATGTCACCAAAGTCTTCAGAGTCGTTTTTAGTCGTCATATTAATAACAATAACATTAATAATAATAATACTAATAGTACTAAATTTGCTTATATGCAAGCGCTTTATTAAGGTAACAGTTTTTTGGTTTCTTGCTTATATCTCGAAAACAGTTACTCCTATCAATTTTTATTTGTTTACTAAAATTAAAGCTGATAAAATTTCCTACAAAATAGTTATTTGCATTTTTCATGTAGGACTAACCATAAGCGAGATATAAGTTTGAAAATAATTAATATTTAAAAAAAAAGTGCTTTAACAGAAAATGTCTTGTGATTTAAAATACACTTAATTTATTGGGTCCAATACTTTATTAGAAGAAAAAGGAGGTGACATAAAAGTCACTGACGTCTTCAGAGTCGTTTTTAAATGCTGCATTTTTGTCTTTGTCTCAAACATTGAAAACTGAGTTACATTTTTGTTCAGTAACAGTTACAGTTTTCTTATTGGTTTTTTGCTTATATCTCGAAAACAGTTACTCCTATCAAATTTTATCTTTCTTTCAATATTAAAGCTGATAAAATTTCCAACCAAATAGTTATTAACATTTTTCTTGTAGGACCAAGCATAAACGAGTTATAGAGTTGGATATAAATAATATTTAACAAAAATTTGCTTTAAAATAAAATGCTTGAAAAACCGGAATTAAACTAAATTAATTGTGTCTAACACTTTAGTAGAGGAAAAAGGAGAAGACATAAAAGTTACAAAAGTCTTAGAGTTGTCTTTAGTCGTCATATTAATAACAATAACATTAATAATAATAATACTAATATTACTAAATTTGCTTATATGCAAGCGCTTAATTAAGGTAACAGTTTCTTGCTTATATCTCGAAAACAGTTACTCCTATCAATTTTTATCTTTTTACTAAAATTAAAGCTGATAAAATTTCCTACAAAATAGTTATTTGCATTTTTTATGTAGGACTAACCATAAGCGAGATAGAAGTTTGAAAATAATTAATATTTAAAAAAAAAGTGCTTTAACAGAAAATGTCTTGTGATTTAAAATACACTTAATTTATTGGGACCAATACTCTATTAGAAGAAAAAGGAGGTGACATAAAAGTCACTGAAGTCTTCAGAGTCGTTTTTAAATGCTGCATTTTTGTCTTCGTCTCAAACATTGAAAATTGAATTACATTTTTGTTCAGTAACTGTAACAGTTTTCACTTTGGTTTTTTGCTTATATCTCGAAAACAATTACTCCTATCAATTTTTATCTTTCTTTCAAAATTAAAGCTGATAAAATTTCCAACAAAATAGTTATTTGCATTTCTTTTGTAAGACCAACCATAAGCGAGTTATAGAGTTGGATATAAATAATCTTTAACAAAAATTTGCTTTAAAATAAAATGTTTGAAAAACCGAAATTAAACTAAATTAATTAAAACTAACACTTTAGTTGAGGAAAAAGGAGAAGACATAAAAGTCACCAAAGTCTTGAGAGTCGTTTTTAGTCGTCATATTAATAACAATAACATTAATAATAATAATACTAATAGTACTAAATTTGCTTATATGCAAGCGCTTTATTAAGGTAACAGTTTTTTGGTTTCTTGCTTATATCTCGAAAACAGTTACTCCTATCAATTTTTATCTTTTTACTAAAATTAAAGCTGATAAAAATTCCTACAAAATAGTTATTTGTATTTTTCTTGTAGGACCAAGCAAAAGCGAGTTATAGAGATAGATATAAATAATATTTAACAAAAATTTGCTTTAAAATAAAATGTTTGAAATACTGAAATTAAACTAAATTAATTGTGTCTAACACTTTAGTATAGGAAAAAGGAGAAGACATAAAAGTCACCAAAGTCTTCAGAGTCGTTTTTAGTCGTCATATTAATAACAATAACATTAATAATAATAATACTAATAGTACTAAATTTGCTTATATGCAAGCGCTTTATTAAGGTAACAGTTTTTTGGCTTCTTGCTTATATCTCGAAAACAGTTACTCCTATCAATTTTTATCTGTTTACTAAAATTAAAGCTAATAAAATTTCCTACAAAATAGTTATTTGCATTTTTTATGTAGGACTAACCATAAGCGAGATGTAAGTTTGAAAATTATTAATATTTAAAAAAAAGTGCTTTAACAGAAAATGTCTTGTGATTTAAAATACACTTAATTTATTGGGTCCAATATATTATTAGAAGAATAAGGAGGTGACATAAAAGTCGCTGAAGTTTTCAGAGTCGTTTTTAAATGCTGCATTTTCGTCTTCGTCTCAAACATTGAAAACTGAATTACATTTTTGTTAAGTAACTGTAACAGTTTTTACTTTGGTTTTTTGCTTATATCTCGAAAACAATTACTACTATCAATTTTTATCTTTCTTTCAAAATTAAAGCTGATAAAATTTCCTACAAAATAGTTATTTGCATTTTTTATGTAGGACTAACCATAAGCGAGATATAAGTTTGAAAATAATTAATATTTAAAAAAAAAGTGCTTTAACAGAAAATGTCTTGTGATTTAAAATACACTTAATTTAATGGGTCCAATACATTATTAGAAGAAAAAGGAGGTGACATAAAAGTCACTGAAGTCTTCAGAGTCGATTTTAAATGCTGCATTTTCGTCTTTGTCTCAAACATTAAATACTGAATTACATTTTTGTTTAGTAACAGTTACAGTTTTCTTATTGGTTTTTTGCTTATATCTCGAAAACAGTTATTCCTATCAATTTTTATCTTTCTTTCAAAATCAAAGCTGATAAAATTTCCTACAAAATAGTTATTGGCATTTTTTTGTAGGACCAACCATAAGCGAGTTATAGAGTTGGATATAAATAATATTTAACAAAAACTTGCTTTAAAATAAAATGTTTGAAAAACTAAAAAATAAAATTTCCTACAAAATAGTAATTTGCATTTTTCATATAGGACTAACCATAAGCGAGATATAAGTTTAAAAATAATTAATATTTACAAAAAAAGTGCTTTAACAGAAAATGTCTTGTGATTTAAAATACACTTAATTTATTGGGTCCAATACTTTATTAGAAGAAAAAGGAGGTGACATAAAAGTCACCAAAGTCTTGAGAGTCGTTCTTAGTCGTCATATCAATAACAATTACATTAATAATAATAATACTAATAGTACTAAATTTGCTTATATGCAAGCACTTTATTAAGGTAACAGTTTATTGGTTTCTTGCTTATATCTCGAAAACAGTTACTCCTATCAATTTTTATCTTTTTACTAAAATTAAAGCTGATAAAATTTCCTACAAAATAGTTATTTGTATTTTTCTTGTAGGACCAAGCATAAGCGAGTTATAGAGATAGATATAAATAATATTTAACAAAAATTTGCTTTAAAATAAAATGTTTGAAATACTGAAATTAAACTAAATTAATTGTGTCTAACACTTTAGTATAGGAAAAAGGAGAAGACATAAAAGTCACCAAAGTCTTCAGAGTCGTTTTTAGTCGTCATATTAATAACAATAACATTAATAATAATAATACTAATAGTACTAAATTTGCTTATATGCAAGCGCTTTATTAAGGTAACAGTTTTTTGGTTTCTTGCTTATATCTCGAAAACAGTTACTTCTATCAATTTTTATCTGTTTACTAAAATTAAAGCTGATAAAATTTCCTACAAAATAGTTATTTGCATTTTTTATGTAGGACTAACCATAAGCGAGATATAAGTTTGAAAATAATCAATATTTAAAAAAAAGTGCTTTAACAGAAAATGTCATGTGATTTAAAATACACTTAATTTATTGGGTCCAATACATTATTAGAAGAAAAAGGAGGTGACTTAAAAGTCACAGAAGTCTTCAGAGTCGTTTTTAAATGCTGCATTTTCGTCTTCGTCTCAAACATTAAAAACTGAATTACATTTTTGTTCAGTAACAGTTACAGTTTTCTTATTGGTTTTTTGCATATATCTCGAAAACGGTTACTCCTATTAATTTTTATCTTTTTTTCAAAATTAAAGCTGATAAAATTTCCTACAAAATAGTTATTTGCATTTTTCTTGTAGGACCAACCATAAGCGAGTTATAGAGTTGGATATAAATAATATTTAACAAAAACTTGCTTTAAAATAAAATGTTTGAAAAACTAAAAAATAAAATTTCCTACAAAATAGTAATTTGCATTTTTCATGTAGGACTAACCATAAGCGAGATATAAGTTTAAAAATAATTAATATTTAAAAAAAGGTGTTTTACAGAAAATGTCTTGTGATTTAAAATACACTTAATTTATTGGGTCCAATACTTTATTAGAAGAAAAAGGAGGTGACATAAAAGTCACCAAAATCTTGAGAGTCGTTCTTAGTCGTCATATCAATAACAATAACATTAATAATAATAATACTAATAGTACTAAATTTGCTTATATGCAAGCGCTTAATTAAGGTAACAGTTTCTTGCTTATATCTCAAAAACTTACATTTTTGTTCAGTAACTGTAACAGTTTTTACTTTGGTTTTTTGCTTATATCTCGAAAACAATTACTCCTATCAATTTTTATCTTTTTTTCAAAATTAAAGCTGATAAAATTTCCTACAAAATAGTTATTTGCATTTTTTTTGTAAGACCAACCATAAGCGAGTTATAGAGTTGGATATAAATAATCTTTAACAAAAATTTGCTTTAAAATATAATGTTTGAAAAACCGAAATTAAACTAAATTAATTGAGTCTAACACTTTAGTATAGGAAAAAGAAGAAGACATAAAAGTCACCAAAGACTTCAGAGTCGTTTTTAGTCGTCATATTAATAACAATAACATTAATAATAATAATAATGCTGCATTTTCGTCTTCGTCTCAAATATTGAAAACTGAATTCCATTTTTGTTCAGTAACAGTTACAGTTTTCTTATTGGTTTCTTGCTTATATCTCGAAAACAGTTACTTCTATCAATTTTTATCTTTTTTTCAAAATTAAAGCTGATAACATTTCCTACAAAATAGTTATTTGCATTTTTTTGTAGGACCAACCATACGCGAGTTATAGAGTTGGATATAAATAATCTTTAACAAAAATTTTCTTTAAAATAAAATGTTTGAAAAACTAAAATTAAACCAAATTAATTGTGTCTAACACTTTAGTAGAGGAAAAAGGAGAAGACATAAAAGTCACTAAAGTCTTCAGAGTCGTTTTTAGTCGTCATATTAATAACAATAACATTAATAATAATAATACTAATAGTACTAAATTTGCTTATATGCAAGCGCTTAATTAATGTAACAGTTTTTTGGTTTCTAGCTTATATCTCGAAAACAGTTACAAGTATCAAATTTCATCTTTCTTTCAAAAGTAAAGCTGATAAAATTTCCAACAAAGTAATTATTTGCATTTTTCTTGTAGGACCAAGCATAAGCGAGTTATAGAGATGAATATAAATAATTTTTAACAAAAATTTGCTTTAAAATAAAATGTTTGAAAAACTGAAATTAAACTAAATTAATTGTGTCTAACACTTTAGTGGAGGAAAAAGGAGAAGACATAAAAGTCTTTAAAGGTTTCAGAATCGTCTTTAGTCGTCATATTAATAACAATAACATTAATAAACTAATAGTACTAAATTTGCTTATATGCAAACGCTGCATTAAGGTAATAGTTTTTTGGTTTCTTGCTTATATCTCGAAAACAGTTACTCCTATCAATTTTTAACTTTTCACCAAAATTAAAGATGATAAAATTTTCTGCAAAATAGTTATTTGCATTTTTCATGTAGAACAAACCATAAGCGAGATATAAGTTTGAAAATAATTAATAATTAAAAAAAAAATGTGTTTTAACAGAAAATGTCTTGTGATTTAAAATACACTTAATTTATTGGGTCCAATACTTAATTAGAAGAAAAAGGAGGTGCAAATAACTATTTTGTTGGAAATTTTATTAGCTTTAATTGTGAAAGAAAGATAAAATTTGATAGGAGTAACTGTTTTCGAGATATAAGCAAAAAACCAATAAGAAAACTGTAACTGTTACTGAACAAAAATGTAATTCAGTTTTCAATGTTTGAGACGAAGACAAAAATGCAGCATTTAAAAACGACTCTGAAAACTTCAGTGACTTTTATGTCACCTCCTTTTTCTTCTAATAAAGTATTGGACCCAATAAATTAAGTTTATTATAAATCACAAGACATTTTCTGTTAAAACACTTTTTTTTAATTATTAATTACTTTCAAACTTATATCTCGCTTATGGTTAGTTCTACATGAAAAATGCAAATAACTATTTTGTAGAAAATTTTATCACCTTTAATTTTGGTGAAAAAGTAAAAATTGATAGGAGTAACTGTTTTCGAGATATAAGCAAAAAACAAAAAAACTGTTACTTTAATTAAGCGCTTGCATATAAGCAAATTTAGTACTACTAGTATTGTTATTATAAATGTTATTGTTATTAATATGACGACTAAAGACAACTCTAAGACTTTAGTGACTTTTATGTCTCCTCCTTTTTCCTCTACTAAAGTGTTAGACACAATTAATTTAGTTTAATTTCAGTTTTTCAAACATTTTATTTTAAAGCAAATTTTTGTTAAATATTAAAAACTATAAAATGGCTTAGATTGCCTAAAACACACATCACACATAATCTTTTGCATAGAAATGATAAAACGCTCATATAACACAAAATAAGCTTCATTTTTGCTTAGAAAACTAAGCTTACTTTTATTACTACTATTATTATTATTTTTATTATTATTATTATTATTATTATTACTATTATTATTATTATTATTATTATTATTATTATTATTAATATTATTATTATTAAAAACCGATTATAACTTTTGTATAGTAAATGTTTTTATACCAGTTTTAAAATGAGTTATTAATTTTAGACAATTTCTTGTCTAAAAACACAGATCACAGATGATCTCTTGCATAGAAATGAGAAAACGCTCAGATAACACAAAATAAGCATCATTTTTGCTTAGAAAAACTAAGCTTTTATTTAGAAAGAAATTCATTATTATAAGTATTATTATCATTATTATTATTATTATTATTATTATTATTATTATTATTATTATTATTATTATTTCTTTTATTACTATTATTATTATTATTATTATTATTATTATTATTATTATTATTATTATTATTATTAACTTTTGTATAGTAAATGTTTTTATACCAGTTTTAAAATGAGTTATTAATTTTAAACAATTTCTTGCCTAAAAACGCTCATATAACACACAAATAAGCTTTATTTTTGCTTAGAAAAGTAAGCTTACTTTTATTACTATTATTATTATTTTAATTATTATTATTATTGTTATTATTATTATTATTATTATTATTATTATTATTATTATTATTATTATTGTTATTATTATTATTATTATTATTATTATTATTATTATTATTATTATTAAAAACCGATTATAACTTTTGTATAGTATTGTTTTTATACCAGTTTTAAAATGAGTGATTAATTTTAGCCAATTTCTTGCCTAAAAACTATAAAATGGCTTAGATTGCCTAAAAACACAGATCACACATGATCTTTTGCATAGAAATGAGAAAACGCTCATATAACACAAAATAAGCTTCATTTTTGCTTAGAAAACTAAGCTTACTTTTATTACTACTATTATTATTATATTTATTATTATTATTATTATTATTATTACTATTATTATTATTATTATTAATATTATTATTATTAAAAACCGATTATAACTTTTGTATAGTAAATGTTTTTATGCCAGTTTTAAAATGAGTTATATTAATTTAGACAATTTATTGCCTAAAAACACAGATCACAGATGATCTCTTGCATAGAAATGAGAAAACGCTCAGATAACACAAAATAAGCATCATTTTTGCTTAGAAAAACTAAGCTTTAATTTAGAAAGAAATTCAATATTATAAGTATTATTATCATTATTATTATTATTATTATTATTATTATTATTATTATTATTATTATTATTTTTTATTACTATTATTATTATTATTATTATTATTATTATTATTATTAACTTTTGTATAGTAAATGTTTTTATACCAGTTTTAAAATGAGTTATTAATTTTAGACAATTTCTTGCCTAAAAACACAGATCACAGATGATTTCTTGCATAGAAATGAGAAAACGCTCATATAACACAAAAAGAGCTTCATGTTTGCTTAGAAAACTAAGCTTACTTTTATTACTATTATTATTTTTATTATTATTATTATTATTATTACTATTATTAGTATTATTATTTTTATTATTATTATTATTATTATTATTATTATTATTATTATTATTATTATTATTAAAAACTTATATTAAACAGACAGAAAACGTCGTATTCTGACACAAAAAAACGAATTACGTTATAGACTTGACGAGAACGGCGTATCTCGGACTCTTATAGGACTCTTATAGGGTCAAAAAGTATCAGTTTGAATTAAAATAAATTATTTTTGTTGACTCTCAGTCTGAATTGTTCATCAGTTCAAACAAAAACGGCTTATTTTAGACGATCTTTTGCTTTGAACAAGAAAACTTACATCGAACAGACTAAAAACGTATTAATCTGGCATAAAAGAGCAATTTATGTATCACTTTGGATAAAGGCAGCTAATCCTATTCGTTTCATTGCTTAAAATAGACAAAATTGTTAATAAATCTAACAAAAACGCTGTATTCTAGCACAAAATACTAATTACATTATAGTTTCGACGAGAATAGCTTATTTGGAATGATTCTATGCTTCCAAACGAGTAAATTTTTATTAAACAGATGCCAAACATCATGTTTTGTCCTATAAAGACATTTTATATTGCAGTTTGTATTAAAACAAAATATTTTCGTTGATTCTTTGTTAGAAGCAGCAAACCTAACATTAAAGAATCTGAAAACTTTGTATTCGGACACAAACCACCGAATTTTGTATCAGTTTAGACAAAAACGGTTGATTTTCGACAATATTTTGCTTTGAACAAGAAAATTTATATCAAACTGACTAAAAACGTCTTATTTTAGCACAAAACAAAAGATTTGCGTTATAGTCTTGAAGCTGATTCATGACACAGTTTGGATAAAAACCAATTATTTTTGTTAATTCATTGTTACAAACAAGAAACCTTACATCAAAGAAACTGAAAACCCCTTATTCAGGCACAGAAATTCGAATTACGTTTCAGTCTGGACAAAAGCTGCTTATTTTAGACGATCCTTTGTTTTGAACACGAAAACTTACATTAAAAAGATTAAAAACGTCTTATTCTGGCTGAAAACTGCAAATTATATATTACTCTAGATAAAAGCAATTTATCCTGATTACTCCTTTACTTAGAATAGAGTAAACTTGTATAAAATTTAATGAAAACTTTAAATTTAGTCTCAAAAAAATAATTTACGTCATAGTTTTGACCAGCACTGTTTATTTCAAACGAATTTATGATTCGAAACTAATGAACTTTTATGGGGCAGATGCAAAACCACATATTACCATATAAAGCGTTGTTTTAAAGCAAAGTATTACCTTTTGCAACAAGAAATTTCACGTCAAAGAAACTGAAAACTTCGTATCCATGCATAAATATCGAATTACGTCTCAGTTTAGGCAAATACAGCTTATTTTAAACGATTCATTGCTATAAACAAGAAAAATTTTATCAAGCATACTGAAAACGTCTTATTCTCGAAAATAAGAGCAAATTATGTATCAGTTTTGACAAAAGCGGATTACTCTATTTGATTCTATGCTTAGAGTAGAGTAAACTACTATAAAACGTAATGAAAACTCTATATTCAAGCTCAAAAGAACAAATTACGTTATAGTTTTGGCAAAAAAAAATATTTCGGACGATTACATACTTCGAAGTAAGCAAACTTTAATTGAACAAGTGCAAAAGCTAATACTTTGCTTTAAAATAACGATTTATGTGGTAATATGGTATTTTGCATCTGTCCTATAAAAGTTTACTCGTTTCGCTCCATTGAATCATTCGAAAGAAATTATTTTGACACAACAACAACGAAAATAATTTGTTTTTGTTTAAACTGTAACATAAATCGCTTTTATAAAACGAACTAAGACGTTTGGCATCTGTTTATTGAAAGTTTTCTCGTTTGGGGGCATAAAATCGTTTGAAATTATCAGTTCTGGTCAAAACTATAACGTAAATTATTTCTTTGTATCACTTTAAAGATTTGCGTTATAGTCTTGACGAGAACTGTTAATTTCAAACGATTCTATGCTTTGAAACCAGTATACTTTCACTGAACAGAGGCAAAACGTCTGATTTCGCCTTTAAAAAACGATTTATGTCACAGTTTGGATTAAAACCAATGATTTTCGTTTATTCATTGTTACAAACAAGAAACCTTACATCAAAGAAACTGAAAACCTCTTATTCAGGCCCAGAAAATCAAATTACGTTTCAGTCTAGACACAAATTGCTTATTTTAGACGATTCTTTCTTTTGAAGACGAAAACTTACATTAAAAAGATTAAAAACGTCTTATTCTGGCTCAAAACTGCAAATTATGTATTACTTTGGATAAAAGCAGTTTATCCTGATTACTCCTTTGCTTAGAATAGAGCAAACTTGTATAAAACTTAATGAAAACTTTAAATTTCGTCTCAAAGAAATAATTTACGTTACAGTTTTGACCAGAACTGTTAATTTCAAACGATTTTATGCCCCCAAACGAGAAAACTTTCACTAAACAAATGTCAAACGTCTTAGTTCGTTTTATAAAAGCGACTTATGTAACAGTTTAAACAAAAACAAATTATTTTCGCTGTTGTTGTGTTAAAATAATTTATTTCGAATGATTCAATGGAGCGAAACGAGTAAACTTTTATAGGACAGATGCAAAATACCATATTACCACATAAATCGTTATTTTAAAGCAAAGTATTAGCTTTTGCACTTGTTCAATTAAAGTTTGCTTACTTCGAAGTATGTAATCGTCCGAAATATTTTTTTTTGCCAAAACTATAACGTAATTTGTTCTTTTGAGCTTGAATATAGAGTTTTCATTACGTTTTATAGTAGTTTACTCTACTCTAAGCATAGAATCAAACAGAGTAATCCGCTTTTGTTAAAACTGACACATAATTTGCTCTTATTTTCGAGAATAAGACGTTTTCAATATGCTTGATAAAATTTTTCTTGTTTATAGCAAGGAATCGTTTAAAATAAGCTGTATTTGCTTAAACTGATACGTAATTCGATATTTATGCATGGATACGAAGTTTTCAGTTTCTTTGACGTGAAATTTCTTGTTGCAAAAGGAAATACTTTGCTTTAAAACAACGCTTTATATGGTAATATGTGGTTTTGCATCTGCCCCATAAAAGTTCATTAGTTTCGAATGATAAATTCGTTTGAAATAAACAGAGCTGGTCAAAACTATAATGTAAATTATTTCTTTGAGACGAAATTTAAAGTTTTCATTAAGTTTTATACAAGTTTACTCTATTCAAAGTAAAGGAGTAATCAGGATAAATTGCTTTTATCTAGAGTAATATATAATTTGCAGTTTTCAGCCAGAATAAGACGTTTTTAATCTTTTTAATGTAAGTTTTCGTGTTCAAGACAAAAGATCGTCTAAAATAAGCAGTTTTTGTCCAGACTGAAACGTAATTCGAATTTCTGTGCCTGAATAAGGGGTTTTCAGTTTCTTTGATGTAAGGTTTCTTGTTTGTAACAATGAATTAACAAAAATATTTGGTTTTTATCCAAACTGTGGCATGAATCAGCTTTAAGACTATAACGCAAATTTTTTGTTTTGTGCTAAAATAAGACGTTTTTAGTCAGTTTGATATAAGTTTTCTTGTTCAAAGCAAAATATTGTCGAAAATCAACCGTTTTTGTCTAAACTGATACAAAATTCGGTGGTTTGTGTCCGAATACAAAGTTTTCAGATTCTTTAATGTTAGGTTTGCTGCTTCTAACAAAGAATCAACGAAAATATTTTGTTTTAATACAAACTGCAATATAAAATGTCTTCATAGGACAAAACATGATGTTTGGCATCTGTTTAATAAAAATTTACTCGTTTGGAAGCATAGAATCATTTCAAATAAGCTATTCTCGTCGAAACTATAATGTAATTAGTATTTTGTGCTAGAATACAGCGTTTTTGTTAGATTTATTAACAATTTTGTCTATTTTAAGCAATGAAACGAATAGGATTAGCTGCCTTTATCTAAAGTGATACATAAATTGCTCTTTTATGCCAGATTAATACGTTTTTAGTCTGTTCGATGTAAGTTTTCTTGTTCAAAGCAAAAGATCGTCTAAAATAAGCCGTTTTTGTTTGAACTGATGAACAATTCAGACTGAGAGTCAACAAAAATAATTTATTTTAATCCAAACTGATACTTTTTGACCCTATAAAAGTCCTATAAGAGTCCGAGATACGCCGTTCTCGTCAAGTCTATAACGTAATTCATTTTTTTGTGTCAGAATACGACGTTTTCTGTCTGTTTAATATAAGTTTTTAATAATAATAATAATAATAATAACAATAATAATAATAATAATAATAATAATAATAATAATAATAATAAAAATAATTATACTAATAATAGTAATAATAATAATAATAATAATAAAAATAATAATAGTAATAAAAGTAAGCTTAGTTTTCTAAGCAAAAATGAAGCTTATTTTGTGTGTTATATGAGCGTTTTCTCATTTCTATGCAAGAGATCATCTGTGATCTGTGTTTTTAGGCAAGAAATTGTCTAAAATTAATAACTCATTTTAAAACTGGTATAAAAACATTTACTATACAAAAGTTAATAATAATAATAATAATAATAATAATAACAATAATAATAATAATAATAATAATAATAATAATAATAATAACAATAATAATAATAATAATAATAATAATAATAATAATAATAACAATAATAATAATAATAATAATAATAATAATAATAATAATAATAAAAATAATAATAATAGTAGTAATAAAAGTAAGCTTAGTTTTCTAAGCAAAAATAAAGCTTATTTTGTGTTATATGAGCGTTTTCTCATTTCTATGTAAAAGATCATGTGTGATCAGTGTTTTTAGGCAATCTTAGCCATTTTATAGTTTTTAAGCAAGAAATTGGCTAAAATTAATCACTCATTTTAAAACTGGTATAAAATCATTTACTATACAAAAGTTAATAATAATAATAATAACAATAATAATAATAATAATAATAATAGTAATAGTAACAAAAGTAATAATAATAATGAATGAAGCTTATTTTGTGTGTTATATGAGCGTTTTCTCATTTCTATGCAAGAGATAATCTGTGATCTGTGTTGTTAGGCAAGAAATTGAATAAAATTAATAACTCATTTTAAAACTGGTATAAAAACATTTACTATACAAAAGTTAATAATAATAATAATAATAATAATAATAATAATAATAATAATAATAGTAATAAATAAAATAATAATAATAATAATAATAATAATAATAATAATGATAATAATACTTATAATAATGAATTTCTTTCTAAATTAAAGCTTAGTTTTTTTAAGCAAAAATGATGCTTATTTTGTGTTATCTGAGCGTTTTCTCATTTCTATGCAAGAGATCATCTGTGATCTGTGTTTTTAGGCAAGAAATTGTCTAAAATTAATAATTCATTTTAAAACTGTTATAAAAACATTTACTATACAAAAGTTATAATCGGTTATTAATAATAATAATATTAATAATAATAATTATAATAATAATAATAATAATAATAATAATAATAATAATAGTTATAATAATAATAATAATAATAATAAAAATAATAATAATAGTAGTAATAAAAGTAAGCTTAGTTTTCTAAGCAAAAATGAAGCTTATTTTGTGTTATATGAGCGTTTTATCATTTCTATGCAAAAGATCATGTGTGATGTGTGTTATAGGCAATCTAAGCCATTTTATAGTTTTTAATATTTAACAAAAATTTGCTTTAAAATAAAATGTTTGAAAAACTGAAATTAAACTAAATTAATTGTGTCTAACACTTTAGTAGAGGAAAAAGGAGGAGACATAAAAGTCACTAAAGTCTTAGAGTTGTCTTTAGTCGTCATATTAATAACAATAACATTTATAATAACAATACTAGTAGTACTAAATTTGCTTATATGCAAGCGCTTAATTAAAGTAACAGTTTTTTTGTTCTTTGCTTATATATCGAAAACAGTTACTCCTATCAATTTTTACTTTTTCACCAAAATTAAAGGTGATAAAATTTCCTACAAAATAGTTATTTGCATTTTTCATGTAGAACTAACCATAAGCGAGATATAAGTTTGAAAGTAATTAATAATTAAAAAAAAGTGTTTTAACAGAAAATGTCTTGTGATTTATAATACACTTAATTTATTGGGTCCAATACTTTATTCTTAATTAGAAGAAAAAGGAGGTGCAAATAACTATTTTGTTGGAAATTTTATTAGCTTTAATTGTGAAAGAAAGTTAAAATTTCATAGGAGTAACTGTTTTCGAGATATAAGCAAAAAACCAATAAGAAAACTGTAACTGTTACTGAACAAAAATGTAATTCAGTTTTCAATGTTTGAGACGAAGACAAAAATGCAGCATTTAAAAACGACTCTGAAAACTTCAGTGACTTTTATGTCACCTCCTTTTTCTTCTAATAGTACTAAATTTGCTTATATGCAAGCGCTTAATTAAGGTAACAGTTTCTTGCTTATATCTCAAAAACTTACATTTTTGTTCAGTAACTGTAACAGTTTTTACTTTGGTTTTTTGCTTATATCTCGAAAACAATTACTCCTATCAATTTTTATCTTTTTTTCAAAATTAAAGCTGATAAAATTTCCTACAAAATAGTTATTTGCATTTTTTTTTGTAAGACCAACCATAAGCGAGTTATAGAGTTGGATATAAATAATCTTTAACAAAAATTTGCTTTAAAATATAATGTTTGAAAAACCGAAATTAAACTAAATTAATTGAGTCTAACACTTTAGTATAGGAAAAGGAAAAGACATAAAAGTCACCAAAGACTTCAGAGTCGTTTTTAGTCGTCATATTAATAACAATAACATTAATAATAATAATAATGCTGCATTTTCGTCTTCGTCTCAAATATTGAAAACTGAATTCCATTTTTGTTCAGTAACAGTTACAGTTTTCTTATTGGTTTCTTGCTTATATCTCGAAAACAGTTACTTCTATCAATTTTTATCTTTTTTTCAAAATTAAAGCTGATAACATTTCCTACAAAATAGTTATTTGCATTTTTTTGTAGGAACAACCATAAGCGAGTTATAGAGTTGGATATAAATAATCTTTAACAAAAATTTTCTTTAAAATAAAATGTTTGAAAAACTAAAATTAAACCAAATTAATTGTGTCTAACACTTTAGTAGAGGAAAAAGGAGAAGACATAAAAGTCACTAAAGTCTTCAGAGTCGTTTTTAGTCGTCATATTAATAACAATAACATTAATAATAATAATACTAATAGTACTAAATTTGCTTATATGCAAGCGCTTAATTAATGTAACAGTTTTTTGGTTTCTAGCTTATATCTCGAAAACAGTTACACCTATCAAATTTTATCTTTCTTTCAAAATTAAAGCTGATAAAATTTCCAACAAAGTAATTATTTGCATTTTTCTTGTAGGACCAAGCATAAGCGAGTTATAGAGATGAATATAAATAATTTTTAACAAAAATTTGCTTTAAAATAAAATGTTTGAAAAACTGAAATTAAACTAAATTAATTGTGTCTAACACTTTAGTGGAGGAAAAAGGAGAAGACATAAAAGTCTTTAAAGGTTTCAGAATCGTCTTTAGTCGTCATATTAATAACAATAACATTAATAAACTAATAGAACTAAATTTGCTTATATGCAAACGCTGCATTAAGGTAATAGTTTTTTGGTTTCTTGCTTATATCTCGAAAACAGTTACTCCTATCAATTTTTAACTTTTCACCAAAATTAAAGATGATAAAATTTCCTGCAAAATAGTTATTTGCATTTTTCATGTAGAACAAACCATAAGCGAGATATAAGTTTGAAAATAATTAATAATTAAAAAAAAAATGTGTTTTAACAGAAAATGTCTTGTGATTTAAAATACACTTAATTTATTGGGTCCAATACTTAATTAGAAGAAAAAGGAGGTGCAAATAACTATTTTGTTGGAAATTTTATTAGCTTTAATTGTGAAAGAAAGATAAAATTTGATAGGAGTAACTGTTTTCGAGATATAAGCAAAAAACCAATAAGAAAACTGTAACTGTTACTGAACAAAAATGTAATTCAATTTTCAATGTTTGAGACGAAGACAAAAATGCAGCATTTAAAAACGACTCTGAAAACTTCAGTGACTTTTATGTCACCTCCTTTTTCTTCTAATAAAGTATTGGACCCAATAAATTAAGTGTATTATAAATCACAAAACATTTTCTGTTAAAACACTTTTTTTTAATTATTAATTACTTTCAAACTTATATCTCGCTTATGGTTAGTTCTACATGAAAAATGCAAATAACTATTTTGTAGGAAATTTTATCACCTTTAATTTTGGTGAAAAAGTAAAAATTGATAGGAGTAACTGTTTTCGAGATATAAGCAAAAAACAAAAAAACTGTTACTTTAATTAAGCGCTTGCATATAAGCAAATTTAGTACTACTAGTATTGTTATTATAAATGTTATTGTTATTAATATGACGACTAAAGACAACTCTAAGACTTTAGTGACTTTTATGTCTCCTCCTTTTTCCTCTACTAAAGTGTTAGACACAATTAATTTAGTTTAATTTCAGTTTTTCAAACATTTTATTTTAAAGCAAATTTTTGTTAAATATTAAAAACTATAAAATGGCTTAGATTGCCTAAAACACACATCACACATGATCTTTTGCATAGAAATGATAAAACGCTCATATAACACAAAATAAGCTTCATTTTTGCTTAGAAAACTAAGCTTACTTTTATTACTACTATTATTATTATTTTTATTATTATTATTATTATTATTATTACTATTATTATTATTATTATTATTATTATTATTATTATTATTATTATTATTATTATTAATATTATTATTATTAAAAACCGATTATAACTTTTGTATAGTAAATGTTTTTATACCAGTTTTAAAATGAGTTATTAATTTTAGACAATTTCTTGTCTAAAAACACAGATCACAGATGATCTCTTGCATAGAAATGAGAAAACGCTCAGATAACACAAAATAAGCATCATTTTTGCTTAGAAAAACTAAGCTTTAATTTAGAAAGAAATTCATTATTATAAGTATTATTATCATTATTATTATTATTATTATTATTATTATTATTATTATTATTATTATTATTATTTCTTTTATTACTATTATTATTATTATTATTATTATTATTATTATTATTATTATTAACTTTTGTATAGTAAATGTTTTTATACCAGTTTTAAAATGAGTTATTAATTTTAAACAATTTCTTGCCTAAAAACGCTCATATAACACACAAAATAAGCTTTATTTTTGCTTAGAAAACTAAGCTTACTTTTATTACTATTATTATTATTTTAATTATTATTATTATTGTTATTATTATTATTATTATTTTTATTATTATTATTATTATTGTTATTATTATTATTATTATTATTATTATTATTATTATTATTATTATTATTAAAAACCGATTATAACTTTTGTATAGTATTGTTTTTATACCAGTTTTAAAATGAGTGATTCATTTTAGCCAATTTCTTGCCTAAAAACTATAAAATGGCTTAGATTGCCTAAAAACACAGATCACACATGATCTTTTGCATAGAAATGAGAAAACGCTCATATAACACAAAATAAGCTTCATTTTTGCTTAGAAAACTAAGCTTACTTTTATTACTACTATTATTATTATATTTATTATTATTATTATTATTATTATTATTATTATTATTACTATTATTATTATTATTATTAATATTATTATTATTAAAAACCGATTATAACTTTTGTATAGTAAATGTTTTTATACCAGTTTTAAAATGAGTTATATTAATTTAGACAATTTATTGCCTAAAAACACAGATCACAGATGATCTCTTGCATAGAAATGAGAAAACGCTCAGATAACACAAAATAAGCATCATTTTTGCTTAGAAAAACTAAGCTTTAATTTAGAAAGAAATTCAATATTATAAGTATTATTATCATTATTATTATTATTATTATTATTATTATTATTATTATTATTACTATTATTATTATTATTTTTTATTACTATTATTATTATTATTATTATTATTATTAACTTTTGTATAGTAAATGTTTTTATACCAGTTTTAAAATGAGTTATTAATTTTAGACAATTTCTTGCCTAAAAACACAGATCACAGATGATTTCTTGCATAGAAATGAGAAAACGCTCATATAACACAAAAAGAGCTTCATGTTTGCTTAGAAAACTAAGCTTACTTTTATTACTATTATTATTTTTATTATTATTATTATTATTATTACTATTATTAGTATTATTATTATTATTATTATTATTATTATTATTATTATTATTATTATTATTATTGTTATTATTATTATTATTATTAAAAACTTATATTAAACAGACAGAAAACGTCGTATTCTGACACAAAAAAACGAATTACGTTATAGACTTGACGAGAACGGCGTATCTCGGACTCTTATAGGACTCTTATAGGGTCAAAAAGTATCAGTTTGGATTAAAATAAATTATTTTTGTTGACTCTCAGTCTGAATTGTTCATCAGTTCAAACAAAAACGGCTTATTTTAGACGATCTTTTGCTTTGAACAAGAAAACTTACATCGAACAGACTAAAAACGTATTAATCTGGCATAAAAGAGCAATTTATGTATCACTTTGGATAAAGGCAGCTAATCCTATTCGTTTCATTGCTTAAAATAGACAAAATTGTTAATAAATCTAACAAAAACGCTGTATTCTAGCACAAAATACTAATTACATTATAGTTTCGACGAGAATAGCTTATTTGGAATGATTCTATGCTTCCAAACGAGTAAATTTTTATTAAACAGATGCCAAACATCATGTTTTGTCCTATAAAGACATTTTATATTGCAGTTTGTATTAAAACAAAATATTTTCGTTGATTCTTTGTTAGAAGCAGCAAACCTAACATTAAAGAATCTGAAAACTTTGTATTCGGACACAAACCACCGAATTTTGTATCAGTTTAGACAAAAACGGTTGATTTTCGACAATATTTTGCTTTGAACAAGAAAATTTATATCAAACTGACTAAAAACGTCTTATTTTAGCACAAAACAAAAGATTTGCGTTATAGTCTTGAAGCTGATTCATGACACAGTTTGGATAAAAACCAATTATTTTTGTTAATTCATTGTTACAAACAAGAAACCTTACATCAAAGAAACTGAAAACCCCTTATTTAGGCACGGAAATTCGAATTACGTTTCAGCCTTTGTTTTGAACACGAAAACTTACATTAAAAAGATTAAAAACGTCTTATTCTGGCTGAAAACTGCAAATTATATATTACTCTAGATAAAAGCAATTTATCCTGATTACTCCTTTACTTAGAATAGAGTAAACTTGTATAAAACTTAATGAAAACTTTAAATTTAGTCTCAAAGAAATAATTTACGTTATAGTTTTGACCAGCACTGTTTATTTCAAACGAATTTATGATTCGAAACTAATGAACTTTTATGGGGCAGATGCAAAACCACATATTACCATATAAAGCGTTGTTTTAAAGCAAAGTATTACCTTTTGCAACAAGAAATTTCACGTCAAAGAAACTGAAAACTTCGTATCCATGCATAAATAACGAACTACGTATCAGTTTAGGCAAATACAGCTTATTTTAAACGATTCATTGCTATAAACAAGAAAAATTTTATCAAGCATATTGAAAACGTCTTATTCTCGAAAATAAGAGCAAATTATGTATCAGTTTTGACAAAAGCGGATTACTCTGTTTGATTCTATGCTTAGAGTAGAGTAAACTACTATAAAACGTAATGAAAACTCTATATTCAAGCTCAAAAGAACAAATTACGTTATAGTTTTGGCAAAAAAAAATATTTCGGACGATTACATACTTCGAAGTAAGCAAACTTTAATTGAACAAGTGCAAAAGCTAATACTTTGCTTTAAAATAACGATTTATGTGGTAATATGGTATTTTGCATCTGTCCTATAAAAGTTTACTCGTTTCGCTCCATTGAATCATTCGAAATAAATTATTTTGACACAACAACAACGAAAATAATTTGTTTTTGTTTAAACTGTAACATAAGTCGCTTTTATAAAACGAACTAAGACGTTTGGCATCTGTTTATTGAAAGTTTTCTCGTTTGGGGGCATAAAATCGTTTGAAATTAACAGTTCTGGTCAAAACTATAACGTAAATTATTTCTTTGTATCACTTTAAAGATTTGCGTTATAGTCTTGACGAGAACTGTTAATTTCAAACGATTCTATGCTTTGAAACCAGTATACTTTCACTGAACAGAGGCAAAACGTCTGATTTCGCCTTTAAAAAACGATTTATGTCACAGTTTGGATTAAAACCAATGATTTTCGTTTATTCATTGTTACAAACAAGAAACCTTACATCAAAGAAACTGAAAACCTCTTATTCAGGCCCAGAAAATCAAATTACGTTTCAGTCTAGACACAAATTGCTGTTTTTAGACGATTCTTTCTTTTGAACACGAAAACTTACATTAAAAAGATTAAAAACGTCTTATTCTGGCTCAAAACTGCAAATTATGTATTACTTTGGATAAAAGCAGTTTATCCTGATTACTCCTTTGCTTAGAATAGAGCAAACTTGTATAAAACTTAATGAAAACTTTAAATTTCGTCTCAAAGAAATAATTTACGTTATAGTTTTGACCAGAACTGTTAATTTCAAACGATTTTATGCCCCCAAACGAGAAAACTTTCACTAAACAAATGCCAAACGTCTTAGTTCGTTTTATAAAAGCGACTTATGTAACAGTTTAAACAAAAACAAATTATTTTCGCTGTTGTTGTGTTAAAATAATTTATTTCGAATGATTCAATGGAGCGAAACGAGTAAACTTTTATAGGACAGATGCAAAATACCATATTACCACATAAATCGTTATTTTAAAGCAAAGTATTAGCTTTTGCACTTGTTCAATTAAAGTTTGCTTACTTCGAAGTATGTAATCGTCCGAAATATTTTTTTTTGCCAAAACTATAACGTAATTTGTTCTTTTGAGCTTGAATATAGAGTTTTAATTACGTTTTATAGTAGTTTACTCTACTCTAAGCATAGAATCAAACAGAGTAATCCGCTTTTGTTAAAACTGATACATAATTTGCTCTTATTTTCGAGAATAAGACGTTTTCAATATGCTTGATAAAATTTTTCTTGTTTATAGCAAGGAATCGTTTAAAATAAGCTGTATTTGCTTAAACTGATACGTAATTCGATATTTATGCATGGATACGAAGTTTTCAGTTTCTTTGACGTGAAATTTCTTGTTGCAAAAGGTAATACTTTGCTTTAAAACAACGCTTTATATGGTAATATGTGGTTTTGCATCTGCCCCATAAAAGTTCATTAGTTTCGAATCATAAATTCGTTTGAAATAAACAGTGCTGGTCAAAACTATAATGTAAATTATTTCTTTGAGACGAAATTTAAAGTTTTCATTAAGTTTTATACAAGTTTACTCTATTTTAAGTAAAGGAGTAATCAGGATAAATTGCTTTTATCTAGAGTAATATATAATTTGCAGTTTTCAGCCAGAATAAGACGTTTTTAATCTTTTTAATGTAAGTTTTCGTGTTCAAGACAAAAGATCGTCTAAAATAAGCAGTTTTTGTCCAGACTGAAACGTAATTCGAATTTCTGTGCCTGAATAAGGGGTTTTCAGTTTCTTTGATGTAAGGTTTCTTGTTTGTAACAATGAATTAACAAAAATATTTGGTTTTTATCCAAACTGTGGCATGAATCAGCTTTAAGACTATAACGCAAATCTTTTGTTTTGTGCTAAAATAAAACGTTTTTAGTCAGTTTGATATAAGTTTTCTTGTTCAAAGCAAAATATTGTCGAAAATCAACCGTTTTTGTCTAAACTGATACAAAATTCGGTGGTTTGTGTCCGAATACAAAGTTTTCAGATTCTTTAATGTTAGGTTTGCTGCTTCTAACAAAGAATCAACGAAAATATTTTGTTTTAATACAAACTGCAATATAAAATGTCTTCATAGGACAAAACATGATGTTTGGCATCTGTTTAATAAAAATTTACTCGTTTGGAAGCATAGAATCATTTCAAATAAGCTATTCTCGTCGAAACTATAATGTAATTAGTATTTTGTGCTAGAATACAGCGTTTTTGTTAGATTTATTAACAATTTTGTCTATTTTAAGCAATGAAACGAATAGGATTAGCTGCCTTTATCTAAAGTGATACATAAATTGCTCTTTTATGCCAGATTAATACGTTTTTAGTCTGTTCGATGTAAGTTTTCTTGTTCAAAGCAAAAGATCGTCTAAAATAAGCCGTTTTTGTTTGAACTGATGAACAATTCAGACTAAGAGTCAACAAAAATAATTTATTTTAATCCAAACTGATACTTTTTGACTCTATAAAAGTCCTATAAGAGTCCGAGATACGCCGATCTCGTCAAGTCTATAACGTAATTCGTTTTTTTGTGTCAGAATACGACGTTTTCTGTCTGTTTAGTATAAGTTTTTAATAATAATAATAATAATAATAACAATAATAATAATAATAATAATAATAATAATAATAATAATAATAATAATAGTAATAATAATAATAATAATAAAAATAATTATACTAATAATAGTAATAATAATAATAATAATAGTAATAATAATAATAAAACTGGTATAAAAACATTTACTATACAAAAGTTAATAATAATAATAATAATAATAATAATAATAATAATAATAATAATAATAATAATAATAATAATAATAATAGTAATAATAATAATAATAACAAAAATAATAATAAAAATAATAATAGTAATAAAAGTAAGCTTAGTTTTCTAAGCAAAAATGAAGCTTATTTTGTGTGTTATATGAGCGTTTTCTCATTTCTATGCAAGAGATCATCTGTGATCTGTGTTTTTAGGCAAGAAATTGAATAAAATTAATAACTCGTTTTAAAACTGATATAAAAACATTTACTATACAAAAGTTAATAATAATAATAATAATAATAATAATAATAATAATAATAATAATAAAAATAGTAATAATAATAATAATAATAATAATAATAATAAAAATAATAATAATAGTAATAAAAGTAAGCTTAGTTTTCTAAGCCAAAATGAAGCTTATTTTGTGTGTTATATGAGCGTTTTCTCATTTCTATGCAAGAGATCATCTGTGATCTGTGTTTTTAGGCAAGAAATTGTCTAAAATTAATAACTCATTTTAAAACTGGTATAAAAACATTTACTATACAAAAGTTAATAATAATAATAATAATAATAATAATAATAATAATAATAATAATAATAATAATAATAATAATAATAACAATAATAATAATAATAATAATAATAATAATAATAATAATAATAATAATAATAATAATAATAACAATAACAATAATAATAATAATAATAATAATAATAATAATAATAGTAACAAAAGTAAGCTTAGTTTTCTAAGCCACCAAAATGAAGCTTATTTTGTGTGTTATATGAGTGTTTTCTCATTTCTATGCAAGAAATCATCTGTGATCTGTGTTTTTAGGCAAGAAATTGTCTAAAATTAATAACTCATTTTAAAACTGGTATAAAAACATTTACTATACAAAAGTTAATAATAGTAATAATAATAATAGTAATAATAATAATAATAATAATAATAATAATAATAATAATAATAAAAATAATAATAATAGTAGTAATAAAAGTAAGCTTAGTTTTCTAAGCAAAAATAAAGCTTATTTTGTGTTATATGAGCGTTTTCTCATTTCTATGCAAAAGATCATGTGTGATCAGTGTTTTTAGGCAATCTTAGCCATTTTATAGTTTTTAGGCAAGAAATTGGCTAAAATTAATCACTCATTTTAAAACTAGTATAAAAACATTTACTATACAAAAGTTAATAATAATAATAATAATAATAATAATAATAATAATAATACGCTCATATAACACAAAATAAGCTTTATTTTTGCTTAGAAAACTAAGCTTACTTTTATTACTATTATTATTTTTATTATTATTATTATTATTATTACTATTATTAGTATAATTATTTTTATTATTATTATTATTATTATTACTATTATTATTATTATTATTATTATTATTATTATTATTATTATTATTATTATTGTTATTATTATTATTATTATTATTAAAAACTTATATTAAACAGACAGAAAACGTCGTATTCTGACACAAAAAAACGAATTACGTTATAGACTTGACGAGATCGGCGTATCTCGGACTCTTATAGGACTTTTATAGAGTCAAAAAGTATCAGTTTGGATTAAAATAAATTATTTTTGTTGACTCTTAGTCTGAATTGTTCATCAGTTCAAACAAAAACGGCTTATTTTAGACGATCTTTTGCTTTGAACAAGAAAACTTACATCGAACAGACTAAAAACGTATTAATCTGGCATAAAAGAGCAATTTATGTATCACTTTAGATAAAGGCAGCTAATCCTATTCGTTTCATTGCTTAAAATAGACAAAATTGTTAATAAATCTAACAAAAACGCTGTATTCTAGCACAAAATACTAATTACATTATAGTTTCGACGAGAATAGCTTATTTGAAATGATTCTATGCTTCCAAACGAGTAAATTTTTATTAAACAGATGCCAAACATCATGTTTTGTCCTATGAAGACATTTTATATTGCAGTTTGTATTAAAACAAAATATTTTCGTTGATTCTTTGTTAGAAGCAGCAAACCTACCATTAAAGAATCTGAAAACTTTGTATTCGGACACAAACCACCGAATTTTGTATCAGTTTAGACAAAAACGGTTGATTTTCGACAATATTTTGCTTTGAACAAGAAAACTTATATCAAACTGACTAAAAACGTCTTATTTTAGCACAAAACAAAAAATTTGCGTTATAGTCTTAAAGCTGATTCATGCCACAGTTTGGATAAAAACCAAATATTTTTGTTAATTCATTGTTACAAACAAGAAACCTTACATCAAAGAAACTGAAAACCCCTTATTCAGGCACAGAAATTCGAATTACGTTTCAGTCTGGACAAAAACTGCTTATTTTAGACGATCTTTTGTCTTGAACACGAAAACTTACATTAAAAAGATTAAAAACGTCTTATTCTGGCTGAAAACTGCAAATTATATATTACTCTAGATAAAAGCAATTTATCCTGATTACTCCTTTACTTAGAATAGAGTAAACTTGTATAAAACTTAATGAAAACTTTAAATTTCGTCTCAAAGAAATAATTTACATTATAGTTTTGACCAGCACTGTTTATTTCAAACGAATTTATCATTCGAAACTAATGAACTTTTATGGGGCAGATGCAAAACCACATATTACCATATAAAGCGTTGTTTTAAAGCAAAGTATTTCCTTTTGCAACAAGAAATTTCACGTCAAAGAAACTGAAAACTTCGTATCCATGCATAAATATCGAATTACGTATCAGTTTAAGCAAATACAGCTTATTTTAAACGATTCCTTGCTATAAACAAGAAAAATTTTATCAAGCATATTGAAAACGTCTTATTCTCGAAAATAAGAGCAAATTATGTATCAGTTTTAACAAAAGCGGATTACTCTGTTTGATTCTATGCTTAGAGTAGAGTAAACTACTATAAAACGTAATGAAAACTCTATATTCAAGCTCAAAAGAACAAATTACGTTATAGTTTTGGCAAAAAAAAATATCTCGGACGATTACATACTTCGAAGTAAGCAAACTTTAATTGAACAAGTGCAAAAGCTAATACTTTGCTTTAAAATAACGATTTATGTGGTAATATGGTATTTTGCATCTGTCCTATAAAAGTTTACTCGTTTCGCTCCATTGAATCATTCGAAATAAATTATTTTAACACAACAGCGAAAATAATTTGTTTTTGTTTAAACTGTTACATAAGTCGCTTTTATAAAACGAACTAAGACGTTTGGCATTTGTTTAGTGAAAGTTTTCTCGTTTGGGGGCATAAAATCGTTTGAAATTAACAGTTCTGGTCAAAACTATAACGTAAATTATTTCTTTGAGACCAAATTTAAAGTTTTCATTAAGTTTTATACAAGTTTGCTCTATTCTAAGCAAAGGAGTAATCAGGATAAACTGCTTTTATCCAAAGTAATACATAATTTGCAGTTTTGAGCCAGAATAAGACGTTTTTAATCTTTTTAATGTAAGTTTTCGTGTTCAAAAGAAAGAATCGTCTAAAATAAGCAATTTGTGTCTAGACTGAAACGTAATTTGATTTTCTGTTAAAGCACTTTTTTTTTAAATATTGATTATTTTCAAACTTATATCTCGCTTAAGGTTAGTCCTACATGAAAAATGCAAATAACTATTTTGTAGGAAATTTTATCAGCTTTAATTTTAGTAAACAGATAAAAATTGATAGGAGTAACTGTTTTCGAGATATAAGCAAGAAACCAAAAAACTGTTACCTTAATAAAGCGCTTGCATATAAGCAAATTTAGTACTATTAGTATTATTATTATTAATGTTATTGTTATTAATATGACGACTAAAAACGACTCTAAAAACTTTGGTGACTTTTATGTCTTCTCCTTTTTCCTATACTAAAGTGTTAGACACAATTAATTTAGTTTAATTTCAGTATTTCAAACATTTTATTTTAAAGCAAATTTTTGTTAAATATTATTTATATCTATCTCTATAACTCACTTATGCTTGGTCCTACAAGAAAAATACAAATAACTATTTTGTAGGAAATTTTATCAGCTTTAATTTTAGTAAAAAGATAAAAATTGATAGGAGTAACTGTTTTCGAGATATAAGCAAGAAACCAAAAAACTGTTACCTTAATAAAGCGCTTGCATATAAGCAAATTTAGTACTATTAGTATTATTATTATTAATGTTATTGTTATTAATATGACGACTAAAAACGACTCTCAAAACTTTGGTGACTTTTATGTCTTCTCCTTTTTCCTCAACTAAAGTGTTAGTCTTAATTAATTTAGTTTAATTTCGGTTTTTCAAACATTTTATTTTAAAGCAAATTTTTGTTAAAGATTATTTATATCCAACTCTATAACTCGCTTATGGTTGGTCCTACAAAAAAAATGCCAATAACTATTTTGTAGGAAATTTTATCAGCTTTGATTTTGAAAGAAAGACAAAAATTGATAGGAGTAATTGTTTTCGAGATATAAGCAAAAAACCAAAGTAAAAACTGTTACAGTTACTGAACAAAAATGTAATTCAGTTTTCAATGTTTGAGACGAAGACGAAAATGCAGCATTTAAAAACGACTCTGAAGATTTCAGTGACTTTTATGTCACCTCCTTTTTCTTCTAATAGAGTATTGGTCCCAATAAATTAAGTGTATTTTAAATCACAAGACATTTTCTGTTAAAGCACTTTTTTTTTCAATATTAATTATTTTCAAACTTATATCTCGCTTATGGTTAGTCCTACATGAAAAATGCAAATTACTATTTTGTAGGAAATTTTATCAGCTTTAGTTTTAGTAAAAAGATAAAAATTGATAGGAGTAGCTGTTTTCGAGATATAAGCAAGAAACCAAAAAACTGTTACCTTAATTAAGCGCTTGCATATAAGCAAATTTAGTACTAAAAACAACTCTGAAGACTTTGGTGATTTTTATGTCTTCTCCTTTTTCCTCTACTAAAGTGTTAGACCCAATTAATTTAGTTTAATATCAGTTTTTCAAACATTTTATTTTAAAGCAAATTTTTGTTAAAGATTATTTATATCCAACTCTATAACTCGCTTATGGTTGGTCCTACAAAAAAATGGAAATAACTATTTTGTAGGAAATTTTATCAGCTTTAATTTTGAAAAAAAGGTAAAAATTGATAGGAGTAACTGTTTTCGAGATATAAGCAAGAAACCAAAAAACTGTTACCTTAATAAAGCGCTTGCATATAAGCAAATTTAGTACTATTAGTATTATTATTATTAATGTTATTGTTATTAATATGACGACTAAAGACGACTCTGAAACATTTAGTGACTTTTATGTCTTCTCCTTTTTCCTATACTAAAGTGTTAGACCCAATTAATTTAGTTTAATTTCGGTTTTTCAAACATTTTATTTTAAAGCAAATTTTTCTTAAAGATTATTTATATCCAACTCTATAACTCGCTTATGGTTGGTCTTACAAAAGAAGTGCAAATAACTATTTTGTAGGAAATTTTATCAGCTTTAATTTTGAAAGAAAGATAGAAATTGATAGGAGTAATTGTTTTCGAGATATAAGCAAAAAACCAAAGTGAAAACTGTTACAGTTACTGAACAAATATGTAATTCAGTTTTCAATGTTTGAGACGAAGACGAAAATGCAGCATTTAAAAACGACTCTGAAGACTTCAGTGACTTTTATGTCACCTCCTTTTTCTTCTAATAGAGTATTGGTCCCAATAAATTAAGTGTATTTTAAATCACAAGACATTTTCTGTTAAAGCACTTTTTTTTTAAATATTAATTATTTTCAAACTTCTATCTCGCTTATGGTTAGTCCTACATAAAAAATGCAAATAACTATTTTGTAGGAAATTTTATCAGCTTTAATTTTAGTAAAAAGATAAAAATTGATAGGAGTAATTGTTTTCGAGATATAAGCAAGAAACTGTTACCTTAATTAAGCGCTTGCATATAAGCAAATTTAGTAATATTAGTATTATTATTATTAATGTTATTGTTATTAATAGGGCGACTAAAGACGACTCTGAAACATTTAGTGACTTTTATGTCTTTTCCTTTTTCCTCTACTAAAGTGTTAGACACAATTAATTTAGTTTAATTCCGGTTTTTCAAGCATTTTATTTTAAAGCAAATTTTTGTTAAATATTATTTATATCCAACTCTATAACTCGTTTATGCTTGGTCCTACAAGAAAAATGTAAATAACTATTTTGTTGGAAATTTTATCAGCTTTAATTTTGAAAGAAAGGTAAAATTTGATAGGAGTAACTGTTTTCGAGATATAAGCAAAAAACCAATAAGAAAACTGTAACTGTTACTGAACAAAAATGTAACTCAGTTTTCAATGTTTGAGACGAAGACAAAAATGCAGCATTTAAAAACGACTCTGAAGACGTCAGTGACTTTTATGTCACCTCCTTTTTCTTCTAATAAAGTATTGGACCCAATAAATTAAGTGTATTTTAAATCACAAGACATTTTCTGTTAAAGCACTTTTTTTTTAAATAATAATTATTTTCAAACTTATATCTCGCTTATGGTTAGTCCTACATGAAAAATGCAAATAACTATTTTGTAGGGAATTTTATCAGCCTTAATTTTAGTAAAAAGATAAAAATTGATAGGAGTAACTGTTTTCGAGATATAATCAAGAAACCAAAAAACTGTTACCTTAATTAAGCGTTTGCATATAAGCAAATTTAGTATTATTAGTATTATTATTATTAATGTTATTGTTATTAATATGACGATTAAAAACGACTCTTAAATAAATGCTACATTTTCGTCTTCGTCTCAAACATTGAAAACTAAATTACATTTTTGTTCAGTAACTGTAACAGTTTTCACTTTGGTTTTTTGCTTATATCTCGAAAACAATTACTCCTATCAATTTTTATCTTTCTTTCAAAATTAAAGCTGATAAAATTTCCTACAAAATAGTTATTTGCATTTCTTTTGTAAGACCAACCATAAGCGAGTTATAGAGTTGGATATAAATAATCTTTAACAAAAATTTGCTTTAAAATAAAATGTTTGAAAAACCGAAATTAAACTAATTAATTGGGTCTAACACTTTAGTATAGGAAAGAGGAGAAGACATAAAAGTCACTAAATGTTTCAGAGTCGTCCTTAGTCGTCATATTAATAACAATAACATTAATAATAATAATACTAATAGTACTAAATTTGCTTATATGCAAGCGCTTTATTAAGGTAACAGTTTTTTGGTTTCTTGCTTATATCTCGAAAACAGTTACTCGTATCAATTTTTATCTTTTTTTCAAAATTAAAGCTGATAAAATTTCCTACAAAATAGTTATTTCCATTTTTTTGTTGGACCAACCATAAGCGAGTTATAGAGTTGGATATAAATAATCTTTAACAAAAATTTGCTTTAAAATAAAATGTTTGAAAAACCGATATTAAACTAAATTAATTGGGTCTAACACTTTAGTAGAGGAAAAAGGAAAAGACATAAAAATCACCAAAGTTTTCAGAGTTGTTTTTAGTACTAAATTTGCTTATATGCAAGCGCTTAATTAAGGTAACAGTTTTTTGGTTTCTTGCTTATATCTCGAAAACTGTTACTCCTATCAATTTTTATCTTTTTACTAAAATTAAAGCTGATAAAATTTCCTACAAAATAGTAATTTGCATTTTTCATGTAGAACTAACCATAAGCGAGATATAAGTTTGAAAATAATTAATATTTAAAAAAAAAGTGCTTTAACAGAAAATGTCTTGTGATTTAAAATACACTTAATTTAATGGGTCCAATACTTTATTAGAAGAAAAAGGAGGTGACATAAAAGTCACCAAAGTCTTCAGAGTCGTCTTTAGTCGTCATATTAATAACAATAACATTAATAATAATACTACTAATAGTACTAAATTTGCTTACATGCAAACGCTTAATTAAGGTAACAGTTTTTTGCTTTCTTGCTTATATCTCGAAAATAGTTACTTATATCAATTTTTATCTTTTTACTAAAATTAAAGCTGATAAAATTTTCTACAAAATAGTTGTTTGCATTTTTCATGTAAGACTAACCATAAGCGAGATATAAGTTTAAAAATTATTAATATTTAAAAAAAAAGTGCTTTAACAGAAAATGTCTTGTGATTTAAAATACACTTAATTTATTGGGTCCAATACTTTATTAGAAGAAAAAGGAGGTGACATAAAAGTCGCTGAAGTCTTCAGAGTAGTTTTTAAATGCTGCATTTTCGTCTTCGTCTCAAACATTGAAAACTGAATTACATTTTTGTTCAGTAACTGTAACAGTTTTTACTTTGGTTTTTTGCTTATATCTCGAAAACAATTACTCCTATCAATTTTTATCGTTTTTTCAAAATTAAAGCTGATAAAATTTCCTACAAAATAGTTATTTGCATTTCTTTTGTAAGACCAACCATAAGCGAGTTATAGAGTTGGATATAAATAATCTTTAACAAAAATTTGCTTTAAAATAAAATGTTTGAAAAACCGAAATTAAACTAAATTAATTGAGTCTAACACTTTAGTATAGGAAAAAGGAGAAGACATAAAGGTCACTAAAGTCTTCAGAGTCGTTTTTAGTCGTCATATTAATAACAATAACATTAATAATAATAATACCAATAGTACTAAATTTGCTTATATGCAAGCGCTTAATTAAGGTAACAGTTTTTTGGTTTCTAGCTTATATCTCGAAAACAGATACTCCTATCAATTTTTACCTTTTTACCAAAATTAAAAGTGATAAAATTTTCTACAAAATAGTTATTTGCATTTTTCATGTAGAACTAACCATAAGCGAGATATAAGTTTGAAAATAATTAATAATTAAAAAAAAATGTGTTTTAACAAAAAATGTCTTGTGATTTAAAATACACTTAATTTATTGGGTCCAATACTTAATTAGAACAAAATGGAGGTGACAGTAAATGCTGCATTTTCGTCTTCGTCTGAAACATTGAAAACTGAATTACATTTTTGTTCAGTAACTGTCGTCGAAGACGAAAATGCAGCATTTACAAACGACTCTAAAAACTTCAGTGACTTTTATGACATCTCCTTTTTCCTCTACTAAAGTGTTAGTTTAATTTAGTTTAATTTCAGTTTTTCAAACATTTTATTTTAAAGCAAATTTTTGTTAAATATTAATTATATCCAACTCTATAACTCGCTTATGGTTGGTCCTACAAGAAAAATGCAAACAACTATTTTGTAGGAAATTTTATCAGCTTTAATTTTGGATGAAAGATAAAAATTGATAGGAGTAACTGTTTTCGAGATAGAAGCAAAAAACAAAAAAACTGTTACCTTAATTAAGCGCTTGCATATAAGCAAATTTAGTACTACTAGTATTGTTATTATTAATGTTATTGTTATTAATATGACGACTAAAGACAACTCTAAGACTTTATTGACTTTTATGTATCTTCCTTTTTCCTCAACTAAAGTGTTAGACACAATTAATTTAGTTTAATTTCAGTTTTTTAAACATTATATTTTAAAGCAAATTTTTGTTAAATATTATTTATATCCAACTCTATAACTCGCTTATGGTTGGTCCTACAAGAAAAATGCAAATAACGATTTTGTAGTAAATTTTATCAGCTTTAATTTTGAGAGAAAGATATAAATTGATAGGAGTAACGGTTTTCGAGATATAAGCAAAAAACCAATAAGAAAACTGTAACTGTTACTGAACAAAAATGTAATTCAGTTTTCAATGTTTAAGACGATGACGAAAATGCAGCATTTACAAACGACATTAAGACTTCAGTGACCTATATGTCACCTCTTTTTTCTTCTAATAAAGTATTGGACCCAATAAATTAAGTGTATTTTAAATCACAAGACATTTTCTGTTGAAGCACTTTTTTTTTAATTTTAATTATTTTCAAACTTATATCTCGCTTATGGTTAGTCCTACATGAAAAATGCAAATAACTATTTTGTAGAAAATTTTATCAGCTTTAATTTTAGTAAAAAGATAAAAATTGATAGGAGTAACTGTTTTCGAGATTTAAGCAAGAAACCAAAAAACTGTTACCTTAATTAAGCGCTTGCCAACTAAATTAAGTGTATCTTAAATCACAAGGCATTTTCTGTTAAAGCACTTTTTTTTAAATATTAATTATTTTCAAACTTATATCTCGCTTATGGTTAGTCCTACATGAAAAATGCAAACTACTATTTTGTAGGAAATTTTATCAGCTTTAATTTTAGTAAAAAGATAATAAAAATTGATTGGAGTAACTGTTTTCGAGATATAAGCAAGAAACCAAAAAACTGTTACCTTAATTAAGCGTTTGCATATAAGCAAATTTAGTACTTTTAGTATTATTATTATTAAATGCAAAGAAAATGCAAAAAACTATTTTGTAGGAAATTTTATCAGTTTTAATTTGAAAGAAAGATAAAAATTGATAGGAGTAAATGTTTTCGAGATATAAGCAAAAAACCAAAGTGAAAACTGTTACTGAACAAAAATGTAATTTAGTTTTCAATGTTTAAGACGAAGACGAAAATGCAGCATTTACTGTCACCTCTTTTGTCTACTAATTAAGTATTGGACCCAATAAATTAAGTGTATTTTAAATCACAAGACATTTTCTGTTAAAGCACATTTTTTTTTAATTATTAATTATTTTTAAACTTATATCTCGTTTATGGTTAGTTCTACATGAAAAATGCAAATAACTATTTTGTAGGAAATTTTATCAGCTTTAATTTTAGTGAAAAGGTAAAAATTAATAGGAGTAATTGTTTTCGAGATATAAGCAAGAAACTGTTACCTTAATTAAGCGCTTGCATATAAACAAATTTAGTAATATTATTATTATTATTATTAATGTTATTGTTATTAATAGGACGACTAAAGACGACTCTGAAACATTTAGTGACTTTTATGTCTTCTCCTTTTTCTTCTAATAAAGTATTGGACCCTTTAAATTAAGTGTATTTTTAATCACAAGACATTTTCTGTTAAAGCACTTTTTTTTTAAATATTAATTATTTTCAAACTTATATCTCGCTTAAGGTTAGTCCTACATGAAAAATGCAAATAACTATTTTGTAGGAAATTTTATCAGCTTTAATTTTAGTAAAAAGATAAAAATTGATAGGAGTAACTGTTTTTGAGATATAAGCAAGAAACTGTTACCTTAATTAAGCGCTTGCATATAAGCAAATTTAGTAATATTAGTATTATTATTATTAATGTTATTGTTATTAATAGGACGACTAAAGACGACTCTGAAACATTTAGTGACTTTTATGTCTTCTCCTTTTTCCTATACTAAAGTGTTAGACAAAATTAATTTAGTTTAATTTCAGTATTTCAAACATTTTATTTTAAAGCAAATTTTTATTAAATATTATTTATATCTATCTCTATAACTCGCTTATGCTTGGTCCTACAAGAAAAATACAAATAACTATTTTGTAGGAAATTTTATCAGCTTTAATTTTAGTAAAAAGATAAAAATTGATAGGAGTAACTGTTTTCGAGATATAAGCAAGAAACCAAAAAACTGTTACCTTAATAAAGCGCTTGCATATAAGCAAATTTAGCACTATTAGTATTATTATTATTAATGTTATTGTTATTAATATGACGACTAAAAACGACTCTCAAAACTTTGGTGACTTTTATGTCTTCTCCTTTTTCCTCAACTAAAGTGTTAGTCTTAATTAATTTAGTTTAATTTCGGTTTTTCAAACATTTTATTTTAAAGCAAATTTTTGTTAAAGATTATTTATATCCAACTCTAAAACTCGCTTATGGTTGGTCCTACAAAAAAATGCAAATAACTATTTTGTAGAAAATTTTATCAGCTTTAATTTTGAAAGAAAGATAAAAATTGATAGGAGTAACTGTTTTCGAGATATAAGCAAAAAACCAATAAGAAAACTGTAACTGTTACTAAACAAAAATGTAATTCAGTATTCAATGTTTGAGACAAAGACGAAAATGCAGCATTTAAAATCGACTTTGAAGACTTCAGTGACTTTTATGTCACCTCCTTTTTCATCTAATAATGTATTGGACCCATTAAATTAAGTGTGTTTTAAATCACAAGACATTTTCTGTTAAAGCACTTTTTTTTTAAATATTAATTATTTTCAAACTTATATCTCGCTTATGGTTAGTCCTACATAAAAAATGCAAATAACTATTTTGTAGGAAATTTTATCAGCTTTAATTTTGAAAGAAAGATAAAAATTGATAGTAGTAATTGTTTTCGAGATATAAGCAAGAAACCAAAGTAAAAACTGTTACAGTTACTGAACAAAAATGTAATTCAGTTTTCAATGTTTGATACGAAGACGAAAATGCAGCATTTAAAAACGACTCTGAAGACTTCAGCGACTTTTATGTCACCTCCTTATTCTTCTAATAAAGTATTGGACCCAATAAATTAAGTGTATTTTAAATCACAAGACATTTTCTGTTAAAGCACTTTTTTTTAAATATTAATAATTTTCAAACTTACATCTCGCTTATGGTTAGTCCTACATGAAAAATGCAAATAACTATTTTGTAGGAAATTTTATCAGCTTTAATTTTAGTAAACAGATAAAAATTGATAGGAGTAACTGTTTTCGAGATATAAGCAAGAAACCAAAAAACTGTTACCTTAATAAAGCGCTTGCATATAAGCAAATTTAGTACTATTAGTATTATTATTATTAATGTTATTGTTATTAATATGACGACTAAAAACGACTCTGAAGACTTTGGTGACTTTTATGTCTTCTCCTTTTTCCTATACTAAAGTGTTAGACACAATTAATTTAGTTTAATTTCAGTATTTCAAACATTTTATTTTAAAGCAAATTTTTGTTAAAAATTATTTATATCTATCTCTATAACTCGCTTATGCTTGGTCCTACAAGAAAAATACAAATAACTATTTTGTAGGAATTTTTATCAGCTTTAATTTTAGTAAAAAGATAAAAATTGATAGGAGTAACTGTTTTCGAGATATAAGCAAGAAACCAAAAAACTGTTACCTTAATAAAGCGCTTGCATATAAGCAAATTTAGTACTATTAGTATTATTATTATTAATGTTATTGTTATTAATATGACGACTAAAAACGACTTTCAAGACTTTGGTGACTTTTATGTCTTCTCCTTTTTCCTCAACTAAAGTGTTAGTTTTAATTAATTTAGTTTAATTTCGGTTTTTCAAACATTTTATTTTAAAGCAAATTTTTGTTAAAGATTATTTATATCCAACTCTATAACTCGCTTATGGTTAGTCCTACAAAAAAAATGCCAATAACTATTTTGTAGGAAATTTTATCAGCTTTGATTTTGAAAGAAAGATAAAAATTGATAGGAGTAACTGTTTTCGAGATATAAGCAAAAAACCAATAAGAAAACTGTAACTGTTACTAAACAAAAATGTAATTCAGTTTTCAATGTTTGAGACAAAGACGAAAATGCAGCATTTAAAATCGACTCTGAAGACTTCAGTGACTTTTATGTCACCTCCTTTTTCTTCTAATAAAGTATTGGACCCATTAAATTAAGTGTATTTTAAATCACAAGACATTTTCTGTTAAAGCACTTTTTTTTTAAATATTAATTATTTTCAAACTTATATCTCGCTTATGGTTAGTCCTACATGAAAAATGCAAATTACTATTTTGTAGGAAATTTTATCAGCTTTAATTTTAGTAATAAGATAAAAATTGATAGGAGTAACTGTTTTCGAGATATAAGCAAGAAACCAAAAAACTGTTACCTTAATTAAGCGCTTGCATATAAGCAAATTTAGTACTAAAAACAACTCTGAAGACTTTGGTGATTTTTATGTCTTCTCCTTTTTCCTCTACTAAAGTGTTAGACCCAATTAATTTACTTTAATATCGGTTTTTCAAACATTTTATTTTAAAGCAAATTTTTGTTAAAGATTATTTATATCCAACTCTATAACTCGCTTATGGTTGGTCTTACAAAAGATATGCAAATAACTATTTTGTTGGAAATTTTATCAGCTTTAATCTTGAAAGAAAGATAAAAATTGATAGGAGTAATTGTTTTCGAGATATAAGCAAAAAACCAAAGTGAAAACTGTTACAGTTACTGAACAAAAATGTAATTCAGTTTTCAATGTTTGAGACGAAGACGAAAATGCAGCATTTAAAAACGACTCTGAAGACTTCAGTGACTTTTATGTCACCTCCTTTTTCTTCTAATAGAGTATTGGTCCCAATAAATTAAGTGTATTTTAAATCACAAGACATTTTCTGTTAAAGCACTTTTTTTTTAAATATTAATTATTTTCAAACTTCTATCTCGCTTATGGTTAGTCCAACATAAAAAATGCAAATAACTATTTTGTAGGAAATTTTATCAGCTTTAATTTTAGTAAAAAGATAAAAATTGATAAGAGTAACTGTTTTCGAGATATAAGCAAGAAACTGTTACCTTAATTAAGCGCTTGCATATAAGCAAATTTAGTAATATTAGTATTATTATTATTAATGTTATTGTTATTAATATGACGACTAAAGACAACTCTAAGACTTTTGTGACTTTTATGTCTTCTCCTTTTTCCTCTACTAAAGTGTTAGACACAATTAATTTAGTTTAATTCCGGTTTTTCAAGCATTTTATTTTAAAGCAAATTTTTGTTAAATATTATTTATATCCAACTCTATAACTCGTTTATGCTTGGTCCTACAAGAAAAATGTAAATAACTATTTGGTTGGAAATTTTATCAGCTTTAATTTTGAAAGAAAGATAAAATTTGATAGGAGTAACTGTTTTCGAGATATAAGCAAAAAACCAATAAGAAAACTGTAACTGTTACTGAACAAAAATGTAACTCAGTTTTCAATGTTTGAGACGAAGACAAAAATGCAGCATTTAAAAACGACTCTGAAGACGTCAGTGACTTTTATGTCACCTCCTTTTTCTTCTAATAAAGTATTGGACCCAATAAATTAAGTGTATTTTAAATCACAAGACATTTTCTGTTAAAGCACTTTTTTTTAAAATATTAATTATTTTCAAACTTATATCTCGCTTATGGTTAGTCCTACATGAAAAATGCAAATAACTATTTTGTAGGAAATTTTATCAGCTTTAATTTTAGTAAAAAGATAAAAATTGATAGGAGTTACTGTTTTCGAGATATAATCAAGAAACCAAAAAACTGTTACCTTAATTAAGCGTTTGCATATAAGCAAATTTAGTATTATTAGTATTATTATTATTAATGTTATTGTTATTAATATGACGATTAAAAACGACTCTGAAGACTTTGGTGACTTTTACGTCTCCTCCTTTTTCCTCTACTAAAGTGTTAGACCCAATTAATTTAGTTTAATTTCGGTTTTTCAAACATTTTATTTTAAAGCAAATTTTTGTTAAAGATTATTTATATCCAACTCTATAACTCGCTTATGGTTGGTCCTACAAAAAAAATGCTAAAAACTATTTTGTAGGAAATTTTATCAGCTTTAATTTTGAAGGAAAGATAAAAATTTATAGGAGTAACTGTTTTCGAGATATAAGCAAAAAAAAAAAGTGAAAACTGTAACAGTTACTGAACAAAAATGTAATTCAGTTTTCAATGTTTGAGACGAAGACGAAAATGCAGCATTTAAAATCGACTCTGAAGACTTCAGTGACTTTTAAGTCACCTCCTTTTTCTTCTAATAAAGTATTGGACCCAATAAATTAAGTGTATTTTAAATCACAAGACATTTTCTGTTAAAGCACTTTTTTTTTAAATATTGATTATTTTCAAACTTATATCTCGCTTATGGTTAGTCCTACATGAAAAATGCAAATAACTATTTTGTAGGAAATTTTATCAGCTTTAATTTTAGTAAAAAAATAAAAATTGATAAGAGTAACTGTTTTCGAGATATAAGCAAGAAACTGTTACCTTAATTAAGCGCTTGCATATAAGCAAATTTAGTAATATTAGTATTATTATTATTAATGTTATTGTTATTAATTTGACGACTAAAAACTTGAGACGAAAATGCAGCATTTAAAAACGACTCTGAAGACTTCAGTGACTTTTATGTCACCTTCTTTTTCTTCTAATAAAGTATTGGACCCAATAAATTAAGTGTATTTTAAATCACAAGACATTCTCTGTTAAAACACTTTTTTTTAATTATTAATTATTTAACTTATATCTCGCTTATGGTTAGTTCTACATGAAAAATGCAAATAACTATTTTGTAGGAAATTTTATCACCTTTAATTTTGGTGAAAAAGTAAAAATTGATAGGAGTAACTGTTTTCGAGATATAAGCATAAAACAAAAAAACTGTTACCTTAATTAAGCGCTTGCATATAAGCAAATTTAGTACTACTAGTATTGTTATTATAAATGTTATTGTTATTAATATGACGACTAAAGACAACTCTAAGACTTTTGTGACTTTTATGTCTCCTCTTTTTTCCTCTACTAAAGTGTTAGACACAATTAATTTAGTTTAATTTCAGTTTTTCAAACATTTTATTTTAACGCTAATTTTTGTTGAATATTAAAAACTATAAAATGGCTTAGATTGCCTAAAAACACAGATCACACATGATCTTTTGCATAGAAATGAGAAAACGCTCATGTAACACACAAAATAAGCTTCATTTTTCCTTATTAAAAGTATTATTATTATTATTACTTTTGTTACTATTACTATTATTATTATTATTATTATTATTATTATTAACTTTTGTATAGTAAATGTTTTTATACCAATTTTAAAATGAGTTATTAATTTTAGACAATTTCTTGCCTAAAAACACAGATCACAGATGATTTCTTGCATAGAAATGAGAAAACACTCATATAACACACAAAATAAGCTTCATTTTGGCTTAGAAAACTAAGCTTACTTTTATTACTATTATTATTATTTTTATTATTATTATTGTTATTATTATTATTATTATTATTATTATTATTATTATTATTATTATTATTATTATTATTATTAATATTATTATTATTATTATTATTATTTTATTATTATTATAATTATTACTATTAAAAACCGATTATAACTTTTGTATAGTATTGTTTTTATACCAGTTTTAAAATGAGTTATTAGTTTTAGACAATTTCTTGCCTAAAAACACAGATCACAGATGATCTCTTGCATAGAAATGAGAAAACGCTCAGATAACACAAAATAAGCATCATTTTTGCTTAGAAAAACTAAGCTTTAATTTAGAAAGAAATTCATTATTATAAGTATTATTATCATTATTATTATTATTATTATTATTATTATTATTATTATTATTATTATTATTATTATTATTATTATTATTATTATTATTATTATTATTTCATTTATTACTATTATTATTATTATTATTATTATTATTATTATTATTATTAACTTTTGTATAGTAAATGTTTTTATATCAGTTTTAAAACGAGTTATTAATTTTATTCAATTTCTTGCCTAAAAACACAGATCACAGATGATCTCTTGCATAGAAATGAGAAAACGCTCATATAACACACAAAATAAGCTTCATTTTGGCTTAGAAAACTAAGCTTACTTTTATTACTATTATTATTATTTTTATTATTATTATTATTATTATTATTATTACTATTTTTATTATTATTATTATTATTATTATTATTATTAACTTTTGTATACTAAATGTTTTTATACCAGTTTTAAAATGAGTTATTAATTTTAGACAACTTCTTGCCTAAAAACACAGATCACAGATGATTTCTTGCATAGAAATGAGAAAACGCTCATATAACACAAAATAAGCTTTATTTTTGCTTAGAAAACTAAGCTTACTTTTATTACTATTATTATTTTTATTATTATTATTATTATTATTACTATTATTAGTATAATTATTTTTATTATTATTATTATTATTATTACTATTATTATTATTATTATTATTATTATTATTATTATTATTATTGTTATTATTATTATTATTATTATTAAAAACTTATATTAAACAGACAGAAAACGTCGTATTCTGACACAAAAAAACGAATTACGTTATAGACTTGACGAGAACGGCGTATCTCGGACTCTTATAGGACTTTTATAGAGTCAAAAAGTATCAGTTTGGATTAAAATAAATTATTTTTGTTGACTCTCAGTCTGAATTGTTCATCAGTTCAAACAAAAACGGCTTATTTTAGACGATCTTTTGCTTTGAACAAGAAAACTTACATCGAACAGACTAAAAACGTATTAATCTGGCATAAAAGAGCAATTTATGTATCACTTTAGATAAAGGCAACTAATCTTATTCGTTTCATTGCTTAAAATAGACAAAATTGTTAATAAATCTAACAAAAACGCTGTATTCTAGCACAAAATACTAATTACATTATAGTTTCGACGAGAATAGCTTATTTGAAATGATTCTATGCTTCCAAACGAGTAAATTTTTATTAAACAGATGCCAAACATCATGTTTTGTCCTATGAAGACATTTTATATTGCAGTTTGTATTAAAACAAAATATTTTCGTTGATTCTTTGTTAGAAGCAGCAAACCTACCATTAAAGAATCTGAAAACTTTGTATTCGGACACAAACCACCGAATTTTGTATCAGTTTAGACAAAAACGGTTGATTTTCGACAATATTTTGCTTTGAACAAGAAAACTTATATCAAACTGACTAAAAACGTCTTATTTTAGCACAAAACAAAAAATTTGCGTTATAGTCTTAAAGCTGATTCATGCCACAGTTTGGATAAAAACCAAATATTTTTGTTAATTCATTGTTACAAACAAGAAACCTTACATCAAAGAAACTGAAAACCCCTTATTCAGGCACAGAAATTCGAATTACGTTTCAGTCTGGACAAAAACTGCTTATTTTAGACGATCTTTTGTCTTGAACACGAAAACTTACATTAAAAAGATTAAAAACGTTTTATTCTGGCTGAAAACTGCAAATTATATATTACTCTAGATAAAAGCAATTTATCCTGATTACTCCTTTACTTAGAATAGAGTAAACTTGTATAAAACTTAATGAAAACTTTAAATTTCGTCTCAAAGAAATAATTTACATTATAGTTTTGACCAGCACTGTTTATTTCAAACGAATTTATCATTCGAAACTAATGAACTTTTATGGGGCAGATGCAAAACCACATATTACCATATAAAGCGTTGTTTTAAAGCAAAGTATTTCCTTTTGCAACAAGAAATTTCACGTCAAAGAAACTGAAAACTTCGTATCCATGCATAAATATCGAATTACGTATCAGTTTAAGCAAATACAGCTTATTTTAAACGATTCCTTGCTATAAACAAGAAAAATTTTATCAAGCATATTGAAAACGTCTTATTCTCGAAAATAAGAGCAAATTATGTATCAGTTTTAACAAAAGCGGATTACTCTGTTTGATTCTATGCTTAGAGTAGAGTAAACTACTATAAAACGTAATGAAAACTCTATATTCAAGCTCAAAAGAACAAATTACGTTATAGTTTTGGCAAAAAAAAATATCTCGGACGATTACATACTTCGAAGTAAGCAAACTTTAATTGAACAAGTGCAAAAGCTAATACTTTGCTTTAAAATAACGATTTATGTGGTAATATGGTATTTTCCATCTGTCCTATAAAAGTTTACTCGTTTCGCTCCATTGAATCATTCGAAATAAATTATTTTAACACAACAGCGAAAATAATTTGTTTTTGTTTAAACTGTTACATAAGTCGCTTTTATAAAACGAACTAAGACGTTTGGCATTTGTTTAGTGAAAGTTTTCTCGTTTTGGGGGCATAAAATCGTTTGAAATTAACAGTTCTGGTAAAAACTATAACGTAAATTATTTCTTTGAGACCAAATTTAAAGTTTTCATTAAGTTTTATACAAGTTTGCTCTATTCTAAGCAAAGGAGTAATCAGGATAAACTGCTTTTATCCAAAGTAATACATAATTTGCAGTTTTGAGCCAGAATAAGACGTTTTTAATCTTTTTAATGTAAGTTTTCGTGTTCAAAAGAAAGAATCGTCTAAAATAAGCAATTTGTGTCTAGACTGAAACGTAATTTGATTTTCTGGGCCTGAATAAGAGGTTTTCAGTTTCTTTGATGTAAGGTTTCTTGTTTGTAACAATGAATAAACGAAAATCATTGGTTTTAATCCAAACTGTAACATAAATCGTTTTTTAAAGGCGAAATCAGACGTTTTGCCTCTGTTCAGTGAAAGTATACTGGTTTCAAAGCATAGAATCGTTTGAAATTAACAGTTCTCGTCAAGACTATAACGCAAATCTTTAAAGTGATACAAAGAAATAATTTACGTTATAGTTTTGACCAGAACTGATAATTTCAAACGATTTTATGCCTCCAAACGAGAAAACTTTCAATAAACAGATGCCAAACGTCTTAGTTCGTTTTATAAAAGCGATTTATGTTACAGTTTAAACAAAAACAAATTATTTTCGTTGTTGTTGTGTCAAAATAATTTCTTTCGAATGATTCAATGGAGCGAAACGAGTAAACTTTTATAGGACAGATGCAAAATACCATATTACCACATAAATCGTTATTTTAAAGCAAAGTATTAGCTTTTGCACTTGTTCAATTAAAGTTTGCTTACTTCAAAGTATGAAATCGTCCGAAATATTTTTTTTTGCCAAAACTATAACGTAATTTGTTCTTTTGAGCTTGAATATAGAGTTTTCATTACGTTTTATAGTAGTTTACTCTACTCTAAGCATAGAATCAAACAGAGTAATCCGCTTTTGTTAAAACTGATACATAATTTGCTCTTATTTTCGAGAATAAGACGTTTTCAATATGCTTGATAAAATTTTTCTTGTTTATAGCAAGGAATCGTTTAAAATAAGCTGTATTTGCCTAAACTGATACGTAATTCGATATTTATGCATGGATACGAAGTTTTCAGTTTCTTTGACGTAAAATTTCTTTGCAAAAGGTAATACTTTGCTTTAAAACAACGCTTTATATGGTAATATGTGGTTTTGCATCTGCCCCATAAAAGTTCATTAGTTTCGAATCATAAATTCGTTTGAAATAAACAGTGCTGGTCAAAACTATAATGTAAATTATTTCTTTGAGACGAAATTTAAAGTTTTCATTAAGTTTTATACAAGTTTGCTCTATTCTAAGCAAAGGAGTAATCAGGACAAATTGCTTTTATCTAGAGTAATATATAATTTGCAGTTTTCAACCAGAATAAGACGTTTTTAATCTTTTTAATGTAAGTTTTCGTGTTCAAAACAAAGGATCGTCTAAAATAAGCAGTTTTTGTCCAGACTGAAATGTAATTCGAATTTCTGTGCCTGAATAAGGGGTTTTCAGTTTCTTTGATGTAAGGTTTCTTGTGTGTAACAATGAATTAACAAAAATATTTGGTTTTTATCCAAACTGTGGCATGAATCAGCTTTAAGACTATAACGCAAATCTTTTGTTTTGTGCTAAAATAAGACGTTTTTAGTCAGTTTGATATAAGTTTTCTTGTTGAAAGCAAAATATTGTCGAAAATCAACCGTTTTTGTCTAAACTGATACAAAATTCGGTGGTTTGTGTCCGAATACAAAGTTTTCAGATTCTTTAATGTTAGGTTTGCTGCTTCTAACAAAGAATCAACGAAAATATTTTGTTTTAATACAAACTGCAATATAAAATGTCTTTATAGGACAAAACATGATGTTTGGCATCTGTTTAATAAAAATTTACTCGTTTGGAAGCATAGAATCATTCCAAATAAGGTATTCTCGTCGAAACTATAATGTAATTAGTATTTTGTGCTAAAATACAGCGTTTTTGTTAGATTTTTTAACAATTTTGTCTATTTTAGGCAATGAAACGAAAAGGATTAGCTGCCTTTATCCAAAGTGATACATAAATTGCTCTTTTATGCCAGATTAATACGTTTTTAGTATATTCGATGTAAGTTTTCTTGTTCAAAGCAAAAGATCGTCTAAAATAAGCCGTTTTTGTTTGAACTGATGAACAATTCAGACTGAGAGTCAACAAAAATAATTTGTTTTAATCCAAACTGATACTTTTTGACCCTATAAGAGTCCTATAAGAGCCCGAGATACGCCGTTCTCGTCAAGTCTATAACGTAATTCGTTTTTATGTGTCAGAATACGACGTTTTCTGTCTGTTTAATATAAGTTTTTAATAATAATAATAATAATAATAATAACAATAATAATAATAATAATAATAATAATAATAATAATAATAATAATAGTAATAAAAGTAAGCTTAGTTTTCTAAGCAAAAATGAAGCTTATTTTGTGTGTTATATGAGCGTTTTCTCATTTCTATGCAAGAAATCATCTGTGATGTGTTTTTAGGCAAGAAATTGTCTAAAATTAATAACTCATTTTAAAACTGGTATAAAAACATTTACTATACAAAAGTTAATAATAATAATAGTAATAATAATAATAATAATAGTAATAATAATAATAATAATAATAATAATAGTAATAAAAGTAAGCTTAGTTTTCTAAGCAAAAATGATGCTTATTTTGTGTGTTATATGAGCGATTTCTCATTTCTATGCAAGAGATCATCTGTGATCTGTGTTTTTAGGCAAGAAATTGTCTAAAATTAATAACTCATTTTAAAACTGGTATAAAAACATTTACTATACAAAAGTTATAATCGGTTAATAATAATAGTAATAATAAAAATAATAGAAATAATAATAATAATAATAAAAATAATAATAATAGTAATAATAAAAGTAAGCTAGGTTTTGTAAGCAAAAATGAAGTTTATTTTGTGTTATATGAGCGTTTTCTCATTTCTATGCAAAAGATAATGTGTGATCTGTGTTTTTAGACAATCTAAGCCATTTTATAGTTTTTAGGCAAGAAATTGGCTAAAACTAATCACTCGTTTTAAAACTGATATAAAAACAATACTATACAAAAGTAATAATCGGTTTTTAATAATAATAATTATAATAATAATAATAATAAAAATAATAATAATAATAATAATAATAATAATAATAATAATAATAATAATAATAATAATAATAATAATAATAATAATAACAATAATAATAATAATAATAATAATAACAATAATATTAATAAAAATAATAATAATAGTAATAAAAGTAAGCTTAGTTTTCTAAGCAAAAATGAAGCTTATTTTGTGTGTTATATGAGTGTTTTCTCATTTCCATGCAAGAAATCATCTGTGATCTGTGTTTTTAGGCAAGAAATTGTCTAAAATTAATAACTCATTTTAAAACTGGTATAAAAACATTTACTATACAAAAGTTAATAATAATAATAATAATAATAATAATAATAATAATAATAATAATAATAATAATAATAGTAATAGTAACAAAAGTAATAATAATAATACTTTTAATAAGGAAAAATGGAGCTTATTTTGTGTGTTACATGAGCGTTTTCTCATTTCTATGCAAAAGATCATGTGTGATCTGTGTTTTTAGGCAATCTAAGCCATTTTATAGTTTTTAATATTTAACAAAAATTAGCTTTAAAATAAAATGTTTGAAAAACTGAAATAAAACTAAATTAATTGAGTCTAACACTTTAGTAGAGGAAAAAGGAGGAGACATAAAAGTCACAAAAGTCTTAGAGTTGTCTTTAGTCGTCATAATAATAACAATAACATTTATAATAGCAATACTAGTAGTACTAAATTTGCTTATATGCAAGCGCTTAATTAAGGTAACAGTTTTTTTGTTTTTTGCTTATATCTCGAAAACAGTTACTCCAATCAATTTTTACTTTTTCACCAAAATTAAAGGTGATAAAATTTCCTACAAAATAGTTATTTGCATTTTTCATGTAGAACTAACCATAAGCGAGATATAAGTTAAATAATTAATAATTGAAAAAAAGTGTTTTAACAGAGAATGTCTTGTGATTTAAAATACACTTAATTTATTGGGTCCAATACTTTATTAGAAGAAAAAAAGGTGACATAAAAGTCACTGAAGTCTTCAGAGTCGTTTTTAAATGCTGCATTTTCGTCTCAAGTTTTTAGTCGTCAAATTAATAACAATAACATTAATAATAATAATACTAATATTACTAAATTTGCTTATATGCAAGTGCTTAATAAAGGTAACAGTTTCTTGCTTATATCTCGAAAACAGTTACTCTTATCAATTTTTATTTTTTTACTAAAATTAAAGCTGATAAAATTTCCTACAAAATAGTTATTTGCATTTTTCATGTAGGACTAACCATAAGCGAGATATAAGTTTGAAAATAATCAATATTTAAAAAAAAAGTGCTTTAACAGAAAATGTCTTGTGATTTAAAATACACTTAATTTATTGGGTCCAATACTTTATTAGAAAAAAAAGGAGGTGACTTAAAAGTCACTGAAGTCTTCAGAGTCGTTTTTAAATGCTGCATTTTCGTCTTCGTCTCAAACATTGAAAACTGAATTACATTTTTGTTTAGTAACTGTTACAGTTTTCACTTTGGTTTTTTGCTTATATCTCGAAAACCGTTACTCCTATAAATTTTTATCTTTCCTTCAAAATTAAAGCTGATAAAATTTCCTACAAAATAATTTTTCTCATTTTTTTTGTAGGACCAACCATAAGCGAGTTATAGAGTTGGATATAAATAATCTTTAACAAAAATTTGCTTTAAAATAAAATGTTTGAAAAACCGAAATTAAACTAAATTAATTGAGTCTAACACTTTAGTAGAGGAAAAAGGAGGAGACGTAAAAGTCACCAAAGTTTTCAGAGTCGTTTTTAATCGTCATATTAATAACAATAACATTAATAATAATAATACTAATAATACTAAATCTGCTTATATGCAAACGCTTAATTAAGGTAACAGTTTTTTGGTTTCTTGATTATATCTCGAAAACAGTTACTCCTATCAATTTTTATCTTTTTACTAAAATTAAAGCTGATAAAATTTCCTACAAAATAGTTATTTGCATTTTTCATGTAGGACTAACCATAAGCGAGATAGAAGTTTGAAAATAATTAATATTTAAAAAAAAGTGCTTTAACAGAAAATGTCTTGTGATTTAAAATACACTTAATTTATTGGAACCAATACTCTATTAGAAGAAAAAGGAGGTGACATAAAAGTCACTGAAGTCTTCAGAGTCGTTTTTAAATGCTGCATTTTCGTCTTCGTCTCAAACATTGAAAACTGAATTACATTTTTGTTCAGTAACTGTAACAGTTTTCACTTTGGTTTTTTGCTTATATCTCGAAAACAATTACTCCTGTCAATTTTTATCTTTCTTTCAAAATTAAAGCTGATAAAATTTCCTACAAAATAGTTATTTGCATTTCTTTTGTAAGACCAACCATAAGCGAGTTATAGAGTTGGATATAAATAATCTTTAACAAAAATTTGCTTTAAAATAAAATGTTTGAAAAACCGAAATTAAACTAAATTAATTGGGTCTAACACTTTAGTATAGGAAAAAAGAGAAGACATAAAAGTCACTAAATGTTTCAGAGTCGTCTTTAGTCGTCATATTAATAACAATAACATTAATAATAATAATACTAATAGTACTAAATTTGCTTATATGCAAGCGCTTTATTAAGGTAACAGTTTTTTGGTTTCTTGCTTATATCTCGAAAACAGTTACTCCTATCAATTTTTAACTTTTTTTCAAAATTAAAACTGATAAAATTTCCTACAAAACAGTTATTTCCATTTTTTTGTAGGACCAACCATAAGCGAGTTATAGAGTTGGATATAAATAATCTTTAACAAAAATTTGCTTTAAAATAAAATGTTTGAAAAACCGAAATTAAACTAAATTAATTAAAACTAACACTTTAGTTGAGGAAAAAGGAGAAGACATAAAAGTCACCAAAGTCTTGAGAGTCGTTTTTAGTCGTCATATTAATAATAATAACATTAATAATAATAATACTAATAGTACTAAATTTGCTTATATGCAAGCGCTTTATTAAGGTAACAGTTTTTTGGTTTCTTGCTTATATCTCGAAAACAGTTACTCCTATCAATTTTTATCTTTTTACTAAAATTAAAGCTGATAAAATTTCCTACAAAATAGTTATTTGTATTTTTCTTGTAGGACCAAGCATAAGCGAGTTATAGAGATAGATATAAATAATATTTAACAAAAATTTGCTTTAAAATAAAATGTTTGAAATACTGAAATTAAACTAAATTAATTGTGTCTAACACTTTAGTATAGGAAAAAGGAGAAGACATAAAAGTCACTATAGTCTTCAGAGTCGTTTTTAGTCGTCATATTAATAACAATAACATTAATAATAATAATACTAATAGTACTAAATTTGCTTATATGCAAGCGCTTTATTAAGGTAACAGTTTTTTGGTTTCTTGCTTATATCTCGAAAACAGTTACTCCTATCAATTTTTATCTGTTTACTAAAATTAAAACTGATAAAATTTCCTACAAAATAGTTATTTGCATTTTTCATGTAAGACTAACCACAAGCGAGATGTAAGTTTGAAAATAATCAATATTTTAAAAAAAAGTGCTTTAACAGAAAATGTCTTGTGATTTGAAATACACTTAATTTATTGGGTCCAATACATTATCAGAAGAAAAAGGAGGTAACTTAAAAGTCACAGAAGTATTCAGAGTCGTTTTTAAATGCTGCATTTTCGTCTTCGTCTCAAACATTGAAAACTGAATTACATTTTGTTTAGTAACTGTAACAGTTTTCACTTTGGTTTTTTGCTTATATCTCGAAAACTATTATTCCTATCAATTTTTATCTTTCTTTCAAAATTAAAGCTGATAAAATTTCCTACAAAATAGTTATTTGCATTTTTCTTGTAGGACGAACCATAAGCGAGTTATAGAGTTGGATATAAATAATATTTAACAAAAACTTGCTTTAAAATTAAATGTTTGAAAAACTAAAAAATAAAATTTCCTACAAAATAGTAATTTGCATTTTTCATGTAGGACTAACCATAAGCAAGATATAAGTTTAAAAATAATTAATATTTAAAAAAAAAAGTGCTTTAACAGAAAATGTCTTGTGATTTAAAATACACTTAATTTATTGGGTCCAATACTTTATTAGAAGAAAAAGGAGGTGACATAAAAGTCACCAAAGTCTTGAGAGTCGTTCTTAGTCGTCATATCAATAACAATAACATTAATAATAATAATAATACTAATAGTTCTAAATTTGCTTATATGCAAGCGCTTAATTAAGGTAACAGTTTCTTGCTTATATCTCGAAAACTTACATTTTTGTTCAGTAACTGTAACAGTTTTTACTTTGGTTTTTTGCTTATATCTCGAAAACAATTACTCCTATCAATTTTTATTTTTCTTTCAAAATTAAAGCTGATAAAATTTCCTACAAAATAGTTATTTGCATTTCTTTTGTAAGACCAACATTAAGCGAGTTATAGAGTTGGATATAAATAATCTTTAACAAAAATTTGCTTTAAAATAAAATGTTTGAAAAACCGAAATTAAACTAAATTAATTAAAACTAACACTTTAGTTGAGGAAAAAGGAGAAGACATAAAAGTCACCAAAGTCTTCAGAGTCGTTTTTAGTCGTCATATTAATAACAATAACATTAATAATAATAATACTAATAGTACTAAATTTGCTTATATGCAAGCGCTTTATTAAGGTAACAGTTTTTTGGTTTCTTGCTTATATCTCGAAAACAGTTACTCCTATCAATTTTTATCTGTTTACTAAAACTAAAGCTGATAAAATTTCCTACAAAATAGTTATTTGCATTTTTCATGCAAGACTAACCACAAGCGAGATGTAAGTTTGAAAATAATCAATATTTTAAAAAAAAGTGCTTCAACAGAAAATGTCTTGTGATTTGAAATACACTTAATTTATTGGGTCCAATACATTATTAGAAGAAAAAGGAGGTGACTTAAAAGTCACAGAAGTATTCAGAGTCGTTTTTAAATGCTGCATTTTCGTCTTCGTCTCTAACATTGAAAACTGAATTACATTTTTGTTTAGTAACTGTAACAGTTTTCACTTTGGTTTTTTGCTTATATCTCGAAAACTATTATTCCTATCAATTTTTATCTTTCTTTCAAAATCAAAGCTGATAAAATTTCCTACAAAATAGTTATTTGCATTTTTCTTGTAGGACGAACCATAAGCGAGTTATAGAGTTGAATATAAATAATATTTAACAAAAACTTGCTTTAAAATTAAATGTTTGAAAAACTAAAAAATAAAATTTCCTACAAAATAGTAATTTGCATTTTTCATGTAGGACTAACCATAAGCGAGATATAAGTTTAAAAATAATTAATATTTAAAAAAAAAGTGCTTTAACAGAAAATGTCTTGTGATTTAAAATACACTTAATTTATTGGGTCCAATACTTTATTAGAAGAAAAAGGAGGTGACATAAAAGTCACCAAAGTCTTGAGAGTCGTTCTTAGTCGTCATATCAATAACAATAACATTAATAATAATAATAATACTAATAGTACTAAATTTGCCTATATGCAAGCGCTTAATTAAGGTAACAGTTTCTTGCTTATATCTCGAAAACTTACATTTTTGTTCAGTAACTGTAACAGTTTTTACTTTGGTTTTTTGCTTATATCTCGAAAACAATTTCTCCTATCAATTTTTATCTTTCTTTCAAAATTAAAGCTGATAAAATTTCCTACAAAATAATTATTTGCATTTCTTTTGTAAGACCAACCATAAGCGAGTTATAGAGTTGGATATAAATAATCTTTAACAAAAATTTGCTTTAAAATAAAATGTTTGAAAAACCGAAATTAAACTAAATTAATTGAGTCTAACACTTTAGTAGAGGAAAAAGGAGGAGACGTAAAAGTCACCAAAGTCTTCAGAGTCGTTTTTAATCGTCATATTAATAACAATAACATTAATAATAATAATACTAATAATACTAAATTTGCTTATATGCAAACGCTTAATTAAGGTAACAGTTTTTTGGTTTCTTGATTATATCTCGAAAACAGTTACTCCTATCAATTTTTATCTTTTTACTAAAATTAAAGCTGATAAAATTTCCTACAAAATAGTTATTTGCATTTTTTATGTAGGACTAACCATAAGCGAGATATAAGTTTGAAAATAATTAATATTTTAAAAAAAAGTGCTTTAACAGAAAATGTCTTGTGATTTAAAATACACTTAATTTATTGGGTCCAATACTTTATTAGAAGAAAAAGGAGGTGACATAAAAGTCACTGACGTCTTTAGAGTCGTTTTTAAATGCTGCATTTTTGTCTTCGTCTCAAACATTGAAAACTGAGTTACATTTTTGTTCAGTAACAGTTACAGTTTTCTTATTGGTTTTTTGCTTATATCTCGAAAACAGTTACTCCTATAAAATTTTATCTTTTTTTCAAAATTAAAGCTGATAAAATTTCCTACAAAATAGTTATTTGCATTTTTCTTGTAGGACCAACCATAAGCGAGTTATAGAGTTGGGTATAAATAATATTTAACAAAAACTTGCTTTAAAATAAAATGTTTGAAAAACTAAAATTAAACTAAATTAATTGTGTCTAACACTTTAGTAGAGGAAAAAGGAGAAGACATAAAGGTCACTAAAAATTTCAGAGTCGTTTTTAGTCGTCATATTAATAACAATAACATTAATAATAATAATACTAATAGTACTAAATTTGCTTATATGCAAGCGCTTTATTAAGGTAACAGATTTTTGGTTTTTTGCTTATATCTCGAAAACAGTTACTCCTATCAAATTTTATCTTTCTTCCAAAATTAAAGCTGATAAAATTTCCAACAAAATAGTTATTTACATTTTTTTTGTAGGACCAAGCATAAACGAGTTATAGAGTTGGATATAAATAATATTTAACAAAAATTTGCTTTAAAATAAAATGCTTGAAAAACCGGAATTAAACTAAATTAATTGTGTCTAACACTTTAGTAGAGGAAAAAGGAGAAGACATAAAAGTCACTAAATGTTTCAGAGTCGTCTTTAGTCGCCCTATTAATAACAATAACATTAATAATAATAATACTAATATTTCTAAATTTGCTTATATGCAAGCGCTTAATTAAGGTAACAGTTTCTTGCTTGTATCTCGAAAACAGTTACTCCTATCAATTTTTATCTTTTTACTAAAATTAAAGCTGATAAAATTTCCTACAAAATAGTTATTTGCATTTTTTATGTAGGACTAACCATAAGCGAGATAGAAGTTTGAAAATAATTAATATTTAAAAAAAAAGTGCTTTAACAGAAAATGTCTTGTGATTTAAAATACACTTAATTTATTGGGACGAAAACTCTATTAGAAGAAAAAGGAGGTGACATAAAAGTCACTGAAGTCTTCAGAGTCGTTTTTAAATGCTGCATTTTCGTCTTCGTCTCAAACATTGAAAACTGAATTACATTTTTGTTCAGTAACTGTAACAGTTTTCACTTTGGTTTTTTGCTTATATCTCAAAACAGTTACTCCTATCAATTTTTATCTCTCTTTCAAAATTAAAGCTGATAAAATTTCCTACAAAATAATTATTTGCATTTCTTTTGTAAGACCAACCATAAGCGAGTTATAGAGTTGGATATAAATAATCTTTAACAAAAATTTGCTTTAAAATATAATGTTTGAAAAACCGAAATTAAATTGAGTCTAACACTTTAGTATAGAAAAAAGGAGAAGACATAAAAGTCACCAAAGTCTTCAGAGTCGTTTTTAGTCGTCATATTAATAACAATAACATTAATAATAATAATAATGCTGCATTTTCGTCTTCGTCTCAAACATTGAAAACTGAATTACATTTTTGTTCAGTAACAGTTACAGTTTTCTTATTGGTTTTTTGCTTATATCTCGAAAACAGTTACTCCTATCAATTTTTATCTTTCTTTCAAAATTAAAGCTGATAAAATTTCCTACAAAATAGTTATTTGCATTTTTCTTGTAGGACCAACCATAAGCGAGTTATAGAGTTGGATATAAATAATATTTAACAAAAACTTTCTTTAAAATAAAATGTTTGAAAAACTAAAATTAAACTAAATTAATTGTGTCTAACACTTCAGTAGAGGAAAAAGGAGAAGACATAAAGGTCACTAAAGATTTTAGAGTCGTCTTTTGTCGTCATATTAATAACAATAACATTAATAATAATACTAATAGTACTAAATTTGCTTACATGCAAACGCTTAATTAGGGTAACAGTTTTTTGGTTTCTTGCTTATATCTGGAAAACAGTTACTTATATCAATTTTTATCTTTTTACTAAAATTAAAGCTGATAAAATTTTTTACAAAATAGTTATTAGCATTTTTCATGTAAGACTAACCATAAGCGAGATATAAGTTTAAAAATTATTAGTATTTAAAAAAAAAGTGCTTTAACAGAAAATGTCTTGTGATTTAAAATACACTTAATTTATTGGGTCCAATACTTTATTAGAAGAAAAAGGAGGTGACATAAAAGTCGCTGAAGTCTTCAGAGTCGTTTTTAAATGCTGCATTTTCGTCTTCGTCTCAAACATTGAAAACTGAATTACATTTTTGTTCAGTAACTGTAACAATTTTTACTTTGGTTTTTTGCTTATATCTCGAAAACAATTACTCCTATCAATTTTTTTCTTTCTTTCAAAATTAAAGCTGATAAAATTTCCTACACAATAGTTATTTGCATTTTCCTTGTTGGACTAACCATAAGCGAGATATAAGTTTGAAAATAATTAATATTTAAAAAAAAAGTGCTTTAACAGAAAATGTCTTGTGATTTAAAATACACTTAATTTAATGGGTCCAATACTTTATTAGAAGAAAAAGGAGGTGACATAAAAGTCACTGAAGTCTTCAGAGTCGTTCTTAAATGCTGCATTTTCGTCTTCGTCTCAAACATTGAAAACTGAATTACATTTTTGTTCAGTAACTGTAACAGTTTTTACTTTGGTTTTTTGCTTATATCTCGAAAACAATTACTCCTATCAATTTTGGTCTTTCTTTCAAAATCAAAGCTGATAAAATTTCCTACAAAATAGTTATTGGCATTTTTTTTGTAGGACCAACCATAAGTGAGTTATAGAGTTGGATATAAATAATCTTTAACAAAAATTTGCTTTAAAATAAAATGTTTGAAAAACCGAAATTAAACTAAATTAATTAAGACTAACACTTTAGTTGAGGAAAAAGGAGAAGACATAAAAGTCACCAAAGTTTTGAGAGTCGTTTTTAGTCGTCATATTAATAACAATAACATTAATAATAAAAATACTAATAGTACTAAATTTGCTTATATGCAAGCGCTTTATTAAGGTAACAGTTTTTTGGTTTCTTGCTTATATCTCGAAAACAGTTACTCCTATCAATTTTTATCTTTTTACTAAAATTAAAGCTGATAAAATTTCCTACAAAATAGTTATTTGTATTTTTCTTGTAGGACCAAGCATAAGTGAGTTATAGAGATAGATATAAATAATATTTAACAAAAATTTGCTTTAAAATAAAATGTTTGAAATACTGAAATTAAACTAAATTAATTGTGTCTAACACTTTAGTATAGGAAAAAGGAGAAGACATAAAAGTCACCAAAGTCTTCAGAGTCGTTTTTAGTCGTCATATTAATAACAATAACATTAATAATAATAATATTAATAGTACTAAATTTGCTTATATGCAAGCGCTTTATTAAGGTAACAGTTTTTTGGTTTCTTGCTTATATCTTGAAAACAGTTACTCCTATCAATTTTTATCTGTTTACTAAAATTAAAGCTGATAAAATATCCTACAAAATAGTTATTTGCATTTTTCATGTAGGACTAACCATAAGCGAGATATAAGTTTGAAAATAATCAATATTTAAAAAAAAGTGCTTTAACAGAAAATGTCATGTGATTTAAAATACACTTAATTTATTGGGTCCAATACATTATTAGAAGAAAAAGGAGGTGACTTAAAAGTCACAGAAGTCTTCAGAGTCGTTTTTAAATGCTGCATTTTCGTCTTCGTCTCAAACATTGAAAACTGAATTACATTTTTGTTTAGTAACTGTAACAGTTTTCACTTTGGTTTTTTTTATATCTCGAAAACAATTATTCCTATCAATTTTTATCTTTCTTTCAAAATTAAAGCTGATAAAATTTCCTACAAAATAGTTATTTGCATTTTTCTTGTAGGACCAACCATAAGCGAGTTATAGAGTTGGATATAAATAATATTTAACAAAAACTTGCTTTAAAATAAAATGTTTGAAAAACTAAAAAATAAAATTTCCTACAAAATAGTAATTTGCATTTTTCATATAGGACTAACCATAAGCGAGATATAAGTTTAAAAATAATTAATATTTAAAAAAAAGTGCTTTAACAGAAAATGTCTTGTGATTTAAAATACACTTAATTTATTGGGTCCAATACTTTATTAGAAGAAAAAGGAGGTGACATAAAAGTCACCAAAGTCTTGAGAGTCGTTCTTAGTCGTCATATCAATAACAATAACATTAATAATAATAATACTAATAGTACTAAATTTGCTTATATGCAAGCGCTTAATTAAGGTAACAGTTTCTTGCTTATATCTCGAAAACTTACATTTTTGTTCAGTAACTGTAACAGTTTTTACTTTGGTTTTTTGCTTATATTTTGAAAACAATTACTCCTATCAATTTTTATCTTTCTTTCAAAATTAAAGCTGATAAAATTTCCTACAAAATAGTTATTTGCATTTCTTTTGTAAGACCAACCATAAGCGAGTTATAGAGTTGGATATAAATAATCTTTAACAAAAATTTGCTTTAAAATATAATGTTTGAAAAACCGAAATTAAACTAAATTAATTGAGTCTAACACTTTAGTATAGGAAAAAGGAGAAGACATAAAAGTCACCAAAGTCTTCAGAGTCGTTTTTAGTCGTCATATTAATAACAATAACATCAATAATAATAATAATGCTGCATTTTCGTCTTCGTCTCAAACATTGAAAACTGAATTACATTTTTGTTCAGTAACAGTTACAGTTTTCTTATTGGTTTTTTGCTTATATCTCGAAAACAGTTACTCCTAACAATTTTTATCTTTCTTTCAAAATTAAAGCTGATAAAATTTCCTACAAAATAGTTATTTGCATTTTTCTTGTAGGACCAACCATAAGCGAGTTATAGAGTTGGGTATAAATAATATTTAACAAAAACTTGCTTTAAAATAAAATGTTTGAAAAACTAAAATTAAACTAAATTAATTGTGTCTAACACTTTAGTAGAGGAAAAAGGAGAAGAGATAAAGGTCACTAAAGGTTTCAGAGTCGTCTTTAGTCGTCATATTAATAACAATAACATTAATGATAATACAAATAGTACTAAATTTGCTTACATGCAAACGCTTAATTAAGGTAACAGTTTTTTGGTTTCTTGCTTATATCTGGAAAACAGTTACTTATATCAATTTTTATCTTTTTACTAAAATTAAAGCTGATAAAATTTTCTACAAAATAGTTATTTGCATTTTTCATGTAAGACTAAGCATAAGCGAGATATAAGTTTAAAAATGATTAATATTTAAAAAAAAAGTGCTTTAACAGAAAATGTCTTGTGATTTAAAATACACTTAATTTATTGGGTCCAATACTATATTAGAAGAAAAAGGAGGTGACATAAAAGTCGCTGAAGTCTTCAGAGTCGTTTTTAAATGCTGCATTTTCGTCTTCGTTTCAAACATTGAAAACTGAATTACATTTTTGTTCAGTAACTGTAACAGTTTTTACTTTGGTTTTTTGCTTATATCTCGAAAATAATTACTCCTATCAATTTTTATCTTTCTTTCAAAATTAAAGCTGATAAAATTTCCTACAAAATAGTTATTTGCATTTCTTTTGTAAGACCAACCATAAGCGAGTTATAGAGTTGGATATAAATAATCTTTAACAAAAATTTGCTTTAAAATATAATGTTTGAAAAACCGAAATTAAACTAAATTAATTGAGTCTAACACTATAGTATAGGAAAAAGGAAAAGACATAAAAGTCACCAAAAACTTCAGAGTCGTTTTTAGTCGTCATATTAATAACAATAACATTAATAATAATAATAATGCTGCATTTTCGTCTTCGTCTCAAACATTGAAAACTGAATTACATTTTTGTTCAGTAACAGTTACAGTTTTCTTATTGGCTTCTTGCTTATATCTCGAAAACAGTTACTTCTATCAATTTTTATCTTTTTTTCAAAATTAAAGCTGATAACATTTCCTACAAAATAGTTATTTGCATTTTTTTGTAGGACCAACCATAAGCGAGTTATAGAGTTGGATATAAATATTCTTTAACAAAAATTTTCTTTAAAATAAAATGTTTGAAAAACTAAAATTAAACCAAATTAATTGTGTCTAACACTTTAGTAGAGGAAAAAGGAGAAGACATAAAAGTCACTAAAGTCTTCAGAGTCGTTTTTAGTCGTCATATTAATAACAATAACATTAATAATAATAATACTAATAGTACTAAATTTGCTTATATGCAAGCGCTTAATTAATGTAACAGTTTTTTGGTTTCTAGCTTATATCTCGAAAACAGTTACACCTATCAAATTTTATCTTTCTTTCAAAATTAAAGCTGATAAAATTTCCAACAAAGTAATTATTTGCATTTTTCTTGTAGGACCAAGCATAAGCGAGTTATAGAGATGAATATAAATAATTTCTAACAAAAATTTGCTTTAAAATAAAATGTTTGAAAAACTGAAATTAAACTAAATTAATTGTGTCTAACACTTTAGTGGAGGAAAAAGGAGAAGACATAAAAGTCTTTAAAGGTTTCAGAATCGTCTTTAGTCGTCATATTAATAACAATAACATTAATAAACTAATAGTACTAAATTTTCTTATAGCAAACGCTGCATTAAGGTAATAGTTTTTTGGTTTCTTGCTTATATCTCGAAAACAGTTACTCCTATCAATTTTTAACTTTTCACCAAAATTAAAGATGATAAAATTTCCTGTAAAATAGTTATTTGCATTTTTCATGTAGAACAAACCATAAGCGAGATATAAGTTTGAAAATAATTAATAATTAAAAAAAAATGTGTTTTAACAGAAAAAGTCTTGTGATTTAAAATACACTTAATTTATTGGGTCCAATACTTAATTAGAAGAAAAAGGAGGTGCAAATAACTATTTTGTTGGAAATTTTATTAGCTTTAATTGTAAAAGAAAGATAAAATTTGATAGGAGTAACTGTTTTCGAGATATAAGCAAAAAACCAATAAGAAAACTGTAACTGTTACTGAACAAAAATGTAATTCAGTTTTCAATGTTTGAGACGAAGACAAAAATGCAGCATTTAAAAACGACTCTGAAAACTTCAGTGACTTTTATGTCACCTCCTTTTTCTTCTAATAAAGTATTGGACCCAATAAATTAAGTGTATTATAAATCACAAGACATTTTCTGTTGAAACACTTTTTTTTAATTATTAATTACTTTCAAACTTATATCTCGCTTATGGTTAGTTCTACATGAAAAATGCAAATAACTATTTTGTAGGAAATTTTATCACCTTTAATTTTGGTGAAAAATTAAAAATTGATAGGAGTAACTGTTTTCGAGATATAAGCAAAAAACAAAAAAACTGTTACTTTAATTAAGCGCTTGCATATAAGCAAATTTAGTACTACTAGTATTGTTATTATAAATGTTATTGTTATTAATATGACGACTAAAGACAACTCTAAGACTTTAGTGACTTTTATGTCTCCTCCTTTTTCCTCTACTAAAGTGTTAGACACAATTAATTTAGTTTAATTTCAGTTTTTCAAACATTTTATTTTAAAGCAAATTTTTGTTAAATATTAAAAACTATAAAATGGCTTAGATTGCCTAAAACACACATCACACATGATCTTTTGCATAGAAATGATAAAACGCTCATATAACACAAAATAAGCTTCATTTTTGCTTAGAAAACTAAGCTTACTTTTATTACTACTATTATTATTATTTTTATTATTATTATTATTATTATTATTATTACTATTATTATTATTATTATTATTATTATTATTATTATTATTAATATTATTATTATTAAAAACCGATTATAACTTTTGTATAGTAAATGTTTTTATACCAGTTTTAAAATGAGTTATTAATTTTAGACAATTTCTTGTCTAAAAACACAGATCACAGATAATCTCTTGCATAGAAATGAGAAAACGCTCAGATAACACAAAATAAGCATCATTTTTGCTTAGAAAAACTAAGCTTTAATTTAGAAAGAAATTCATTATTATAAGTATTATTATCATTATTATTATTATTATTATTATTATTTCTTTTATTACTATTATTATTATTATTATTATTATTATTATTAACTTTTGTATAGTAAATGTTTTTATACCAGTTTTAAAATGAGTTATTAATTTTAAACAATTTCTTGCCTAAAAACACTCATATAACACACAAAATAAGCTTTATTTTTGCTTAGAAAACTAAGCTTACTTTTATTACTATTATTATTATTTTAATTATTATTATTATTATTATTATTATTGTTATTATTATTATTATTATTATTATTATTGTTATTATTATTATTATTATTATTATTATTATTATTATTATTTTTATTATTATTAAAAACCGATTATAACTTTTGTATAGTATTGTTTTTATACCAGTTTTAAAATGAGTGATTAATTTTAGCCAATTTCTTGCCTAAAAACAATAAAATGGCTTAGATTGCCTAAAAACACAGATCACACATTATCTTTTGCATAGAAATGAGAAAACGCTCATATAACACAAAATAAGCTTCATTTTTGCTTAGAAAACTAAGCTTACTTTTATTACTACTATTATTATTATATTTATTATTATTATTATTATTATTACTATTATTATTATTATTATTAATATTATTATTATTAAAAACCGATTATAACTTTTGTATAGTAAATGTTTTTATACCAGTTTTAAAATGAGTTATATTAATTTAGACAATTTATTGCCTAAAAACACAGATCACAGATGATCTCTTGCATAGAAATGAGAAAACGCTCAGATAACACAAAATAAGCATCATTTTTGCTTAGAAAAACTAAGCTTTAATTTAGAAAGAAATTCATTATTATAAGTATTATTATCATTATTATTATTATTATTATTATTATTATTATTATTATTATTATTATTATTATTATTTATTACTATTATTATTATTATTATTATTATTAACTTTTGTATAGTAAATTTTTTTTGTAGGAAATTTTATCAGCTTTAATTTTGAAAGAAAGATAAAAATTGATAGGAGTAATTGTTTTCGAGATATAAGCAAAAAACCAAAGTGAAAACTGTTACAGTTACTGAACAAAAATGTAATTCAGTTTTCAATGTTTGAGACGAAGACGAAAATGCAGCATTTAAAAACGACTCTGAAGACTTCAGTGACTTTTATGTCACCTCCTTTTTCTTCTAATAGAGTATTGGTCCCAATAAATTAAGTGTATTTTAAATCACATGACATTTTCTGTTAAAGCACTTTTTTTTTTAAATATTAATAATTTTCAAACTTCTATCTCGCTTATGGTTAGTCCTACATAAAAAATGCAAATAACTATTTTGTAGGAAATTTTATCAGCTTTAATTTTAGTAAAAAGATAAAAATTGATAGGAGTAACTGTTTTCGAGATATAAGCAAGAAACTGTTACCTTAATTAAGCGCTTGCATATAAGCAAATTTAGTAATATTAGTATTATTATTATTAATGTTATTGTTATTAATAGGGCGACTAAAGACGACTCTGAAACATTTAGTGACTTTTATGTCTTTTCCTTTTTCCTCTACTAAAGTGTTAGACACAATTAATTTAGTTTAATTCCGGTTTTCAAGCATTTTATTTTAAAGCAAATTTTTGTTAAATATTATTTATATCCAACTCTATAACTCGTTTATGCTTGGTCCTACAAGAAAAATGTAAATAACTATTTTGTTGGAAATTGTATCGGCTTTAATTTTGAAAGAAAGGTAAAATTTGATAGGAGTAACTGTTTTCGAGATATAAGCAAAAAACCAATAAGAAAACTGTAACTTTTACTGAACAAAAATGTAACTCAGTTTTCAATGTTTAAGACGAAGACAAAAGTGCAGCATTTAAAAACGACTCTGAAGACGTCAGTGATCTTTATGTCACCTCCTTTTTCTTCTAATAAAGTATTGGACCCAATAAATTAAGTGTATTTTAAATCACAAGACATTTTCTGTTAAAGCAGTTTTTTTTTAAATAATAATTATTTTCAAACTTATATCTCGCTTATGGTTAGTCCTACATGAAAAATGCAAATAACTATTTTGTAGGAAATTTTATCAGCTTTAATTTTAGTAAAAAGATAAAAATTGATAGGAGTAACTGTTTTCGAGATATAATCAAGAAACCAAAAAACCAAAGCTGATAAAATTTCCTACAAAATAGTTATTGGCATTTTTTTTGTAAGACCAACCATAAGCGAGTTATAGAGTTGGATATAAATAATCTTTAACAAAAATTTGCTTTAAAATATAATGTTTGAAAAACCGAAATTAAACTAAATTAATTGAGTCTAACACTTTAGTATAGGAAAAAGGAGAAGACATAAAAGTCACCAAAGTCTTCAGAGTCGTTTTTAGTTGTCATATTAATAACAATAACATTAATAATAATAATAATGCTGCATTTTCGTCTTCGTCTCAAACATTGAAAACTGAATTACATTTTTGTTCAGTAACAGTTTCAGTTTTCTTATTGGTTTTTTGCTTATATCTCGAAAACAGTTACTCCTATCAATTTTTATCTTTTTTTCAAAATTAAAGCTGATAAAATTTCCTACAAAATAGTTTACATTTTTCTTGTAGGACCAACCATAAGCGAGTTATAGAGTTGGGTATAAATAATATTTAACAAAAACTTGCTTTAAAATAAAATGTTTGAAAAACTAAAATTAAACTAAATTAATTGTCTAACACTTTAGTAGAGGAAAAAGGAGAAGACATAAAGGTCACTAAAGGTTTCAGAGTCGTCTTTAGTCGTCATATTAATAACAATAACATTAATAATAATAATAATGCTGCATTTTCGTCTTCGTCTCAAACATTGAAAACTGAATTACATTTTTGTTCAGTAACAGTTACAGTTTTCTTATTGGTTTTTTGCTTATATCTCGAAAACAGTTACTCCTATTAATTTTTATCTTTCTTTTAAAATTAAAGCTGATAAAATTTCCTACAAAATAGTTATTTGCATTTTTTTGTAGGACCAACCACAAGCGAGTTATAGAGTTGGATATAAATAATCTTTAACAAAAATTTGCTTTAAAATAAAATGTTTGAAAAACCGATATTAAACTAAATTAATTGGGTCAAACACTTTAGTAGAAGAAAAATGAGAAGACATAAAAGTCACCAAAGTCTTCAGAGTTGTTTTTAGTACTAAATTTGCTTATATGCAAGCGCTTAATTAAGGTAACAGTTTTTTGGTCTCTTGCTTACATCTCGAAAACAGTTACTCCTATCAATTTTTATCTTTTTACTAAAATTAAAGCTGATAAAATTTCCTACAAAATAGTAATTTGCATTTTTCATGTAGGACTAACCATAAGCGAGAAATAAGTTTGAAAATAATTAATATTTAAGAAAAAAAGTGCTTTAACAGAAAATGTTTTGTGATTTAAAATACACTTAATTTATTAGGTCCAATACTTTATTAGAAGAAAAAGGAGGTGACATATAAGTCACTGAAGTCTTCAGAGTCGATTTTAAATGCTGCATTTTCGTCTTCGTCTCAAACATTGAAAACTGAATTACATTTTTGTTCAGTAACAGTTACAGTTTTCTTATTGGTTTTTTGCTTATATCTCGAAAACAGTTACTCCTATCAATTTTTATCTTTTTTTCAAAATTAAAGCTGATAAAATTTCCTACAAAATAGTTATTTGCATTTTTCTTGTAAGACCAACCATAAGCGAGTTATAGAGTTAGATATAAATAATATTTAACAAATGTTATTGTTATTAATATGACGACTAAAGACGACTCTGAAACCTTTAATGACATTTATGTCTTCTCCTTTTATTATATTTATTTTTATTTATATAATTATTTTGTAGGAAATTTTATCAGCTTTAGTTACTGAACAAAAATGTAATTCAGTTTTCAATGTTTGAGAGGAAGACGAAAATGCAGCATTTAAAAACGACTCTGAAGACTTTAGTGACTTTTATGTCTCCTCCTTTTTCCTCTACTAAAGTGTTAGACACAATTAATTTAGTTTAATTTCAGTTTTTCAAACATTTTATTTTAAAGCAAATTTTTGTTAAATATTAAAAACTATAAAATGGTTTAGATTGCCTAAAAACACACATCACACATGATCTTTTGCATAGAAATGAGAAAACGCTCATGTAACACACAAAATAAGTTCCATTTTTCCTTATTAAAAGTATTATTATTATTATTATTACTTTTGTTACTATTACTATTATTATTATTATTATTATTATTATTGTTATTATTATTATTATTAACTTTTGTATAGTAAATGATTTTATACCAGTTTTAAAATGAGTTATTAATTTTAGACAATTTCTTGCCTAAAAACACAGTTCACAGATGATTTCTTGCATAGAAATGAGAAAACACTCATATAACACACAAAATAAGCTTCATTTTTGCTTAGAAAACTAAGCTTACTTTTATTACTATTATTATTATTTTTATTATTATTATTGTTATTATTATTATTATTATTATTATTATTATTATTATTATTATTATTATTATAATTATTATTATTATTATTATTATTATTGTTATTATTATTATTATTATTATTATTATTATTATTATTATTATTATTATTATTATTATTATAATTATTATTATTAAAAACCGATTTTAACTTTTGTATAGTATTGTTTTTATACCAGTTTTAAAATGAGTGATTAATTTTAGCCAATTTCTTGCCTAAAAACTATAAAATGGCTAAGATTGCCTAAAAACACTGATCACACATGATCTTTTGCATAGAAATGAGAAAACGCTCATATAACACAAAATAAGCTTTATTTTTGCTTAGAAAACTAAGCTTACTTTTATTACTACTATTATTATTATTTTTATTATTATTATTATTATTATTATTATTATTATTATTATTATTATTATTATTATTATTATTATTATTATTAATAACCGATTATAACTTTTGTATAGTAAATGTTTTTATAACAGTTTTAAAATGAATTATTAGTTTTAGACAATTTCTTGCCTAAAAACACAGATCACAGATGATCTCTTGCATAGAAATGAGAAAACGCTCAGATAACACAAAATAAGCATCATTTTTGCTTAAAAAAACTAAGCTTTAATTTAGAAAGAAATTCATTATTATAAGTATTATTATCATTATTATTATTATTATTATTATTATTATTATTATTATTATTATTATTATTATTTTATTTATTACTATTATTATTATTATTATTATTATTATTATTATTATTATTATTATTATTATTATTATTATTATTATTATTATTATTATTAACTTTTGTATAGTAAATGTTTTTATACCAGTTTTAAAATGAGTTATTAATTTTATTCAATTTCTTGCCTAATAACACAGATCACAGATGATCTCTTGCATAGAAATGAGAAAACGCTCATATAACACACAAAATAAGCTTCATTCATTATTATTATTATTATTATTATTATTATTATTATTATTATTATTATTATTAACTTTTGTATTGTAAATGTTTTTATACCAGTTTTAAAATGAGTTATTAATTTTAGACAATTTCTTGCCTAAAAACACAGATCACAGATGATTTCTTGCATAGAAATGAGAAAACGCTCATATAACACAAAATAAGCTTCATTTTTGCTTAGAAAACTAAGCTTACTTTTATTACTATTATTATTTTTATTATTATTATTATTACTATTATTAGTATTATTATTTTTATTATTATTATTATTATTATTATTATTATTATTATTATTATTATTATTATTATTATTATTATTATTATTATTATTGTTATTATTATTAAAAACTTATATTAAACAGACAGAAAACGTCGTATTCTGACACAAAAAAACGAATTACGTTATAGACTTGACGAGAACGGCGTATCTCGGACTCTTATAGGACTTTTATAGAGTCAAAAAGTATCAGTTTGGATTAAAATAAATTATTTTTGTTGACTCTCAGTCTGAATTGTTCATCAGTTCAAACAAAAACGGCTTATTTTAGACGATCTTTTGCTTTGAACAAGAAAACTTACATCGAACAGACTAAAAACGTATTAATCTGGCATAAAAGAGCAATTTATGTATCACTTTAGATAAAGGCAGCTAATCCTATTCGTTTCATTGCTTAAAATAGACAAAATTGTTAATAAATCTAACAAAAACGCTGTATTCTAGCACAAAATACTAATTACATTATAGTTTCGACGAGAATAGCTTATTTGAAATGATTCTATGCTTCCAAACGAGTAAATTTTTATTAAACAGATGCCAAACATCATGTTTTGTCCTATGAAGACATTTTATATTGCAGTTTGTATTAAAACAAAATATTTTCGTTGATTCTTTGTTAGAAGCAGCAAACCTAACATTAAAGAATCTGAAAACTTTGTATTCGGACACAAACCACCGAATTTTGTATCAGTTTAGACAAAAACGGTTGATTTTCGACAATATTTTGCTTTGAACAAGAAAACTTATATCAAACTGACTAAAAACGTCTTATTTTAGCACAAAACAAAAGATTTGCGTTATAGTCTTAAAGCTGATTCATGCCACAGTTTGGATAAAAACCAAATATTTTTGTTAATTCATTGTTACAAACAAGAAACCTTACATCAAAGAAACTGAAAACCCCTTATTCAGGCACAGAAATTCGAATTACGTTTCAGTCTGGACAAAAACTGCTTATTTTAGACGATCTTTTGTCTTGAACACGAAAACTTACATTAAAAAGATTAAAAACGTCTTATTCTGGCTGAAAACTGCAAATTATATATTACTCTAGATAAAAGCAATTTATCCTGATTACTCCTTTACTTAGAATAGAGTAAACTTGTATAAAACTTAATGAAAACTTTAAATTTCGTCTCAAAGAAATAATTTACATTATAGTTTTGACCAGCACTGTTTATTTCAAACGAATTTATCATTCGAAACTAATGAACTTTTATGGGGCAGATGCAAAACCACATATTACCATATAAAGCGTTGTTTTAAAGCAAAGTATTTCCTTTTGCAACAAGAAATTTCACGTCAAAGAAACTGAAAACTTCGTATCCATGCATAAATATCGAATTACGTATCAGTTTAAGCAAATACAGCTTATTTTAAACGATTCCTTGCTATAAACAAGAAAAATTTTATCAAGCATATTGAAAACGTCTTATTCTCGAAAATAAGAGCAAATTATGTATCAGTTTTAACAAAAGCGGATTACTCTGTTTGATTCTATGCTTAGAGTAGAGTAAACTACTATAAAACGTAATGAAAACTCTATATTCAAGCTCAAAAGAACAAATTACGTTATAGTTTTGGCAAAAAAAATATTTCGGACGATTACATACTTCGAAGTAAGCAAACTTTAATTGAACAAGTGCAAAAGCTAATACTTTGCTTTAAAATAACGATTTATGTGGTAATATGGTATTTTGCATCTGTCCTATAAAAGTTTACTCGTTTCGCTCCATTGAATCATTCGAAAGAAATTATTTTGACACAACAACAACGAAAATAATTTGTTTTTGTTTAAACTGTAACATAAATCGCTTTTATAAAACGAACTAAGACGTTTGGCATCTGTTTATTGAAAGTTTTCTCGTTTGGGGGCATAAAATCGTTTGAATTTATCAGTTCTGGTCAAAACTATAACGTAAATTATTTCTTTGTATCACTTTAAAGATTTGCGTTATAGTCTTGACGAGAACTGTTAATTTCAAACGATTCTATGCTTTGAAACCAGTATACTTTCACTGAACAGAGGCAAAACGTCTGATTTCGCCTTTAAAAAACGATGTATGTCACAGTTTGGATTAAAACCAATGATTTTCGTTTATTCATTGTTACAAACAAGAAACCTTACATCAAAGAATCTGAAAACCTCTTATTCAGGCCCAGAAAATCAAATTACGTTTCAGTCTAGACACAAATTGCTTATTTTAGACGATTCTTTCTTTTGAACACGAAAACTTACATTAAAAAGATTAAAAACGTCTTATTCTGGCTCAAAACTGCAAATTATGTATTACTTTGGATAAAAGCAGTTTATCCTGATTACTCCTTTGCTTAGAATAGAGCAAACTTGTATAAAACTTAATGAAAACTTTAAATTTCGTCTCAAAGAAATAATTTACGTTATAGTTTTGACCAGAACTGTTAATTTCAAACGATTTTATGCCCCCAAACGAGAAAACTTTCACTAAACAAATGCCAAACGTCTTAGTTCGTTTTATAAAAGCGACTTATGTAACAGTTTAAACAAAAACAAATTATTTTCGCTGTTGTTGTGTTAAAATAATTTATTTCGAATGATTCAATGGAGCGAAACGAGTAAACTTTTATAGGACAGATGCAAAATACCATATTACTACATAAATCGTTATTTTAAAGCAAAGTATTAGCTTTTGCACTTGTTCAATTAATGTTTGCTTACTTCGAAGTATGTAATCGTCCGAAATATTTTTTTTTGCCAAAACTATAACGTAATTTGTTCTTTTGAGCTTGAATATAGAGTTTTCATTACGTTTTATAGTAGTTTACTCTACTCTAAGCATAGAATCAAACAGAGTAATCCGCTTTTGTTAAAACTGATACATAATTTGCTCTTATTTTCGAGAATAAGACGTTTTCAATATGCTTGATAAAATTTTTCTTGTTTATAGCAAGGAATCGTTTAAAATAAGCTGTATTTGCTTAAACTGATACGTAATTCGATATTTATGCATGGATACGAAGTTTTCAGTTTCTTTGACGTGAAATTTCTTGTTGCAAAAGGTAATACTTTGCTTTAAAACAACGCTTTATATGGTAATATGTGGTTTTGCATCTGCCCCATAAAAGTTCATTAGTTTCGAATCATAAATTCGTTTGAAATAAACAGTGCTGGTCAAAACTATAATGTGAATTATTTCTTTGAGACGAAATTTAAAGTTTTCATTAAGTTTTATACAAGTTTACTCTATTCTAAGTAAAGGAGTAATCAGGATAAATTGCTTTTATCTAGAGTAATATATAATTTGCAGTTTTCAGCCAGAATAAGACGTTTTTAATCTTTTTAATGTAAGTTTTCGTGTTCAAGACAAAAGATCGTCTAAAATAAGCAGTTTTTGTCCAGACTGAAACGTAATTCGAATTTCTGTGCCTGAATAAGGGGTTTTCAGTTTCTTTGATGTAAGGTTTCTTGTTTGTAACAATGAATTAACAAAAATATTTGGTTTTTATCCAAACTGTGGCATGAATCAGCTTTAAGACTATAACGCAAATCTTTTGTTTTGTGCTAAAATAAGACGTTTTTAGTCAGTTTGATATAAGTTTTCTTGTTCAAAGCAAAATATTGTCGAAAATCAACCGTTTTTGTCTAAACTGATACAAAATTCGGTGGTTTGTGTCCGAATATAAAGTTTTCAGATTCTTTAATGTTAGGTTTGCTGCTTCTAACAAAGAATCAACGAAAATATTTTGTTTTAATACAAACTGCAATATAAAATGTCTTTATAGGACAAAACATGATGTTTGGCATCTGTTTAATAAAAATTTACTCGTTTGGAAGCATAGAATCATTCCAAATAAGCTATTCTCGTCGAAACTATAATGTAATTAGTATTTTGTGCTAGAATACAGCGTTTTTGTTAGATTTATTAACAATTTTGTCTATTTTAAGCAATGAAACGAATAGGATTGCTGCCTTTATCTAAAGTGATACATAAATTGCTCTTTTATGCCAGATTAATACGTTTTTAGTCTGTTCGATGTAAGTTTTCTTGTTCAAAGCAAAAGATCGTCTAAAATAAGCCGTTTTTGTTTGAACTGATGAACAATTCAGACTGAGAGTCAACAAAAATAATTTATTTTAATCCAAACTGATACTTTTTGACCCTATAAAAGTCCTATAAGAGTCCGAGATACGCCGTTCTCGTCAAGTCTATAACGTAATTCGTTTTTTTGTGTCAGAATACGACGTTTTCTGTCTGTTTAATATAAGTTTTTAATAATAATAATAATAATAATAACAATAATAATAATAATAATAATAATAATAATAATAATAATAATAATAATAATAATAATAATAATAATAATAATAATAATAATAATAATAATAAAAATAATTATACTAATAATAGTAATAATAATAATAATAATAATAAAAATAATAATAGTAATAAAAGTAAGCTTAGTTTTCTAAGCAAAAATGAAGCTTATTTTGTGTGTTATATGAGCGTTTTCTCATTTCTATGCAAGAGATCATCTGTGATCTGTGTTTTTAGGCAAGAAATTGTCTAAAATTAATAACTCATTTTAAAACTGGTATAAAAACATTTACAATACAAAAGTTAATAATAATAATAATAATAATATAATAATAATAATAATAATAATAATAATAATAATAATAATAATAATAATAATAATAATAATAATAATAATAATAATAATAATAATAATAATAATAATAATAATAATAATGAATGAAGCTTATTTTGTGTGTTATATGAGCGTTTTCTCATTTCTATGCAAGAGATCATCTGTGATCTGTGTTGTTAGGCAAGAAATTGAATAAAATTAATAACTCATTTTAAAACTGGTATAAAAACATTTACTATACAAAAGTTAATAATAATAATAATAATAATAATAATAATAATAATAATAATAATAATAATAATAATAATAATAATAGTAATAAATAAAATAATAATATTAATAATAATAATAATAATAATAATAATAATAATAATAATAATAATAATAATAATAATAATAATGATAATAATACTTATAATAATGAATTTCTTTCTAAATTAAAGCTTAGTTTTTTTAAGCAAAAATGATGCTTATTTTGTGTTATCTGAGCGTTTTCTCATTTCTGTGCAAGAGATCATCTGTGATCTGTGTTTTTAGGCAAGAAATTGTCTAAAACTAATAATTCATTTTAAAACTGTTATAAAAACATTTACTATACAAAAGTTATAATCGGTTATTAATAATAATAATAATAATAATAATAATTATTATAATAATAATAATTATAATAATAATAATAATAATAATAATAATAATAATAATAATAATAATAATAATAATAATAATAATAATAATAGTAGTAATAAAAGTAAGCTTAGTTTTCTAAGCAAAAATAAAGCTTATTTTGTGTTATATGAGCGTTTTCTCATTTCTATGCAAAAGATCATGTGTGATCAGTGTTTTTAGGCAATCTTAGCCATTTTATAGTTTTTAGGCAAGAAATTGGCTAAAATTAATCACTCATTTTAAAACTGGTATAAAAACAATACTATACAAAAGTTAAAATCGGTTTTTAATAATAATAATTATAATAATAATAATAATAATAATAATAATAATAATAATAATAATAATAATAATAATAATAATAATAATAATAATAACAATAATAATAATAATAATAATAATAATAATAATAATAATAATAATAATAATAATAATAATAATAACAATAATAATAATAAAAATAATAATAATAGTAATAAAAGTAAGCTTAGTTTTCTAAGCAAAAATGAAGCTTATTTTGTGTGTTATATGAGTGTTTTCTCATTTCTATGCAAGAAATCATCTGTGATCTGTGTTTTTAGGCAAGAAATTGTCTAAAATTAATAACTCATTTTAAAACTGGTATAAAATCATTTACTATACAAAAGTTAATAATAATAATAATAACAATAATAATAATAATAATAATAATAGTAATAGTACCAAAAGTAATAATAATAATAATAATACTTTTAATAAGGAAAAATGGAGCTTATTTTGCGTGTTACATGAGCGTTTTCTCATTTCTATGCAAAAGATCATGTGTGATGTGTATTTTTAGGCAATCTAAACCATTTTATAGTTTTTAATATTTAACAAAAATTTGCTTTAAAATAAAATGTTTGAAAAAGTAAAATTAAACTAAATTAATTGTGTCTAACACTTTAGTAGAGGAAAAAGGAGGAGACATAAAAGTCACTAAAGTCTTCAGAGTCGTTTTTGAATGCTGCATTTTCGTCTTCCTCTCAAACATTGAAAACTGAATTACATTTTTGTTCAGTAACTGTAACAATTTTTACTTTGGTTCTTTGCTTATATCTCGAAAACAATTACTCCTATCAATTTTTATCTTTTTTTCAAAATTAAAGCTGATAAAATTTCCTACAAAATAGTTATTTGCATTTCTCATGTAGGACTAACCATAAGCGAGATATAAGTTTGAAAATAATTAATATTTAAAAAAAAAAGTGCTTTAACAGAAAATGTTTTGTGATTTAAAATACACTTAATTTATTAGGTCCAATACTTTATTAGAAGAAAAAGGAGGTGACATATAAGTCACTGAAGTCTTCAGAGTCGATTTTAAATGCTGCATTTTCGTCTTCGTCTCAAACATTGAAAACTGAATTACATTTTTGTTCAGTAACAGTTACAGTTTTCTTATTGGTTTTTTGCTTATATCTCGAAAACAGTTACTTCTATCAATTTTTATCTTTCTTTTAAAATTAAAGCTGATAAAATTTTCTACAAAATAGTTAATTGCATTTTTCATGTAAGACTAACCATAAGCGAGATATAAGTTTAAAAATTATTAATATTTAAAAAAAAAGTGCTTTTACAGAAAATGTCTTGTGATTTAAAATACACTTAATTTATTGGGTCCAATACTTTATTAGAAGAAAAAGGAGGTGACATAAAAGTCGCTGAAGTCTTCAGAGTCGTTTTTAAATGCTGCATTTTCGTCTTCGTCTCAAACATTGAAAATTGAATTACATTTTTGTTCAGTAACAGTTACAGTATTCTTATTGGTTTTTTGCTTATATCTCGAAAACAGTTACTCCTATCAATTGTTATCTTTCTTTCAAAATTAAAGCTGATAAAATTTCCTACAAAATAGTTATTTGCATTTCTTTGTAAGACCAACCATAAGCGAGTTATAGAGTTAGATATAAATAATATTTAACAAATGTTATTGTTATTAATATGACGACTAAAGACGACTCTGAAACCTTTAATGACATTTATGTCTTCTCCTTTTATTATATTTATTTTTATTTATATAATTATTTTGTAGGAAATTTTATCAGCTTTAATTTTAGTAAAAAGATAAAAATTGATAGGAGTAACAGTTTTCGAGATATAAGCAAGAAACCAAAAAACTGTTACCTTAATTAAGCGCTTGCATATAAGCAAATTTAGTACTAAAAACAACTCTGAAGACTTTGGTGATTTTTATGTCTTTTCCTTTTTCCTCTACTAAAGTGTTAGACCCAATTAAATTAGTTTAATATCGGTTTTTCAAACATTTTATTTTAAAGCAAATTTTTGTTAAAGATTATTTATATCCAACTCTATAACTCGCTTATGGTTGGTCCTACAAAAAAATGGAAATAACTATTTTGTAGGAAATTTTATCAGCTTTAATTTTGAAAAAAAGATAAAAATTGATACGAGTAACTGTTTTCGAGATATAAGCAAGAAACCAAAAAACTGTTACCTTAATAAAGCGCTTGCATATAAGCAAATTTAGTACTATTAGTATTATTATTATTAATGTTATTGTTATTAATATGACGACTAAGGACCACTCTGAAACATTTAGTGAATTTTATGTCTTCTCCTTTTTCCTATACTAAAGTGTTAGACCCAATTAATTTAGTTTAATTTCGGTTTTTCAAACATTTTATTTTAAAGCAAATTTTTGTTAAAGATTATTTATATCAAACTCTATAACTCGCTTATGGTTGGTCTTACAAAAGAAATGCAAATAACTATTTTGTAGGAAATTTTATCAGCTTTAATTTTGAAAGAAAGATAAAAATTAATAGGAGTAATTGTTTTCGAGATATAAGCAAAAAACCAAAGTGAAAACTGTTACAGTTACTGAACAAAAATGTAATTCAGTTTTCAATGTTTGAGACGAAGACGAAAATGCAGCATTTAAAAACGACTCTGAAGACTTCAGTGACTTTTATGTCACCTCCTTTTTCTTCTAATAGAGTATTGGTCCCAATAAATTAAGTGTATTTTAAATCACAAGACATTTTCTGTTAAAGCACTTTTTTTTTAAATATTAATTATTTTCAAACTTCTATCTCGCTTATGGTTAGTCCTACATAAAAAATGCAAATAACTATTTTGTAGGAAATTTTATCAGCTTTAATTTTAGTAGAAAGATAAAAATTGATAGGAGTAACTGTTTTCGAGATATAAGCAAGAAACTGTTACCTTAATTAAGCGCTTGCATATATGCAAATTTAGTAATATTAGTATTATTATTATTAATGTTATTGTTATTAATAGGACGACTAAAGACGACACTGAAACATTTAGTGACTTTTATGTCTTCTCCTTTTTCCTCTACTAAAGTGTTAGACACAATTAATTTAGTTTAATTCCGGTTTTTCAAGCATTTTATTTTAAAGCAAATTTTTGTTAAATATTATTTATATCCAACTCTATAACTCGTTTATGCTTGGTCCTACAAGAAAAATGTTAATAACTATTTTGTTGGAAATTTTATCAGCTTTAATTTTGAAAGAAAGATAAGATTTGATAGGAGTAACTGTTTTCGAGATATAAGCAAAAAACCAATAAGAAAACTGTAACTGTTACTGAACAAAAATGTAACTCAGTTTTCAATGTTTGAGACGAAGACAAAAATGTAGCATTTATTTAAGAGTCGTTTTTAATCGTCATATAAATAACAATAACATTAATAATAATAATACTAATAATACTAAATTTGCTTATATGCAAACGCTTAATTAAGGTAACAGTTTTTTGGTTTCTTGATTATATCTCGAAAACAGTTACTCCTATCAATTTTTTTTTTTGCTAAAATTAAAGCTGATAAAATTTCCTACAAAATAGTTATTTGCATTTTTCATGTAGGACTAACCATAAGCGAGATATAAGTTTGAAAATAATTTTTATTTAAAAAAAAAGTGCTTTAACAGAAAATGTCTTGTGATTTAAAATACACTTAATTTATTGGGTCCAATACTTTATTAGAAGAAAAAGGAGGTGACATAAAAGTCACTGACGTCTTCAGAGTCGTTTTTAAATGCTGCACTTTTGTCTTCGTCTCAAACATTGAAAACTGAGTTACATTTTTGTTCAGTAACAGTTACAGTTTTCTTATTGGTTTTTTGCTTATATCTCGAAAACAGTTACTCCTATCAAATTTTACCTTTCTTTCAAAATTAAAGCTGATAAAATTTCCAACAAAATAGTTATTTACATTTTTCTTGTAGGACCAAGCATAAACGAGTTATAGAGTTGGATATAAATAATATTTAACAAAAATTTGCTTTAAAATAAAATGCTTGAAAAACCGGAATTAAACTAAATTAATTGTGTCTAACACTTTAGTAGAGGAAAAAGGAAAAGACATAAAAGTCACTAAATGTTTCAGAGTCGTCTTTAGTCGCCCTATTAATAACAATAACATTAATAATAATAATACTAATATTACTAAATTTGCTTATATGCAAGCGCTTAATTAAGGTAACAGTTTCTTGCTTATATCTCGAAAACAGTTACTCCTATCAATTTTTATCTTTCTTTCAAAATTAAAGCTGATAAAATTTCCTACAAAATAGTTATTTGCATTTCTTTTGTAAGACCAACCATAAGCGAGTTATAGAGTTGGATATAAATAATCTTTAACAAAAATTTGCTTTAAAATAAAATGTTTGAAAAACCGAAATTAACCTAAATTAATTGGGTCTAACACTTTAGTATAGGAAAAAGGAGAAGACATAAAAGTCACTAAATGTTTCAGAGTCGTCTTTAGTCGTCATATTAATAACAATAACATTAATAATAATAATACTAATAGTACTAAATTTGCTTATATTCAAGCGCTTTATTAAGGTAACAGTTTTTTGGTTTCTTGCTTATATCTCGAAAACAGTTACTCCTATCAATTTTTACCTTTTTTTCAAAATTAAAGCTGATAAAATTTCCTACAAAATAGTTATTTCCATTTTTTTGTAGGACCAACCATAAGCGAGTTATAGAGTTGGATATAAATAATCTTTAACAAAAATTTGCTTTAAAATAAAATGTTTGAAAAACTGATATTAAACTAAATTAATTGGGTCCAACACTTTAGTAGAGGAAAAAGGAGAAGACATAAAAATCACCAAAGTCTTCAGAGTTGTTTTTAGTACTAAATTTGCTTATATGCAAGCGCTTAATTAAGGTAACAGTTTTTTGGTTTCTTGCTTATATCTCGAAAACAGTTACTCCTATCAATTTTTATTTTTTTACTAAAATTAAAGCTGATAAAATTTCCTACAAAATAGTAATTTGCATTTTTCATGTAGGACTAACCATAAGCGAGATATAAGTTTAAAAATAATTAATATTTAAAAAAAAAGTGCTTTAACAGAAAATGTCTTGTGATTTAAAATACACTTAATTTATTGGGTCCAATACTTTATTAGAAGAAAAAGGAGGTGACATAAAAGTCACCAAAGTCTTGAGAGTCGTTCTTAGTCGTCATATCAATAACAATAACATTAATAATAATAATAATACTAATAGTACTAAATTTGCTTATATGCAAGCGCTTAATTAAGGTAACAGTTTCTTGCTTATATCTCGAAAACTTACATTTTTGTTCAGTAACTGTAACAGTTTTTACTTTGGTTTTTTGCTTATATCTCGAAAACAATTACTCCTATCAATTTTTATCTTTCAAAATTAAAGCTGATAAAATTTCCTACAAAATAGTTATTTGCATTTCTTTTGTAAGACCAACCATAAGCGAGTTATAGAGTTGGATATAAATAATCTTTATCAAAAATTTGCTTTAAAATATAATGTTTGAAAAACCGAAATTAAATTGAGTCTAACACTTTAGTATAGGAAAAAGGAGAAGACATAAAAGTCACCAAAGTCTTCAAAGTCGTTTTTAGTCGTCATATTAATAACAATAACATTAATAATAATAATAATGCTGCATTTTTGTCTTCGTCTCAAACATTGAAAACTGAATTACATTTTTGTTCAGTAACAGTTACAGTTTTCTTATTGGTTTTTTGCTTATATCTCGAAAACAGTTACTCCTATCAATTTTTATCTTTCTTTCAAAATTAAAGCTGATAAAATTTCCTACAAAATAGTTATTTGCATTTTTCTTATAGGACCAACCATAAGCGAGTTATAGAGTTGGATATAAATAATATTTAACAAAAACTTACTTTAAAATAAAATGTTTGAAAAACTAAAATTAAACTAAATTAATTGTGTCTAACACTTTAGTAGAGGAAAAAGGAGAAGACATAAAGGTCACTAAAGGTTTCAGAGTCGTCTTTTGTCGTCATATTAATAACAATAACATTAATAATAATACTAATAGTACTAAATTTGCTTACATGCAAACGCTTAATTAGGGTAACAGTTTTTTGGTTTCTTGCTTATATCTGGAAAACAGTTACTTATATCAATTTTTATCTTTTTACTAAAATTAAAGCCGATAAAATTTTCTACAAAATAGTTATTTGCATTTTTCATGTAAGACTAACCATAAGCGAGATATAAGTTTAAAAATTATTAATATTTAAAAAAAAAGTGCTTTAACAGAAAATGTCTTGTGATTTAAAATACACTTAATTTATTGGGTCCAATACTTTATTAGAAGAAAAAGGAGGTGACATAAAAGTCGCTGAAGTCTTCAGAGTCGTTTTTAAATGCTGCATTTTCGTCTTCGTCTCAAACATTGAAAACTGAATTACATTTTTGTTCAGTAACTGTAACAGTTTTTACTTTGGTTTTTTGCTTATATCTCGAAAACAATTACTCCTATCAATTTTTATCTCTCTTTCAAAATTAAAGCTGATAAAATTTCCTACAAAATAGTTATTTGCATTTTTCATGTAGGACTAACTATAAGCGAGATATAAGTTTGAAAATAATTAATATTTAAAAAAAAAGTGCTTTAACAGAAAATGTCTTGTGATTTAAAATACACTTAATTTAATGGGTCCAATACTTTATTAGAAGAAAAAGGAGGTGACATAAAAGTCACTGAAATCTTCAGAGTCGTTTTTAAATGCTGCATTTTCGTCTTCGTCTCAAACATTGAAAACTAAATTACATTTTTGTTCAGTAACTGTAACAGTTTTTACTTTGGTTTTTTGCTTATATCTCGAAAACAATTACTCCTATCAATTTGTGTTTTTTTTTCAAAATCAAAGCTGATAAAATTTCCTACAAAATAGTTATTGGCATTTTTTTTGTAGGACCAACCATAAGCGAGTTATAGAGTTGGATATAAATAATCTTTAACAAAAATTTGCTTTAAAATAAAATGTTTGAAATACTGAAATTAAACTAAATTAATTGTATCTAACACTTTAGTATAGGAAAAAGGAGAAGACATAAAAGTCACCAAAGTCTTCAGAGTCGTTTTTAGTCGTCATATTAATAACAATAACATTAATAATAATAATACTAATAGTACTAAATTTGCTAATATGCAAGCGCTTTATTAAGGTAACAGTTTTTTGGTTTCTTGCTTATATCTCGAAAACAGTTACTCCTATCAATTTTTATCTGTTTACTAAAATTAAAGCTGATAAAATTTCTTACAAAATAGTTATTTGCATTTTTCATGTAGGACTAACCTTAAGCGAGATATAAGTTTGAAAATAATCAATATTTTAAAAAAAAGTGCCTTAACAGAAAATGTCTTGTGATTTAAAATACACTTAATTTATTGGGTCCAATACATTATTAGAAGAAAAAGGAGGTGACTTAAAAGTCACAGAAGTCTTCAGAGTCGTTTTTAAATGCTGCATTTTCGTCTTCGTCTCAAACATTGAAAACTGAATTACATTTTTGTTTAGTAACTGTAACAGTTTTCACTTTGGTTTTTTGCTTATATCTCGAAAACTATTATTTTTATCAATTTTTATCTTTCTTTTAAAATTAAAGCTGATAAAATTTCCTACAAAATAGTTATTTGCATTTTTCATGTAGGACTAACAATGAGCGAGATATAAGTTTGAAAATAATTAATATTAAAAAAAAGTGCTTTAACAGAAAATGTTTTGTGATTTAAAATACACTTAATTTAATGGGTCCAATACTTTATTAGAAGAAAAAGGAGGTGACATAAAAGTCACTGAAGTCTTCAGAGTCGATTTTAAATGCTGCATTTTCGTCTTTGTCTCAAACATTGAATACTGAATTACATTTTTGTTTAGTAACAGCTACAGTTTTCTTATTGGTTTTTTGCTTATATCTCGAAAACAGTTACTCCTATCAATTTTTATCTTTCTTTCAAAATCAAAGCCGATAAAATTTCCTACAAAATAGTTATTGGCATTTTTTTTGTAGGACCAACCATAAGCGAGTTATAGAGTTGGATATAAATAATCTTTAACAAAAATTTGCTTTAAAATAAAATGTTTGAAAAACCGAAATTAAACTAAATTAATTAAAACTAACACTTTAGTTGAGGAAAAAGGAGAAGACATAAAAGTCACCAAAGTCAACCATAAGCGAGATATAAGTTTGAAAATAATTAATATTTAAAAAAAAAGTGCTTTAACAGAAAATGTCTTGTGATTTAAAATACACTTAATTTAATGGGTCCAATACTTTATTAGAAGAAAAAGGAGGTGACATAAAAGTCACTGAAGTCTTCAGAGTCGATTTTAAATGCTGCATTTTCGTCTTTGTCTCAAACATTGAAAACTGAATTACATTTTTGTTTAGTAACAGTTACAGTTTTCTTATTGGTTTTTTGCTTATATCTCGAAAACAGTTACTCCTATCAATTTTTATCTTTCTTTCAAAATCAAAGCTGATAAAATTTCCTACAAAATAGTTATTGGCATTTTTTTTGTAGGACTAACCATAAGCGAGTTATAGAGTTGGATATAAATAATCTTTAACAAAAATTTGCTTTAAAATAAAATGTTTGAAAAACCGAAATTAAACTAAATTAATTAAAACTAACACTTTAGTTGAGGAAAAAGGAGAAGACATAAAAGTCACCAAAGTCTTGAGAGTCGTTTTTAGTCGTCATATTAATAACAATAACATTAATAATAATAATACTAATAGTACTAAATTTGCTTATATGCAAGCGCTTTATTAAGGTAACAGTTTTTTGGTTTCTTGCTTATATCTCGAAAACAGTCACTCCTATCAATTTTTATCTTTTTACTAAAATTAAAGCTGATAAAAATTTCTACAAAATAGTTATTTGTATTTTTCTTGTAGGACCAAGCATAAGCGAGTTATAGAGATAGATATAAATAATATTTAACAAAAATTTGCTTTAAAATAAAATGTTTGAAATACTGAAATTAAACTAAATTAATTGTGTCTAACACTTTAGTATAGGAAAAAGGAGAAGACATAAATGTCACCAAAGTCTTCAGAGTCGTTTTTAGTCGTCATATTAATAACAATAACATTAATAATAATAATACTAATAGTACTAAATTTGCTTATATGCAAGCGCTTTATTAAGGTAACAGTTTTTTGGTTTCTTGCTTATATCTCGAAAACAGTTACTCCTATCAATTTTTATTTGTTTACTAAAATTAAAGCTGATAAAATTTCCTACAAAATAGTTATTTGCATTTTTCATGTAGGACTAACCATAAGCGAGATATAAGTTTGAAAATAATTAATATTTAAAAAAAAAGTGCTTTAACAGAAAATGTCTTGTGATTTAAAATACACTTAATTTATTGGGTCCAATACTTTATTAGAAGAAAAAGGAGGTGACATAAAAGTCACTGACGTCTTCAGAGTCGTTTTTAAATGCTGTATTTTTGTCTTTGTCTCAAACATTGAAAACTGAGTTACATTTTTGTTCAGTAACAGTTACAGTTTTCTTATTGGTTTTTTGCTTATATATCGAAAACAGTTACTCCTATCAAATTTTATCTTTCTTTCAAAATTAAAGCTGATAAAATTTCCAACCAAATAGTTATTAACATTTTTCTTGTAGGACCAAGCATAAACGAGTTATAGAGTTGGATATAAATAATATTTAACAAAAATTTGCTTTAAAATAAAATGCTTGAAAAACCGGAATTAAACTAAATTAATTGTGTCTAACACTTTAGTAGAGGAAAAAGGAAAAGACATAAAAGTCACTAAATGTTTCAGAGTCGTCTTTAGTCGCCCTATTAATAACAATAACATTAATAATAATAATACTAATATTACTAAATTTGCTTATATGCAAGCGCTTAATTAAGGTAACAGTTTCTTGCTTATATCTCGAAAACAGTTACTCCTATCAATTTTTATCTTTTTACTAAAATTAAAGCTGATAAAATTTCCTACAAAATAGTTATTTGCATTTTTTATGTAGGACTAACCATAAGCGAGATAGAAGTTTGAAAATAATTAATATTTAAAAAAAAAGTGCTTTAACAGAAAATGTCTTGTGATTTAAAATACACTTAATTTATTGGGACCAATACTCTATTAGAAGAAAAAGGAGGTGACATAAAAGTCACTGAAGTCTTCAGAGTCGTTTTTAAATGCTGCATTTTCGTCTTCGTCTCAAACATTGAAAACTGAATTACATTTTTGTTCAGTAACTGTAACAGTTTTCACTTTGGTTTTTTGCTTATATCTCGAAAACAATTACTCCTATCAATTTTTATCTTTCTTTCAAAATTAAAGCTGATAAAATTTCCAACAAAATAGTTATTTGCATTTCTTTTGTAAGACCAACCATAAGCGAGTTATAGAGTTGGATATAAATAATCTTTAACAAAAATTTGCTTTAAAATAAAATGCTTGAAAAACCGGAATTAAACTAAATTAATTGTGTCTAACACTTTAGTAGAGGAAAAAGGAAAAGACATAAAAGTCACTAAATGTTTCAGAGTCGTCTTTAGTCGCCCTATTAATAACAATAACATTAATAATAATAATACTAATATTACTAAATTTGCTTATATGCAAGCGCTTAATTAAGGTAACAGTTTCTTGCTTATATCTCGAAAACAGTTACTCCTATCAATTTTTATCTTTTTACTAAAATTAAAGCTGATAAAATTTCCTACAAAATAGTTATTTGCATTTTTTATGTAGGACTAACCATAAGCGAGATAGAAGTTTGAAAATAATTAATATTTAAAAAAAAAGTGCTTTAACAGAAAATGTCTTGTGATTTAAAATACACTTAATTTATTGGGACCAATACTCTATTAGAAGAAAAAGGAGGTGACATAAAAGTCACTGAAGTCTTCAGAGTCGTTTTTAAATGCTGCATTTTCGTCTTCGTCTCAAACATTGAAAACTGAATTACATTTTTGTTCAGTAACTGTAACAGTTTTCACTTTGGTTTTTTGCTTATATCTCGAAAACAATTACTCCTATCAATTTTTATCTTTCTTTCAAAATTAAAGCTGATAAAATTTCCTACAAAATAGTTATTTGCATTTCTTTTGTAAGACCAACCATAAGCGAGTTATAGAGTTGGATATAAATAATCTTTAACAAAAATTTGCTTTAAAATAAAATGTTTGAAAAACCGAAATTAACCTAAATTAATTGGGTCTAACACTTTAGTATAGGAAAAAGGAGAAGACATAAAAGTCACTAAATGTTTCAGAGTCGTCTTTAGTCGTCATATTAATAACAATAACATTAATAATAATAATACTAATAGCACTAAATTTGCTTATATTCAAGCGCTTTATTAAGGTAACAGTTTTTTGGTTTCTTGCTTATATCTCGAAAACAGTTACTCCTATCAATTTTTACCTTTTTTTCAAAATTAAAGCTGATAAAATTTCCTACAAAATAGTTATTTCCATTTTTTTGTAAGACCAACCATAAGCGAGTTATAGAGTTGGATATAAATAATCTTTAACAAAAATTTGCTTTAAAATAAAATGTTTGAAAAACTGATATTAAACTAAATTAATTGGGTCCAACACTTTAGTAGAGGAAAAAGGAGAAGACATAAAAATCACCAAAGTCTTCAGAGTTGTTTTTAGTACTAAATTTGCTTATATGCAAGCGCTTAATTAAGGTAACAGTTTTTTGGTTTCTTGCTTATATCTCGAAAACAGTTACTCCTATCAATTTTTATCTTTTTACTAAAATTAAAGCTGATAAAATTTCCTACAAAATCGTAATTTGCATTTTTCATGTAGGACTAACCATAAGCGAGATATAAGTTTAAAAATAATTAATATTTAAAAAAAAAGTGCTTTAACAGAAAATGTCTTGTGATTTAAAATACACTTAATTTATTGGGTCCAATACTTTATTAGAAGAAAAATGAGGTGACATAAAAGTCACCAAAGTCTTGAGAGTCGTTCTTAGTCGTCATATCAATAACAATAACATTAATAATAATAATAATACTAATAGTACTAAATTTGCTTATATGCAAGCGCTTAATTAAGGTAACAGTTTCTTGCTTATATCTCGAAAACTTTCATTTTTGTTCAGTAACTGTAACATTATTATTAACTTTTGTATAGTAAATGATTTTATACCAGTTTTAAAATGAGTTATTAATTTTAGACAATTTCTTGCCTAAAAACACAGATCACAGATGATTTCTTGCATAGAAATGAGAAAACACTCATATAACACACAAAATAAGCTTCATTTTTGCTTAGAAAACTAAGCTTACTTTTATTACTATTATTATTATTTTTATTATTATTATTGTTATTATTATTATTATTATTATTATTATTATTATTATTATTATTATTATTATTGTTATTATTATTATTATTATCATTATTATTATTATTATTATTATTATTATAATTATTATTATTTAAAAACCGATTTTAATTTTGTATAGTATTGTTTTTATACCAGTTTTAAAATGAGTGATTGATTTTAGCCAATTTCTTGCTTAAAAACTATAAAATGGCTAAGATTGTCTAAAAACACTGATCACACATGATCTTTTGCATAGAAATGAGAAAACGCTCATATAACACAAAATAAGCTTTATTTTTGCTTAGAAAACTAAGCTTACTTTTATTACTACTATTATTATTATTTTTATTATTATTATTATTATTATTATTATTATTATTATTATTGTTATTATTATTATTATTATTATTATTATTATTATTATTATTATTATTGTTATTATTATTATTATTATTACTATTATTATTATTATTATTAACTTTTGTATAGTAAATGTTTTTATACCAGTTTTAAAATGAGTTATTAATTTTAGACAATTTCTTGCTTAAAAACACAGATCACAGATGATCTCTTGCATAGAAATGAGAAAACGCTCATATAACACACAAAATAAGCTTCATTTTTGCTTAGAAAACTAAGCTTACTTTTATTACTATTATTATTTTTATTATTATTATTATTATTATTACTATTATTAGTATAATTATTTTTATTATTATTATTATTATTATTATTATTATTATTATTATTATTATTATTGTTATTATTATTATTATTATTAAAAACTTATATTAAACAGACAGAAAACGTCGTATTCTGACACAAAAAAACGAATTACGTTATAGACTTGACGAGAACGGCGTATCTCGGACTCTTATAGGACTTTTATAGGGTCAAAAAGTATCAGTTTGGATTAAAATAAATTATTTTTGTTGACTCTCAGTCTGAATTGTTCATCAGTTCAAATAAAAACGGCTTATTTTAGACGATCTTTTGCTTTGAACAAGAAAACTTACATCGAACAGACTAAAAACGTATTAATCTGGCATAAAAGAGCAATTTATGTATCACTTTAGATAAAGGCAGCTAATCCTATTCGTTTCATTGCTTAAAATAGACAAAATTGTTAATAAATCTAACAAAAACACTGTATTCTAGCACAAAATACTAATTACATTATAGTTTCGACGAGAATAGCTTATTTGAAATGATTCTATGCTTCCAAACGAGTAAATTTTTATTAAACAGATGCCAAACATCATGTTTTGTCCTATGAAGACATTTTATATTGCAGTTTGTATTAAAACAAAATATTTTCGTTGATTCTTTGTTAGAAGCAGCAAACCTAACATTAAAGAATCTGAAAACTTTGTATTCGGACACAAACCACCGAATTTTGTATCAGTTTAGACAAAAACGGTAGATTTTCGACAATATTTTGCTTTGAACAAGAAAACTTATATCAAACTGACTAAAAACGTCTTATTTTAGCACAAAACAAAAGATTTGCGTTATAGTCTTAAAGCTGATTCATGCCACAGTTTGGATAAAAACCAAATATTTTTGTTAATTCATTGTTACAAACAAGAAACCTTACATCAAAGAAACTGAAAACCCCTTATTCAGGCACAGAAATTCGAATTACGTTTCAGTCTGGACAAAAACTGCTTATTTTAGACGATCTTTTGTCTTGAACACGAAAACTTACATTAAAAAGATTAAAAACGTCTTATTCTGGCTGAAAACTGCAAATTATATATTACTCTAGATAAAAGCAATTTATCCTGATTACTCGTTTACTTAGAATAGAGTAAACTTGTATAAAACTTAATGAAAACTTTAAATTTCGTCTCAAAGAAATAATTTACATTATAGTTTTGACCAGCTCTGTTTATTTCAAACGAATTTATCATTCGAAACTAATGAACTTTTATGGGGCAGATGCAAAACCACATATGACCATATAAAGCGTTGTTTTAAAGCAAAGTATTTCTTTTTGCAACAAGAAATTTCACGTCAAAGAAACTGAAAACTTCGTATCCATGCATAAATATCGAATTACGTATCAGTTTAAGCAAATACAGCTTATTTTGAACGATTCCTTGCTATAAACAAGAAAAATTTTATCAAGCATATTGAAAACGTCTTATTCTCGAAAATAAGAGCAAATTATGTATCAGTTTTAACAAAAGCGGATTACTCTGTTTGATTCTATGCTTAGAGTAGAGTAAACTACTATAAAACGTAATGAAAACTCTATATTCAAGCTCAAAAGAACAAATTACGTTATAGTTTTGGCAAAAAAAAATATTTCGGACGATTACATACTTCGAAGTAAGCAAACTTTAATTGAACAAGTGCAAAAGCTAATACTTTGCTTTAAAATAACGATTTATGTGGTAATATGGTATTTTGCATCTGTCCTATAAAAGTTTACTCGTTTCGCTCCATTGAATCATTCGAAATAAATTATTTTAACACAACAACAGCGAAAATAATTTGTTTTTGTTTAAACTGTTACATAAGTCGCTTTTATAAAACGAACTAAGACGTTTGGCATTTGTTTAGTGAAAGTTTTCTCGTTTGGGGGCATAAAATCGTTTGAAATTAACAGTTCTGGTCAAAACTATAACGTAAATTATTTCTTTGAGACAAAATTTAAAGTTTTCATTAAGTTTTATACAAGTTTGCTCTATTCTAAGCAAAGGAGTAATCAGGATAAACTGCTTTTATCCAAAGTAATACATAATTTGCAGTTTTGAGCCAGAATAAGACGTTTTTAATCTTTTTAATGTAAGTTTTCGTCTTCAAAAGAAAGAATCGTCTAAAATAAGCAATTTGTGTCTAGACTGAAACGTAATTTGATTTTCTGGGCCTGAATAAGAGGTTTTCAGTTTCTTTGATGTAAGGTTTCTTGTTTGTAACAATGAATAAACGAAAATCATTGGTTTTAATCCAAACTGTGACATAAATCGTTTTTTAAAGGCGAAATCAGACGTTTTGCCTCTGTTCAGTGAAAGTATACTGGTTTCAAAGCATAGAATCGTTTGAAATTAACAGTTCTCGTCAAGACTATAACGCAAATCTTTAAAGTGATACAAAGAAATAATTTACGTTATAGTTTTGACCAGAACTGATAATTTCAAACGATTTTATGCCCCCAAACGAGAAAACTTTCAATAAACAGATGCCAAACGTCTTAGTTCGTTTTATAAAAGCGATTTATGTTACAGTTTAAACAAAAACAAATTATTTTCGTTGTTGTTGTGTCAAAATAATTTCTTTCGAATGATTCAATGGAGCGAAACGAGTAAACTTTTATAGGACAGATGCAAAATACCATATTACCACATAAATCGTTATTTTAAAGCAAAGTATTAGCTTTTGCACTTGTTCAATTAAAGTTTGCTTACTTCGAAGTATGTAATCGTCCGAAATATTTTTTTTTTGCCAAAACTATAACGTAATTTGTTCTTTTGAGCTTGAATATAGAGTTTTCATTACGTTTTATAGTAGTTTACTCTACTCTAAGCATAGAATCAAATAGAGTAATCCGCTTTTGTCAAAACTGATACATAATTTGCTTTTATTTTCGAGAATAAGACGTTTTCAGTATGCTTGATAAAATTTTTCTTGTTTATAGCAATGAATCGTTTAAAATAAGCTGTATTTGCCTAAACTGATACGTAATTCGATATTTATGCATGGATACGAAGTTTTCAGTTTCTTTGACGTGAAATTTCTTGTTGCAAAAGGTAATACTTTGCTTTAAAACAACGCTTTATATGGTAATATGTGGTTTTGCATCTGCCCCATAAAAGTTCATTAGTTTCGAATCATAAATTCGTTTGAAATAAACAGTGCTGGTCAAAACTATGACGTAAAGTATTTTTTTGAGACTAAATTTAAAGTTTTCATTAAATTTTATACAAGTTTACTCTATTCTAAGTAAAGGAGTAATCAGGATAAATTGCTTTTATCTAGAGTAATATATAATTTGCAGTTTTCAGCCAGAATAAGACGTTTTTAATCTTTTTAATGTAAGTTTTCGTGTTCAAAACAAAGGATCGTCTAAAATAAGCAGCTTTTGTCCAGACTGAAACGTAATTCGAATTTCTGTGCCTGAATAAGGGGTTTTCAGTTTCTTTGATGTAAGGTTTCTTGTTTGTAACAATGAATTAACAAAAATAATTGGTTTTTATCCAAACTGTGTCATGAATCAGCTTCAAGACTATAACGCAAATCTTTTGTTTTGTGCTAAAATAAGACGTTTTTAGTCAGTTTGATATAAATTTTCTTGTTCAAAGCAAAATATTGTCGAAAATCAACCGTTTTTGTCTAAACTGATACAAAATTCGGTGGTTTGTGTCCGAATACAAAGTTTTCAGATTCTTTAATGTTAGGTTTGCTGCTTCTAACAAAGAATCAACGAAAATATTTTGTTTTAATACAAACTGCAATATAAAATGTCTTTATAGGACAAAACATGATGTTTGGCATCTGTTTAATAAAAATTTACTCGTTTGGAAGCATAGAATCATTCCAAATAAGCTATTCTCGTCGAAACTATAATGTAATTAGTATTTTGTGCTAGAATACAGCGTTTTTGTTAGATTTATTAACAATTTTGTCTATTTTAAGCAATGAAACGAATAGGATTAGCTGCCTTTATCCAAAGTGATACATAAATTGCTCTTTTATGCCAGATTAATACGTTTTTAGTCTGTTCGATGTAAGTTTTCTTGTTCAAAGCAAAAGATCGTCTAAAATAAGCCGTTTTTGTTTGAACTGATGAACAATTCAGACTGAGAGTCAACAAAAATAATTTATTTTAATCCAAACTGATACTTTTTGACCCTATAAGAGTCCTATAAGAGTCCGAGATACGCCGTTCTCGTCAAGTCTATAACGTAATTCGTTTTTTTGTGTCAGAATACGACGTTTTCTGTCTGTTTAATATAAGTTTTTAATAATAATAATAATAATAACAATAATAATAATATTAATAATAATAATAATAATAATAATAATAATAATAATAATAATAATAATAATAATAATAATAATAATAATAATAATAATAATAATAATAATAATAATAAAAATAATAATACTAATAATAGTAATAATAATAATAATAATAATAAAAATAATAATAGTAATAAAAGTAAGCTTAGTTTTCTAAGCAAACATGAAGCTCTTTTTGTGTTATATGAGCGTTTTCTCATTTCTATGCAAGAAATCATCTGTGATCTGTGTTTTTAGGCAAGAAATTGTCTAAAATTAATAACTCATTTTAAAATTGGTATAAAAACATTTACTATACAAAAGTTAATAATAATAATAATAATAATAATAATAATAATAATAGTAATAAAAAATAATAATAATAATAATAATAATAATAATAATAATAATAATAATAATAATGATAATAATACTTATAATATTGAATTTCTTTCTAAATTAAAGCTTAGTTTTTCTAAGCAAAAATGATGCTTATTTTGTGTTATCTGAGCGTTTTCTCATTTCTATGCAAGAGATCATCTGTGATCTGTGTTTTTAGGCAATAAATTGTCTAAATTAATATAACTCATTTTAAAACTGGTATAAAAACCTTTACTATACAAAAGTTATAATCGGTTTTTAATAATAATAATATTAATAATAATAATAATAATAGTAATAATAATAATAATAATAATAAATATAATAATAATAGTAGTAATAAAAGTAAGCTTAGTTTTCTAAGCAAAAATGAAGCTTATTTTGTGTTATATGAGCGTTTTCTCATTTCTATGCAAAAGATCATGTGTGATCTGTGTTTTTAGGCAATCTAAGCCATTTTATAGTTTTTAGGCAAGAAATTGGCTAAAATTAATCACTCATTTTAAAACTGGTATAAAAACAATACTATACAAAAGTTATAATCGGTTTTTAATAATAATAATAATAATAATAATAATAATAATAATAATAATAATAATAATAATAATAATAATAATAATAATAACAATAATAATAATAATAATAATAATAACAATAATAATAATAATTAAAATAATAATAATAGTAATAAAAGTAAGCTTAGTTTTCTAAGCAAAAATAAAGCTTATTTTGTGTGTTATATGAGCGTTTTTAGGCAAGAAATTGTTTAAAATTAATAACTCATTTTAAAACTGGTATAAAAACATTTACTATACAAAAGTTAATAATAATAATAATAATAATAATAATAATAATAATAATAGTAATAAAAGAAATAATAATAATAATAATAATAATAATAATAATAATAATAATAATAATAATAATGATAATAATACTTATAATAATGAATTTCTTTCTAAATTAAAGCTTAGTTTTTCTAAGCAATAATGATGCTTATTTTGTGTTATCTGAGCGTTTTCTCATTTCTATGCAAGAGATCATCTGTGATCTGTGTTTTTAGACAAGAAATTGTCTAAAATTAATAACTCATTTTAAAACTGGTATAAAAACATTTACTATACAAAAGTTATAATCGGTTTTTAATAATAATAATATTAATAATAATAATAATAATAATAATAATAATAATAGTAATAATAATAATAATAATAATAATAATAAAAATAATAATAATAGTAGTAATAAAAGTAAGCTTAGTTTTCTAAGCAAAAATGAAGCTTATTTTGTGTTATATGAGCGTTTTATCATTTCTATGCAAAAGATCATGTGTGATGTGTGTTTTAGGCAATCTAAGCCATTTTATAGTTTTTAATATTTAACAAAAATTTGCTTTAAAATAAAATGTTTGAAAAACTGAAATTAAACTAAATTAATTGTGTCTAACACTTTAGTAGAGGAAAAAGGAGGAGACATAAAAGTCACTAAAGTCTTAGAGTTGTCTTTAGTCGTCATATTAATAACAATAACATTTATAATAACAATACTAGTAGTACTAAATTTGCTTATATGCAAGCGCTTAATTAAAGTAACAGTTTTTTTGTTTTTTGCTTATATCTCGAAAACAGTTACTCCTATCAATTTTTACTTTTTCACCAAAATTAAAGGTGATAAAATTTCCTACAAAATAGTTATTTGCATTTTTCATGTAGAACTAACCATAAGCGAGATATAAGTTTGAAAGTAATTAATAATTAAAAAAAAGTGTTTTAACAGAAAATGTCTTGTGATTTATAATAAACTTAATTTATTGGGTCCAATACTTTATTAGAAGAAAAAAGAGGTGACATAAAAGTCACTGAAGTTTTCAGAGTCGTTTTTAAATGCTGCATTTTTGTCTTCGTCTCAAACATTGAAAACTGAATTACATTTTTGTTCAGTAACAGTTACAGTTTTCTTATTGGTTTTTTGCTTATATCTCGAAAACAGTTACTTCTATCAAATTTTATCTTTCTTTCACAATTAAAGCTAATAAAATTTCCAACAAAATAGTTATTTGCACCTCCTTTTTCTTCTAATTAAGTATTGGACCCAATAAATTAAGTGTATTTTAAATCACAAGACATTTTCTGTTAAAACACATTTTTTTTTTAATTATTAATTATTTTCAAACTTATATCTCGCTTATGGTTTGTTCTACATGAAAAATGCAAATAACTATTTTGCAGGAAATTTTATCATCTTTAATTTTGGTGAAAAGTTAAAAATTGATAGGAGTAACTGTTTTCGAGATATAAGCAAGAAACCAAAAAACTATTACCTTAATGCAGCGTTTGCATATAAGCAAATTTAGTACTATTAGTTTATTAATGTTATTGTTATTAATATGACGACTAAAGACGATTCTGAAACCTTTAAAGACTTTTATGTCTTCTCCTTTTTCCTCCACTAAAGTGTTAGACACAATTAATTTAGTTTAATTTCAGTTTTTCAAACATTTTATTTTAAAGCAAATTTTTGTTAAAAATTATTTATATTCATCTCTATAATTCGCTTATGCTTGGTCCTACAAGAAAAATGCAAATAATTACTTTGTTGGAAATTTTATCAGCTTTAATTTTGAAAGAAAGATAAAATTTGATAGGTGTAACTGTTTTCGAGATATAAGCTAGAAACCAAAAAACTGTTACATTAATTAAGCGCTTGCATATAAGCAAATTTAGTACTATCAGTATTATTATTATTAATGTTATTGTTATTAATATGACGACTAAAAACGACTCTGAAGACTTTAGTGACTTTTATGTCTTCTCCTTTTTCCTCTACTAAAGTGTTAGACAAAATTAATTTGGTTTAATTTTAGTTTTTCAAACATTTTATTTTAAAGAAAATTTTTGTTAAAGATTATTTATATCCAACTCTATAACTCGCTTATGGTTGGTCCTACAAAAAAATGCAAATAACTATTTTGTAGGAAATGTCATCAGCTTTAATTTTGAAAAAAAGATAAAAATTGATAGAAGTAACTGTTTTCGAGATATAAGCAAAAAACCAATAAGAAAACTGTAACTGTTACTGAACAAAAACGGAATTCAGTTTTTAATATTTGAGACGAAGACGAAAATGCAGCATTATTATTATTATTAATGTTATTGTTATTAATATGACGACTAAAAACGACTCTGAAGTCTTTGGTGACTTTTATGTCTTCTCCTTTTTTCTATACTAAAGTGTTAGACTCAATTAATTTAGTTTAATTTCGGTTTTTCAAACATTATATTTTAAAGCAAATTTTTGTTAAAGATTATTTATATCCAACTCTATAACTCGCTTATGGTTGGTCTTACAAAAAAAATGCAAATAACTATTTTGTAGGAAATTTTATCAGCTTTAATTTTGAAAAAAAGATAAAAATTGATAGGAGTAATTGTTTTCGAGATATAAGCAAAAATCCAAAGTAAAAACTGTTACAGTTACTGAACAAAAATGTAAGTTTTCGAGATATAAGCAAGAAACTGTTACCTTAATTAAGCGCTTGCATATAAGCAAATTTAGTACTATTAGTATTATTATTATTAATGTTATTGTTATTGATATGACGACTAAGAACGACTCTCAAGACTTTGGTGACTTTTATGTCACCTCCTTTTTCTTCTAATAAAGTATTGGACCCAATAAATTAAGTGTATTTTAAATCACAAGACATTTTCTGTAAAACACTTTTTTTTAAATATTAATTATTTTTAAACTTATATCTCGCTTATGGTTAGTCCTACATGAAAAATGCAAATTACTATTTTGTAGGAAATTTTATTTTTTAGTTTTTCAAACATTTTATTTTAAAGCAAGTTTTTGTTAAATATTATTTATATCCAACTCTATAACTCGCTTATGGTTGGTCCTACAAGAAAAATGCAAATAACTATTTTGTAGGAAATTTTATCAGCTTTAATTTTGAAAAAAAGATAAAAATTAATAGGAGTAACTGTTTTCGAGATATAAGCAAAAAACCAATAAGAAAACTGTAACTGTTACTGAACAAAAATGTAATTCAGTTTTCAATGTTTGAGACGAAGACGAAAATGCAGCATTTAAAAACGACTCTGAAGACTTCTGTGACTTTTAAGTCAGCTCCTTTTTCTTCTAATAATGTATTGGACCCAATAAATTAAGTGTATTTTAAATCACATGACATTTTCTGTTAAAGCACTTTTTTTTAAATATTGATTATTTTCAAACTTATATCTCGCTTATGGTTAGTCCTACATAAAAAATGCAAATAACTATTTTGTAGGAAATTTTATCAGCTTTAATTTTAGTAAACAGATAAAAATTGATAGGAGTAACTGTTTTCGAGATATTAGCAAGAAACCAAAAAACTGTTACCTTAATAAAGCGCTTGCATATAAGCAAATTTAGTACTATTAGTATTATTATTATTAATGTTATTGTTATTAATATGACGACTAAAAACGACTCTGAAGACTTTGGTGACTTTTATGTCTTCTCCTTTTTCCTATACTAAAGTGTTAAACACAATTAATTTAGTTTAATTTCAGTATTTCAAACATTTTATTTTAAAGCAAATTTTTGTTAAATATTATTTATATCTATCTCTATAACTCGCTTATGCTTGGTCCTACAAGAAAAATACAAATAACTATTTTGTAGGAAATTTTATCAGCTTTAATTTTAGTAAAAAGATAAAAATTGATAGGAGTAACTGTTTTCGAGATATAAGCAAGAAACCAATAAACTGTTACCTTAATAAAGCGCTTGCATATAAGCAAATTTAGTACTATTAGTATTATTATTATTAATGTTATTGTTATTGATATGACGACTAAGAACGACTCTCAAGACTTTGGTGACTTTTATGTCACCTCCTTTTTCTTCTAATAAAGTATTGGACCCAATAAATTAAGTGTATTTTAAATCACAAGACATTTTCTGTTAAAGCACTTTTTTTTTAAATATTAATTATTTTTAAACTTATATCTCGCTTATGGTTAGTCCTATATGAAAAATGCAAATTACTATTTTGTTGGAAATTTTATTTTTTAGTTTTTCAAACATTTTATTTTAAAGCAAGTTTTTGTTAAATATTATTTATATCCAACTCTATAACTCGCTTATGGTTGGTCCTACAAGAAAAATGCAAATAACTATTTTGTAGGAAATTTTATCAGCTTTAATTTTGAAAGAAAGATAAAAATTGATAGGAATAATTGTTTTCGAGATATAAGCAAAAAACCAAAGTGAAAACTGTTACAGTTACTAAACAAAAATGTAATTCAGTTTTCAATGTTTGAGACGAAGACGAAAATGCAGCATTTAAAAACGACTCTGAAGACTTCTGTGACTTTTAAGTCACCTCCTTTTTCTTCTAATAATGTATTGGACCCAATAAATTAAGTGTATTTTAAATCACAAGACATTTTCTGTTAAAGTACTTTTTTTTAAATATTGATTATTTTCAAACTTATATCTCGCTTATGGTTAGTCCTAGATGAAAAATGCAAATAACTATTTTGTATGAAATTTTATCAGCTTTAATTTTAGTAAACAGATAAAAATTGATAGGAGTAACTGTTTTCGAGATATAAGCAAGAAACCAAAAAACTGTTACCTTAATAAAGCGCTTGCATATAAGCAAATTTAGTACTATTAGTATTATTATTATTAATGTTATTGTTATTAATATGACGACTAAAAACGATTCTGAAGACTTTGGTGACTTTTATGTCTTCTCCTTTTTCCTATACTAAAGTGTTAGACACAATTAATTTAGTTTAATTTCAGTATTTCAAACATTTTATTTTAAAGCAAATTTTTGTTAAATATTATTTATATCTATCTCTATAACTCGCTTATGCTTGGTCCTACAAGAAAAATACAAATAACTATTTTGTAGGAAATTTTATCAGCTTTAATTTTAGTAAAAAGATAAAAATTGATAGGAGTAACTGTTTTCGAGATATAAGCAAGAAACCAATAAACTGTTACCTTAATAAAGCGCTTGCATATAAGCAAATTTAGTACTATTAGTATTATTATTATTAATGTTATTGTTATTAATATGACGACTAAAAACAACTCTCAAAACTTTGGTGACTTTTATGTCTTCTCCTTTTTCCTCAACTAAAGTGTTAGTCTTAATTAATTTAGTTTAATTTCGGTCTTTCAAACATTTTATTTTAAAGCAAATTTTTGTTAAAGATTATTTATATCCAACTCTATAACTCGCTTATGGTTGGTCCTACAAAAAAAATGCCAATAACTATTTTGTAGGAAATTTTATCAGCTTTGATTTTGAAAGAAAGATAAAAATTGATAGGAGTAACTGTTTTCGAGATATAAGCAAAAAACCAATAAGAAAACTGTAACTGTTACTAAACAAAAATGTAATTCAGTATTCAATGTTTGAGACAAAGACGAAAATGCAGCATTTAAAATCGACTCTGAAGACTTCAGTGACTTTTATGTCACCTCCTTTTTCTTCTAATAAAGTATTGGACCCATTAAATTAAGTGTATTTTAAATCACAAGACATTTTCTGTTAAAGCACTTTTTTTTAATATTAATTTTTTTCAAACTTATATCTCGCTTATGGTTAGTCCTACATGAAAAATGCAATTAACTATTTTGTAGGAAATTTTATCAGCTTTAATTTTGAAAAAAAGATAAAAATTGATAGAAATAATAGTTTTCGAGATATAAGCAAAAAACCAAAGTGAAAACTGTTACAGTTACTAAACAAAAATGTAATTCAGTTTTCAATGTTTGAGACGAAGACGAAAATGCAGCATTTAAAAACGATTCTGAAGACTTCTGTGACTTTTAAGTCACCTCCTTTTTCTTCTAATAATGTATTGGACCCAATAAATTAAGTGTATTTTAAATCACAAGACATTTTCTGTTAAAGCACTTTTTTTTAAATATTGATTATTTTCAAACTTATATCTCGCTTAAGGTTAGTCCTACATGAAAAATGCAAATAACTATTTTGTAAGAAATTTTATCAGCTTTAATTTTAGTAAACAGATAAAAATTGATAGGAGTAACTGTTTTCGAGATATAAGCAAGAAACCAAAAAACTGTTACCTTAATAAAGCGCTTGCATATAAGCAAATTTAGTACTATTAGTATTATTATTATTAATGTTATTGTTATTAATATGACGACTAAAAACGACTCTGAAGACTTTGGTGACTTTTATGTCTTCTCCTTTTTCCTATACTAAAGTGTTAGACACAATTAATTTAGTTTAATTTCAGTATTTCAAACATTTTATTTTAAAACAAATTTTTGTTAAAGATTATTTATATCCAACTCTATAACTCGCTTATGGTTGGTCCTACAAAGAAAATGCCAATAACTATTTTGTAGGAAATTTTATCAGCTTTGATTTTGAAAAAAAGACAAAAATTGATAGGAGTAATTGTTTTCGAGATATAAGCAAAAAACCAAAGTAAAAACTGTTACAGTTACTGAACAAAAATGTAATTCAGTTTTCAATGTTTGAGACGAAGACGAAAATGCAGCATTTAAAAACGACTCTGAAGACTTCAGTGACTTTTATGTCACCTCCTTTTCCTTCTAATAAAGTATTGGACCCATTAAATTAAGTGTATTTTAAATCACAAGATATTTTCTGTTAAAGCACTTTTTTTTTAAATATTAATTATTTTCAAACTTATATCTCGCTTATGGTTAGTCCTACATGAAAAATGCAAATAACTATTTTGTAGGAAATTTTATCAGCTTTAATTTTGAAAGAGAGATAAAAATTGATAGGAGTAATTGTTTTCGAGATATAAGCAAAAAACCAAAGTAAAAACTGTTACAGTTACTGAACAAAAATGTAATTCAGTTTTCAATGTTTGAGACGAAGACGAAAATGCAGCATTTAAAAACGACTCTGAAGACTTCAGCGACTTTTATGTCACCTCCTTTTTCTTCTAATAAAGTATTGGACCCAATAAATTAAGTGTATTTTAAATCACAAGACATTTTCTGTTAAAGCACTTTTTTTTTAAATATTTATAATTTTTAAACTTATATCTCGCTTATGGTTAGTCTTACATGAAAAATGCAAATAACTATTTTGTAGAAAATTTTATCGGCTTTAATTTTAGTAAAAAGATAAAAATTGATATAAGTAACTGTTTTCCAGATATAAGCAAGAAACCAAAAAACTGTTACCCTAATTAAGCGTTTGCATGTAAGCAAATTTAGTACTATTAGTATTATTATTAATGTTAGTGTTATTAATATGACGACAAAAGACGACTCTGAAACCTTTAGTGACCTTTATGTCTTCTTCTTTTTCCTCTACTAAAGTGTTAGACACAATTAATTTAGTTTAATTTTAGTTTTTCAAACATTTTATTTTAAAGCAAGTTTTTGTTAAATATTATTTATATCCAACTCTATAACTCGCTTATGGTTGGTCCTACAAGAAAAATGCAAATAACTATTTTGTAGGAAATTTTATCAGCTTTAATTTTGAAAGAAAGATAAAAATTAATAGGAGTAACTGTTTTCGAGATATAAGCAAAAAACCAATAAGAAAACTGTAACTGTTACTGAACAAAAATGTAATTCAGTTTTCAATGTTTGAGACGAAGACGAAAATGCAGCATTATTATTAATATTAATGTTATTGTTATTAATATGACGACTAAAAACGACTTTGAAGACTTTGGTGAATTTTATGTCTTCTCCTTTTTCCTATACTAAAGTGTTAGACTCAATTTAATTTCGGTTTTTCAAACATTATATTTTAAAGCAAATTTTTGTTAAAGATTATTTATATCCAACTCTATAACTCGCTTATGGTTGGTCTTACAAAAGAAATGCAAATAACTATTTTGTAGGAAATTTTATCAGCTTTAATTTTGAAAGAAAGATAAAAATTGATAGGAGTAATTGTTTTCGAGATATAAGCAAAAAACCAAAGTAAAAACTGTTACAGTTACTGAACAAAAATGTAAGTTTTCGAGATATAAGCAAGAAACTGTTACCTTAATTAAGCGCTTGCATATAAGCAAATTTAGTACTATTAGTATTATTATTATTATTAATGTTATTGTTATTGATATGACGACTAAGAACGACTCTCAAGACTTTGGTGACTTTTATGTCACCTCCCTTTTCTTCTAATAAAGTATTGGACCCAATAAATTAAGTGTATTTTAAATCACAAGACATTTTCTGTTAAAGCACTTTTTTTTTAAATATTAATTATTTTTAAACTTATATCTCGCTTATGGTTAGTCCTACATGAAAAATGCAAATTACTATTTTGTAGGAAATTTTATCAGCTTTAATTTTAGTAAAAAGATAAAAATTGATAGGAGTAACTGTTTTCGAGATATAAGCAAGAAACCAAAAAACTGTTACCTTAATTAAGCGCTTGCATATAAGCAAATTTAGTACTAAAAACAACTCTGAAGACTTTGGTGATTTTTATGTCTTCTCCTTTTTCCTCTACTAAAGTGTTAGACCCAATTAATTTAGTTTAATATCAGTTTTTCAAACATTTTATTTTAAAGCAAATTTTTGTTAAAGATTATTTATATCCAACTCTATAACTCGCTTATGGTTGGTCCTACAAAAAAATGGAAATAACTATTTTGTAGGAAATTTTATCAGCTTTAATTTTGAAAAAAAGGTAAAAATTGATAGGAGTAACTGTTTTCAAGATATAAGCAAGAAAACAAAAAACTGTTACCTTAATAAAGCGCTTGCATATAATCAAATTTAGTACTATTAGTATTATTATTATTAATGTTATTGTTATTAATATGACGACTAAAGACGACTCTGAAACATTTAGTGACTTTTATGTCTTCTCCTTTTTCCTATACTAAAGTGTTAGACCCAATTAATTTAGTTTAATTTCGGTTTTTCAAACATTTTATTTTAAAGCAAATTTTTGTTAAAGATTATTTATATCCAACTCTATAACTCGTTTATGGTTGGTCTTACAAAAGAAATGCAAATAACTATTTTGTAGGAAATTTTATCAGCTTTAATTTTGAAAGAAAGATAAAAATTGATAGGAGTAATTGTTTTCGAGATATAAGCAAAAAACCAAAGTGAAATCTGTTACAGTTACTGAACAAAAATGTAATTCAGTTTTCAATGTTTGAGACGAAGACGAAAATGCAGCATTTAAAAACGACTCTGAAGACTTCAGTGACTTTTATGTCACCTCCTTTTTCTTCTAATAGAGTATTGGTCCCAATAAATTAAGTGTATTTTAAATCACAAGACATTTTCTGTTAAAGCACTTTTTTTTTAAATATTAATTATTTTCAAACTTCTATCTCGCTTATGGTTAGTCCTACATAAAAAATGCAAATAACTATTTTGTAGGAAATATTATCAGCTTTAATTTTAGTGAAAAGATAAAAATTGATAGGAGTAACTGTTTTCGAGATATAAGCAAGAAACTGTTACCTTAATTAAGCGCTTGCATATAAGCAAATTTAGTAATATTAGTATTATTATTATTAATGTTATTGTTATTAATAGGGCGACTAAAGACGACTCTGAAACATTTAGTGACTTTTATGTCTTTTCCTTTTTCCTCTACTAAAGTGTTAGACACAATTAATTTAGTTTAATTCCGGTTTTTCAAGCATTTTATTTTAAAGCAAATTTTTGTTAAATATTATTTATATCCAACTCTATAACTCGTTTATGCTTGGTCCTACAAGAAAAATGTAAATAACTATTTTGTTGGAAATTTTATCAGCTTTAATTTTAAAAGAAAGGTAAAATTTGATAGGAGTAACTGTTTTTGAGATATAAGCAAAAAACCAATAAGAAAACTGTAACTGTTACTAAACAAAAATGTAACTCAGTTTTCAATGTTTGAGACGAAGACAAAAGTGCAGCATTTAAAAACGACTCTGAAGACGTCAGTGACTTTTATGTCACCTCCTTTTTCTTCTAATAAAGTATTGGACCCAATAAATTAAGTGTATTTTAAATCACAAGACATTTTCTGTTAAAGCACTTTTTTTTTAAATAATAATTATTTTCAAACTTATATCTCGCTTATGGTTAGTCCTACATGAAAAATGCAAATAACTATTTTGTAGGAAATTTTATCAGCTTTAATTTTAGTAAAAAGATAAAAATTGATAGGAGTAACTGTTTTCGAGATATAATCAAGAAACCAAAAAACTGTTACCTTAATTAAGCGTTTGCATATAAGCAAATTTAGTATTATTAGTATTATTATTATTAATGTTATTGTTATTAATATGACGATTAAAAACGACTCTTAAATAAATGCTACATTTTTGTCTTCGTCTCAAACATTGAAAACTGAGTTACATTTTTGTTCAGTAACTGTAACAGTTTTCACTTTGGTTTTTTGCTTATATCTCGAAAACAATTACTCCTATCAATTTTTATCTTTCTTTCAAAATTAAAGCTGATAAAATTTCCTACAAAATAGTTATTTGCATTTCTTTTGTAAGACCAACCATAAGCGAGTTATAGAGTTGGATATAAATAATCTTTAACAAAAATTTGCTTTAAAATAAAATGTTTGAAAAACCGAAATTAAACTAAATTAATTGGGTCTAACACTTTAGTATAGGAAAAAGGAGAAGACATAAAAGTCACTAAATGTTTCAGAGTCGTCCTTAGTCGTCATATTAATAACAATAACATTAATAATAATAATACTAATAGTACTAAATTTGCTTATATGCAAGCGCTTTATTAAGGTAACAGTTTTTTGGTTTCTTGCTTATATCTCGAAAACAGTTACTCGTATCAATTTTTATCTTTTTTTCAAAATTAAAGCTGATAAAATTTCCTACAAAATAGTTATTTCCATTTTTTTGTAGGACCAACCATAAGCGAGTTATAGAGTTGGATATAAATAATCTTTAACAAAAATTTGCTTTAAAATAAAATGTTTGAAAAACCGATATTAAACTAAATTAATTGGGTCTAACACTTTAGTAGAGGAAAAAGGAAAAGACATAAAAATCACCAAAGTCTTCAGAGTTGTTTTTAGTACTAAATTTGCTTATATGCAAGCGCTTAATTAAGGTAACAGTTTTTTGGTTTCTTGCTTATATCTCGAAAACTGTTACTCCTATCAATTTTTATCTTTTTACTAAAATTAAAGCTGATAAAATTTCCTACAAAATAGTAATTTGCATTTTTCATGTAGGACTAACCATAAGCGAGATATAAGTTTGAAAATAATTAATATTTAAAAAAAAAGTGCTTTAACAGAAAATGTCTTGTGATTTAAAATACACTTAATTTAATGGGTCCAATACTTTATTAGAAGAAAAAGGAGGTGACATAAAAGTCACTGAAGTCTTCAGAGTCGATTTTAAATGCTGCATTTTCGTCTTTGTCTCAAACATTGAATACTGAATTACATTTTTGTTTAGTAACAGTTACAGTTTTCTTATTGGTTTTTTGCTTATATCTCGAAAACAGTTACTCCTATCAATTTTTATCTTTCTTTCAAAATCAAAGCTGATAAAATTTCCTACAAAATAGTTATTGGCATTTTTTTTTGTAGGACCAACCATAAGCGAGTTATAGAGTTGGATATAAATAATCTTTAACAAAAATTTGCTTTAAAATAAAATGTTTGAAAAACCGAAATTAAACTAAATTAATTAAGACTAACACTTTAGTATAGAAAAAAGGAGAAGACATAAAAGTCACCAAAGTCTTCAGAGTCGTTTTTAGTCGTCATATTAATAACAATAACATTAATAATAATAATACTAATAGTACTAAATTTGCTTATATGCAAGCGCTTTATTAAGGTAACAGTTTTTTGGTTTCTTGCTTATATCTCGAAAACAGTTACTCCTATCAATTTTTATCTGTTTACTAAAATTAAAGCTGATAAAATTTCCTACAAAATAGTTATTTGCATTTTTCATGTAGGACTAACCATAAGCAAGATATAAGTTTGAAAATAATCAATATTTAAAAAAAAAGTGCTTTAACAGAAAATGTCTTGTGATTTAAAATACACTTAATTTATTGGGTCCAATACATTATTAGAAGAAAAAGGAGGTGACTTAAAAGTCACAGAAGTCTTCAGAGTCGTTTTTAAATGCTGCATTTTCGTCTTCGTCTCAAACATTGAAAACTGAATTACATTTTTGTTTAGTTACTGTAACAGTTTTCACTTTGGTTTTTTGCTTATATCTCGAAAACAATTATTCCTATCAATTTTTATCTTTCTTTCAAAATTAAAGCTGATAAAATTTTCTACAAAATAGTTATTTGCATTTTTCTTGTAGGACCAACCATAAGCGAGTTATAGAGTTGGATATAAATAATATTTAACAAAAACTTGCTAAAAAATAAAATGTTTGAAAAACTAAAAAATAAAATTTCCTACAAAATAGTAATTTGCATTTTTCATGTAGGACTAACCATAAGCGAGATATAAGTTTAAAAATAATTAATATTTAAAAAAAAAGTGCTTTAACAGAAAATGTCTTGTGATTTAAAATACACTTAATTTATTGGGTCCAATACTTTATTAGAAGAAAAAGGAGGTGACATAAAAGTCACCAAAGTCTTGAGAGTCGTTCTTAGTCGTCATATCAATAACAATAACATTAATAATAATAATACTAATAGTACTAAATTTGCTTATATGCAAGCGCTTAATTAAGGTAACAGTTTCTTGCTTATATCTCGAAAACTTACATTTTTGTTCAATAACTGTAACAGTTTTTACTTTGGTTTTTTGCTTATATCTCGAAAACAATTATTCCTATCAATTTTTATCTTTCTTTCAAAATTAAAGCTGATAAAATTTCCTACAAAATAGTTATTTGCATTTCTTTTGTAAGACCAACCATAAGCGAGTTATAGAGTTGGATATAAATAATCTTTAACAAAAATTTGCTTTAAAATATAATGTTTGAAAAACCGAAATTAAACTAAATTAATTGAGTCTAACACTTTAGTATAGGAAAAAGGAGAAGACATAAAAGTCACCAAAGTCTTCAGAGTCGTTTTTAGTTGTCATATTAATAACAATAACATTAATAATAATAATAATGCTGCATTTTCGTCTTCGTCTCAAACATTGAAAACTGAATTACATTTTTGTTCAGTAACAGTTTCAGTTTTCTTATTGGTTTTTTGCTTATATCTCGAAAACAGTTACTCCTATCAATTTTTATCTTTCTTTCAAAATTAAAGCTGATAAAATTTCCTACAAAATAGTTATTTACATTTTTCTTGTAGGACCAACCATAAGCGAGTTATAGAGTTGGGTATAAATAATATTTAACAAAAACTTTCTTTAAAATAAAATGTTTGAAAAACTAAAATTAAACTAAATTAATTGTGTCTAACACTTTAGTAGAGGAAAAAGGAGAAGACATAAAGGTCACTAAAGGTTTCAGAGTCGTCTTTAGTTGTCATATTAATAACAATAACATTAATAATAATACTAATAGTACTAAATTTGCTTACATGCAAACGCTTAATTAAGGTAACAGTTTTTTGGTTTCTTGCTTATATCTTGAAAACAGTTACTTATATCAATTTTAATCTTTTTACTAAAATTAAAGCTGATAAAATTTTCTACAAAACAGTTATTTGCATTTTTCATGTAAGACTAAGCATAAGCGAGATATAAGTTTAAAAATTATTAATATTTAAAAAAAAAGTGCTTTAACAGAAAATGTTTTGTGATTTAAAATACACTTAATTTATTAGGTCCAATACTTTATTAGAAGAAAAAGGAGGTGACATATAAGTCACTGAAGTCTTCAGAGTCGATTTTAAATGCTGCATTTTCGTCTTCGTCTCAAACATTGAAAACTGAATTACATTTTTGTTCAGTAACAGTTACAGTTTTCTTATTGGTTTTTTGCTTATATCTCGAAAACAGTTACTCCTATCAATTTTTATCTTTCTTTTAAAATTAAAGCTGATAAAATTTCCTACAAAATAATTATATAAATAAAAACAAATATAATAAAAGGAGAAGACATAAATGTCACTAAAGGTTTCAGAGTCGTCTTTAGTCGTCATATTAATAACAATAACATTAATAATAATAATACTAATAGTACTAAATTTGCTTATATGCAATCGCTTAATTAAGGTAACAGTTTTTTGGTTTCTTGCTTATATCTCGAAAACAGTTACTCTTATCAATTTTTATCTTTTTACTAAAATTAAAGCTGATAAAATTTCCTACAAAATAGTTATTTGCATTTCTCATGTAGGACTAACCATAAGCGAGATATAAATTTGAAAATAATTAATATTTAAAAAAAAAGTGCTTTAACAGAAAATGTTTTGTGATTTAAAATACACTTAATTTATTAGGTCCAATACATTATTAGAAGAAAAAAGAGGTGACATATAAGTCACTGAAGTCTTCAGAATATTTTTGATAATTCATTGTTACAAACAAGAAACCTTACATCAAAGAAACTGAAAACCCCTTATTCAGGCACAGAAATTCGAATTACGTTTCAGTCTGGACAAAAACTGCTTATTTTAGACGATCTTTTGTCTTGAACACGAAAACTTACATTAAAAAGATTAAAAACGTCTTATTCTGGCTGAAAACTGCAAATTATATATTACTCTAGATAAAAGCAATTTATCCTGACTACTCCTTTACTTAGAATAGAGTAAACTTGTATAAAACTTAATGAAAACTTTAAATTTCGTCTCAAAGAAATAATTTACATTATAGTTTTGACCAGCACTGTTTATTTCAAACGAATTTATCATTCGAAACTAATGAACTTTTATGGGGCAGATGCAAAACCACATATTACCATATAAAGCGTTGTTTTAAAGCAAAGTATTTCCTTTTGCAACAAGAAATTTCACGTCAAAGAAACTGAAAACTTCGTATCCATGCATAAATATCGAATTACGTATCAGTTTAAGCAAATACAGCTTATTTTAAACGATTCCTTGCTATAAACAAGAAAAATTTTATCAAGCATATTGAAAACGTCTTATTCTCGAAAATAAGAGCAAATTATGTATCAGTTTTAACAAAAGCGGATTACTCTGTTTGATTCTATGCTTAGAGTAGAGTAAACTACTATAAAACGTAATGAAAACTCTATATTCAAGCTCAAAAGAACAAATTACGTTATAGATTTGGCAAAAAAAAAAAATTTCGGACGATTACATACTTCGAAGTAAGCAAACTTTAATTGAACAAGTGCAAAAGCTAATACTTTGCTATAAAATAACGATTTATGTGGTAATATGGTATTTTGCATCTGTCCTATAAAAGTTTACTCGTTTCGCTCCATTGAATCATTCGAAATAAATTATTTTAACACAACAACAGCGAAAATAATTTGTTTTTGTTTAAACTGTTACATAAGTCGCTTTTATAAAACGAACTAAGACGTTTGGCATTTGTTTAGTGAAAGTTTTCTCGTTTGGGGGCATAAAATCGTTTGAAATTAACAGTTCTGGTCAAAACTATAACGTAAATTATTTCTTTGAGACGAAATTTAAAGTTTTCATTAAGTTTTATACAAGTTTGCTCTATTCTAAGCAAAGGAGTAATCAGGATAAACTGCTTTTATCCAAAGTAATACATAATTTGCAGTTTTGAGCCAGAATAAGACGTTTTTAATCTTTTTAATGTAAGTTTTCGTGTTCAAAAGAAAGAATCGTCTAAAATAAGCAATTTGTGTCTAGACTGAAACGTAATTTGATTTTCTGGGCCTGAATAAGAGGTTTTCAGTTTCTTTGATGTAAGGTTTCTTGTTTGTAACAATGAATAAACGAAAATCATTGGTTTTAATCCAAACTGTGACATACATCGTTTTTTAAAGGCGAAATCAGACGTTTTGCCTCTGTTCAGTAAAAGTATACTGGTTTCAAAGCATAGAATCGTTTGAAATTAACAGTTCTCGTCAAGACTATAACGCAAATCTTTAAAGTGATACAAAGAAATAATTTACGTTATAGTTTTGACCAGAACTGATAATTTCAAACGATTTTATGCCCCCAAACGAGAAAACTTTCAATAAACAGATGCCAAACGTCTTAGTTCGTTTTATAAAAGCGATTTATGTTACAGTTTAAACAAAAACAAATTATTTTCGTTGTTGTTGTGTCAAAATAATTTCTTTCGAATGATTCAATGGAGCGAAACGAGTAAACTTTTATAGGACAGATGCAAAATACCATATTACCACATAAATCGTTATTTTAAAGCAAAGTATTAGCTTTTGCACTTGTTCAATTAAAGTTTGCTTACTTCGAAGTATGTAATCGTCCGAAATATTTTTTTTTGCCAAAACTATAACGTAATTTGTTCTTTTGAGCTTGAATATAGAGTTTTCATTACGTTTTATAGTAGTTTACTCTACTCTAAGCATAGAATCAAACAGAGTAATCCGCTTTTGTTAAAACTGATACATAATTTGCTCTTATTTTCGAGAATAAGACGTTTTCAATATGCTTGATAAAATTTTTCTTGTTTATAGCAAGGAATCGTTTAAAATAAGCTGTATTTGCTTAAACTGATACGTAATTCGATATTTATGCATGGATACGAAGTTTTCAGTTTCTTTGACGTGAAATTTCTTGTTGCAAAAGGAAATACTTTGCTTTAAAACAACGCTTTATATGGTAATATGTGGTTTTGCAACTGCCCCATAAAAGTTCATTAGTTTCGAATGATAAATTCGTTTGAAATAAACAGTGCTGGTCAAAGCTATAATGTAAATTATTTCTTTGAGACGAAATTTAAAGTTTTCATTAAGTTTTATACAAGTTTACTCTATTCTAAGTAAAGGAGTAGTCAGGATAAATTGCTTTTATCTAGAGTAATATATAATTTGCAGTTTTCAGCCAGAATAAGACGTTTTTAATCTTTTTAATGTAAGTTTTCGTGTTCAAGACAAAAGATCGTCTAAAATAAGCAGTTTTTGTCCAGACTGAAACGTAATTCGAATTTCTGTGCCTGAATAAGGTGTTTTCAGTTTCTTTGATGTAAGGTTTCTTGTTTGTAACAATGAATTAACAAAAATATTTGGTTTTTATCCAAACTGTGGCATGAATCAGCTTTAAGACTATAACGCAAATCTTTTGTTTTGTGCTAAAATAAGACGTTTTTAGTCAGTTTGATATAAGTTTTCTTGTTCAAAGCAAAATATTGGCGAAAATCAACCGTTTTTGTCTAAACTGATACAAAATTCGGTGGTTTGTGTCCGAATACAAAGTTTTCAGATTCTTTAATGTTAGGTTTGCTGCTTCTAACAAAGAATCAACGAAAATATTTTGTTTTAATACAAACTGCAATATAAAATGTCTTCATAGGACAAAACATGATGTTTGGCATCTGTTTAATAAAAATTTACTCGTTTGGAAGCATAGAATCATTTCAAATAAGCTATTCTCGTCGAAACTATAATGTAATTAGTATTTTGTGCTAGAATACAGCGTTTTTGTTAGATTTATTAACAATTTTGTCTATTTTAAGCAATGAAACGAATAGGATTAGCTGCCTTTATCTAAAGTGATACATAAATTGCTCTTTTATGCCAGATTAATACGTTTTTAGTCTGTTCGATGTAAGTTTTCTTGTTCAAAGCAAAAGATCGTCTAAAATAAGCCGTTTTTGTTTGAACTGATGAACAATTCAGACTGAGAGTCAACAAAAATAATTTATTTTAATCCAAACTGATACTTTTTGTCTCTATAAAAGTCCTATAAGAGTCCGAGATACGCCGTTCTCGTCAAGTCTATAACGTAATTCGTTTTTTTGTGTCAGAATACGACGTTTTCTGTCTGTTTAATATAAGTTTTTAATAATAATAATAATAATAATAATAACAATAATAATAATAATAATAATAATAATAATAATAATAATAATAATAATAATAATAATAATAATAATAATAAAAATAATAATACTAATAATAGTAATAATAATAATAATAATAAAAATAATAATAGTAATAAAAGTAAGCTTAGTTTTCTAAGCAAAAATGAAGCTTATTTTGTGTTATATGAGCGTTTTCTCATTTCTATGCAAGAAATCATCTGTGATCTGTGTTTTTAGGCAAGAAATTGTCTAAAATTAATAACTCATTTTAAAACTGGTATAAAAACATTTACAATACAAAAGTTAATAATAATAATAATAATAATAATAATAATAATAATAATAATAATAATAATAATAGTAATAAATAAAATAATAATAATAATAATAATAATAATAATAATAATAATAATAATAATAATAATAATAAAAATAATAATAATAGTAGTAATAAAAGTAAGCTTAGTTTTCTAAGCAAAAATAAAGCTTATTTTGTGTTATATGAGCGTTTTCTCATTTCTATGCAAAAGATCATCTGTGATCAGTGTTTTTAGGCAATCTTAGCCATTTTATAGTTTTTAGGCAAGAAATTGGCTAAAATCAATCACTCATTTTAAAACTGGTATAAAAACAATACTATACAAAATTAAAATCGGTTTTTAAATAATAATAATTATAATAATAATATGAATAATAATAATAATAATAATGATAATAATAATAATAATAACAATAATAATAATAATAATAATAATAATAATAATAATAATAATAATAATAACAATAATAATAATAAAAATAATAATAATAGTAATAAAAGTAAGCTTAGTTTTCTAAGCAAAAATGAAGCTTATTTTGTGTGTTATATGAGTGTTTTCTCATTTCTATGCAAGAAATCATCTGTGATCTGTGTTTTTAGGCAAGAAATTGTCTAAAATTAATAACTCATTTTAAAACTGGTATAAAATCATTTACTATACAAAAGTTAATAATAATGTTACAGTTACTGAACAAAAATGAAAGTTTTCGAGATATAAGCAAGAAACTGTTACCTTAATTAAGCGCTTGCATATAAGCAAATTTAGTACTATTAGTATTATTATTATTAATGTTATTGTTATTGATATGACGACTAAGAACGACTCTCAAGACTTTGGTGACTTTTATGTCACCTCATTTTTCTTCTAATAAAGTATTGGACCCAATAAATTAAGTGTATTTTAAATCACAAGACATTTTCTGTTAAAGCACTTTTTTTTTAAATATTAATTATTTTTAAACTTATATCTCGCTTATGGTTAGTCCTACATGAAAAATGCAAATTACTATTTTGTAGGAAATTTTATCAGCTTTAATTTTAGTAAAAAGATAAAAATTGATAGGAGTAACTGTTTTCGAGATATAAGCAAGAAACCAAAAAACTGTTACCTTAATTAAGCGCTTGCATATAAGCAAATTTAGTACTAAAAACAACTCTGAAGACTTTGGTGATTTTTATGTCTTCTCCTTTTTCCTCTACTAAAGTGTTGGACCCAATTAATTTAGTTTAATATCAGTTTTTCAAACATTTTATTTTAAAGCAAATTTTTGTTAAAAATTATTTATATCCAACTCTATAACTCGCTTATGGTTGGTCTTACAAAAAAATGGAAGTAACTATTTTGTAGGAAATTTTATCAGCTTTAATTTTGAAAAAAAGGTAAAAATTGATAGGAGTAACTGTTTTCGAGATATAAGCAAGAAACCAAAAAACTGTTACCTTAATAAAGCGCTTGAATATAAGCAAATTTAGTACTATTAGTATTATTATTATTAATGTTATTGTTATTAATATGACGACTAAAGACGACTCTGAAACATTTAGTGACTTTTATGTCTTCTCCTTTTTCCTATACTAAAGTGTTAGACCCAATTAATTTAGGTTAATTTCGGTTTTTCAAACATTTTATTTTAAAGCAAATTTTTGTTAAAGATTATTTATATCCAACTTTATAACTCGCTTATGGTTGGTCTTACAAAAGAAATGCAAATAACTATTTTGTAGGAAATTTTATCAGCTTTAATTTTGAAAGAAAGATAAAAATTGATAGGAGTAATTGTTTTCGAGATATAAGCAAAAAACCAAAGTGAAAACTGTTACAGTTACTGAACAAAAATGTAATTCAGTTTTCAATGTTTGAGACGAAGACGAAAATGCAGCATTTAAAAACGACTCTGAAGACTTCAGTGACTTTTATGTCACCTCCTTTTTCTTCTAATAGAGTATTGGTCCCAATAAATTAAGTGTATTTTAAATCACAAGACATTTTCTGTTAAAGCACTTTTTTTTTAAATATTAATTATTTTCAAACTTCTATCTCGCTTATGGTTAGTCCTACATAAAAAATGCAAATAACTATTTTGTAGGAAATTTTATCAGCTTTAATTTTAGTAAAAAGATAAAAATTGATAGGAGTAACTGTTTTCGAGATATAAGCAAGAAACTGTTACCTTAATTAAGCGCTTGCATATAAGCAAATTTAGTAATATTAGTATTATTATTATTAATGTTATTGTTATTAATAGGGCGACTAAAGACGACTCTGAAACATTTAGTGACTTTTATGACTTTTCCTTTTTCCTCTACTAAAGTGTTAGACACAATTAATTTAGTTTAATTCCGGTTTTTCAAGCATTTTATTTTAAAGCAAATTTTTGTTAAATATTATTTATATCCAACTCTATAACTCGTTTATGCTTGGTCCTACAAGAAAAATGTTAATAACTATTTGGTTGGAAATTTTATCAGCTTTAATTTTGAAAGAAAGATAAAATTTGATAGGAGTAACTGTTTTCGATATATAAGCAAAAAACCAATAAGAAAACTGTAACTGTTACTGAACAAAAATGTAACTCAGTTTTCAATGTTTGAGACAAAGACAAAAATGCAGCATTTAAAAACGACTCTGAAGACGTCAGTGACTTTTATGTCACCTCCTTTTTCTTCTAATAAAGTATTGGACCCAATAAATTAAGTGTATTTTAAATCACAAGACATTTTCTGTTAAAGCACTTTTTTTTTAAATATTAATTATTTTCAAACTTATATCTCGCTTATGGTTAGTCCTACATGAAAAATGCAAATAACTATTTTGTAGGAAATTTTATCAGCTTTAATTTTAGTAAACAAATAAAAATTGATAGGAGTAACTGTTTTCGAGATATAAGCAAGAAACCAAAAAACTGTTACCTTAATAAAGCGCTTGCATATAAGCAAATTTAGTACTATTAGTATTATTATTATTAATGTTATTGTTATTAATATGACGACTAAAAACGACTCTGAAGACTTTGGTGACATTTATGTCTTCTCCTTTTTCCTATACTAAAGTGTTAGACACAATTAATTTAGTTTAATTTCAGTATTTCAAACATTTTATTTTAAAGCAAATTTTTGTTAAATATTATTTATATCTATCTCTATAACGCGCTTATGCTTGGTCCTACAAGAAAAATACAAATAACTATTTTGTAGAAATTTTTATCAGCTTTAATTTTAGTAAAAAGATAAAAATTGATAGGAGTAACTGTTTTCGAGATATAAGCAAGAAACCAAAAAACTGTTACCTTAATAAAGCGCTTGCATATAAGCAAATTTAGTACTATTAGTATTATTATTATTAATGTTATTGTTATTAATATGACGACTAAAAACGACTCTCAAGACTTTGGTGACTTTTATGTCTTCTCCTTTTTCCTCAACTAAAGTGTTAGTTTTAATTAATTTAGTTTAATTTCGGTTTTTCAAACATTTTATTTTAAAGCAAATTTTTGTTAATGATTATTTATATCCAACTCTATAACTCGCTTATGGTTAGTCCTACAAAAAAAATGCCAATAACTATTTTGTAGGAAATTTTATCAGCTTTGATTTTGAAAGAAAGATAAAAATTGATAGGAGTAACTGTTTTCGAGATATAAGCAAAAAACCAATAAGAAAACTGTAACTGTTACTAAACAAAAATGTAATTCAGTTTTCAATGTTTGAGACAAAGACGAAAATGCAGCATTTAAAATCGACTCTGAAGACTTCAGTGACTTTTATGTCACCTCCTTTTTCTTCTAATAAAGTATTGGACCCATTAAATTAAGTGTATTTTAAATCACAAGACATTTTCTGTTAAAGCACTTTTTTTTTAAATATTAATTATTTTCAAACTTATATCTCGCTTATGGTTGACTTTGGTGACTTTTATGTCACCTCCTTTTTCTTCTAATAAAGTATTGGACCCAATAAATTAAGTGTATTTTAAATCACAAGACATTTTCTGTTAAAGCACTTTTTTTTAAATATTAATTATTTTTAAACTTATATCTCGCTTATGGTTAGTCCTATATGAAAAATGCAAATTACTATTTTGTAGGAAATTTTATTTTTTAGTTTTTCAAACATTTTATTTTAAAGCAAGTTTTTGTTAAATATTATTTATATCCAACTCTATAACTCGCTTATGGTTGGTCCTACAAGAAAAATGCAAATAACTATTTTGTAGGAAATTTTATCAGCTTTAATTTTGAAAGAAAGATAAAAATTGATAGGAATAATTGTTTTCGAGATATAAGCAAAAAACCAAAGTAAAAACTGTTACAGTATCTAAACAAAAATGTAATTCAGTTTTCAATGTTTGAGACGAAGACGAAAATGCAGCATTTAAAAACGACTCTGAAGACTTCTGTGACTTTTAAGTCACCTCCTTTTTCTTCTAATAATGTATTGGACCCAATAAATTAAGTGTATTTTAAATCACAAGACATTTTCTGTTAAAGCACTTTTTTTTAAATATTGATTATTTTCAAACTTATATCTCGCTTACGGTTAGTCCTACATGAAAAATGCAAATAACTATTTTGTAGGAAATTTTATCAGCTTTAATTTTAGTAAACAGATAAAAATTGATAGGAGTAACTGTTTTCGAGATATAAGCAAGAAACCAAAAAACTGTTACCTTAATAAAGCGCTTGCATATAAGCAAATTTAGTACTATTAGTATTATTATTATTAATGTTATTGTTATTAATATGACGACTAAAAACGACTCTGAAGACTTTGGTGACTTTTATGTCTTCTCCTTTTTCCTATACTAAAGTGTTAGACACAATTAATTTAGTTTAATTTCAGTATTTCAAACATTTTATTTTAAAGCAAATTTTTGTTAAATATTATTTATATCTATCTCTATAACTCGCTTATGCTTGGTCCTACAAGAAAAATACAAATAACTATTTTGTAGGAAATTTTATCAGCTTTAATTTTAGTAAAAAGATAAAAATTGATAGGAGTAACTGTTTTCGAGATATAAGCAAGAAACCAATAAACTGTTACCTTAATAAAGCGCTTGCATATAAGCAAATTTAGTACTATTAGTATTATTATTATTAATGTTATTGTTATTAATATGACGACTAAAAACAACTCTCAAAACTTTGGTGACTTTTATGTCTTCTCCTTTTTCCTCAACTAAAGTGTTAGTCTTAATTAATTTAGTTTAATTTCGGTTTTTCAAACATTTTATTTTAAAGCAAATTTTTGTTAAAGATTATTTATATCCAACTCTATAACTCGCTTATGGTTGGTCCTACAAAAAAAATGCCAATAACTATTTTGTAGGAAATTTTATCGGCTTTGATTTTGAAAGAAAGATAAAAATTGATGGGAGTAACTGTTTTCGAGATATAAGCAAAAAACCAATAAGAAAACTGTAACTGTTACTAAACAAAAATGTAATTCAGTATTCAATGTTTGAGACAAAGACGAAAATGCAGCATTTAAAATCGACTCTGAAGACTTCAGTGACTTTTATGTCACCTCCTTTTTCTTCTAATAAAGTATTGGACCCATTAAATTAAGTGTATTTTAAATCACAAAACATTTTCTGTTAAAGCACTTTTTTTTAATATTAATTATTTTCAAACTTATATCTCGCTTATTGTTAGTCCTACATGAAAAATGCAAATAACTATTTTGTAGGAAATTTTATCAGCTTTAATTTTGAAAGAAAGATAAAAATTGATAGAAATAATAGTTTTCGAGATATAAGCAAAAAACCAAAGTGAAAACTGTTACAGTTACTAAACAAAAATGTAATTCAGTTTTCAATGTTTGAGACGAAGACGAAAATGCAGCATTTAAAAACGACTCTGAAGACTTCTGTGACTTTTAAGTCACCTCCTTTTTCTTCTAATAATGTATTGGACCCAATAAATTAAGTGTATTTTAAATCACAAGACATATTCTGTTAAAGCACTTTTTTTTTAAATATTGATTATTTTCAAACTTATATCTCGCTTAAGATTAGTCCTACATGAAAAATGCAAATAACTATTTTGTAAGAAATTTTATCAGCTTTAATTTTAGTAAACAGATAAAAATTGATAGGAGTAACTGTTTTCGAGATATAAGCAAGAAACCAAAAAACTGTTACCTTAATAAAGCGCTTGCATATAAGCAAATTTAGTACTATTAGTATTATTATTATTAATGTTATTGTTATTAATATGACGACTAAAAACGACTCTGAAGACTTTGGTGACTTTTATGTCTTCTCCTTTTTCCTATACTAAAGTGTTAGATACAATTAATTTAGTTTAATTTCAGTATTTCAAACATTTTATTTTAAAGCAAATTTTTGTTAAAGATTATTTATATCCAACTCTATAACTCGCTTATGGTTGGTCCTACAAAAAAAATGCCAATAACTATTTTGTAGGAAATTTTATCAGCTTTGATTTTGAAAAAAAAAACACAAATTGATAGGAGTAATTGTTTTCGAGATATAAGCAAAAAACCAAAGTAAAAACTGTTACAGTTACTGAACAAAAATGTAATTTAGTTTTCAATGTTTGAGACGAAGACGAAAATGCAGCATTTAAAAACGACTCTGAAGATTTCAGTGACTTTTATGTCACCTCCTTTTTCTTCTAATAAAGTATTGGACCCATTAAATTAAGTTTATTTTAAATCACAAGACATTTTCTGTTAAAGCACTTTTTTTTTAAATATTAATTATTTTCAAACTTATATCTCGCTTATAGTTAGTCCTACATGAAAAATGCAAATAACTGTTTTGTAGGAAATTTTATCAGCTTTAATTTTGAAAGAGAGATAAAAATTGATAGGAGTAATTGTTTTCGAGATATAAGCAAAAAACCAAAGTAAAAACTGTTACAGTTACTGAACAAAAATGTAATTCAGTTTTCAATGTTTGAGACGAAGACGAAAATGCAGCATTTAAAAACGACTCTGAAGACTTCAGCGACTTTTATGTCACCTCCTTTTTCTTCTAATAAAGTATTGGACCCAATAAATTAAGTGTATTTTAAATCACAAGACATTTTCTGTTAAAGCACTTTTTTTTTAAATATTAATAATTTTTAAACTTATATCTCGCTTATGGTTAGTCTTACATGAAAAATGCAAATAACTATTTTGTAGAAAATTTTATCGGCTTTAATTTTAGTAAAAAGATAAAAATTGATATAAGTAACTGTTTTCCAGATATAAGCAAGAAACCAAAAAACTGTTACCCTAATTAAGCGTTTGCATGTAAGCAAATTTAGTACTATTAGTATTATTATTAATGTTATTGTTATTAATATGACGACAAAAGACGACTCTGAAACCTTTAGTGACCTTTATGTCTTCCCCTTTTTCCTCTACTAAAGTGTTAGACACAATTAATTTAGTTTAATTTTAGTTTTTCAAACATTTTATTTTAAAGCAAGTTTTTGTTAAATATTATTTATATCCAACTCTATAACTCGCTTATGGTTGGTCCTACAAGAAAAATGCAAATAACTATTTTGTAGGAAATTTTATCAGCTTTAATTTTGAAAGAAAGATAAAAATTGATAGGAGTAACTGTTTTCGAGATATAAGCAAAAAACCAATAAGAAAACTGTAACTGTTACTGAACAAAAATGTAATTCAGTTTTCAATGTTTGAGACGAAGACGAAAATGCAGCATTATTATTATTATTAATGTTATTGTTATTAATATGACGACTAAAAACGACTTTGAAGACTTTGGTGACTTTTATGTCTTCTCCTTTTTCCTATACTAAAGTGTTAGACTCAATTTAATTTCGGTTTTTCAAACATTATATTTTAAAGCAAATTTTTGATAAAGATTATTTATATCCAACTCTATAACTCGCTTATGGTTGGTCTTACAAAAGAAATGCAAATAACTATTTTGTAGGAAATTTTATCAGCTTTAATTTTGAAAGATAAAAATTGATAGGAGTAATTGTTTTCGAGATATAAGCAAAAAACCAAAGTAAAAACTGTTACAGTTACTGAACAAAAATGTAAGTTTTCGAGATATAAGCAAGAAACTGTTACCTTAATTAAGCGCTTGCATATAAGCAAATTTAGTACTATTAGTATTATTATTATTATTAATGTTATTGTTATTGATATGACGACTAAGAACGACTCTCAAGACTTTGGTGACTTTTATGTCACCTCCTTTTTCTTCTAATAAAGTATTGGACCCAATAAATTAAGTGTATTTTAAATCACAAGACATTTTCTGTTAAAGCACTTTTTTTTTAAATATTAATTATTTTTAAACTTATATCTCGCTTATGGTTAGTCCTACATGAAAAATGCAAATTACTATTTTGTAGGAAATTTTATCAGCTTTAATTTTAGTAAAAAGATAAAAATTGATAGGAGTAACTGTTTTCGAGATATAAGCAAGAAACCAAAAAACTGTTACCTTAATTAAGCGCTTGCATATAAGCAAATTTAGTACTAAAAACAACTCTGAAGACTTTGGTGATTTTTATGTCTTCTCCTTTTTCCTCTACTAAAGTGTTGGACCCAATTAATTTAGTTTAATATCAGTTTTTCAAACATTTTATTTTAAAGCAAATTTTTGTTAAAGATTATTTATATCCAACTCTATAACTCGCTTATGGTTGGTCCTACAAAAAAATGGAAATAACTATTTTGTAGGAAATTTTATCAGCTTTAATTTTGAAAGAAAGATAAAAATTGATAGGAGTAATTGTTTTCGAGATATAAGCAAAAAACCAAAGTGAAAACTGTTACAGTTACTGAACAAAAATGTAATTCAGTTTTCAATGTTTGAGACGAAGACGAAAATGCAGCATTTAAAAACGACTCTGAAGACTTCAGTGACTTTTATGTCACCTCCTTTTTCTTCTAATAGAGTATTGGTCCCAATAAATTAAGTGTATTTTAAATCACAAGACATTTTCTGTTAAAGCACTTTTTTTTTAAATATTAATTATTTTCAAACTTCTATCTCGCTTATGGTTAGTCCTACATAAAAAATGCAAATAACTATTTTGTAGGAAATTTTATCAGCTTTAATTTTAGTAAAAAGATAAAAATTGATAGGAGTAACTGTTTTCGAGATATAAGCAAGAATAGGACCAACCATAAGCGAGTTATAGAGTTGGATATAAATAATCTTTAACAAAAATTTGCTTTAAAATAAAATGTTTGAAAAACCGAAATTAAACTAAATTAATTAAGACTAACACTTTAGTTGAGGAAAAAGGAGAAGACATAAAAGTCACCAAAGTTTTGAGAGTCGTTTTTAGTCGTCATATTAATAACAATAACATTAATAATAATAATACTAATAGTACTAAATTTGCTTATATGCAAGCGCTTTATTAAGGTAACAGTTTTTTGGTTTCTTGCTTATATCTCGAAAACAGTTACTCCTATCAATTTTTATCTTTTTACTAAAATTAAAGCTGATAAAATTTCCTACAAAATAGTTATTTGTATTTTTCTTGTAGGACCAAGCATAAGTGAGTTATAGAGATAGATATAAATAATATTTAACAAAAATTTGCTTTAAAATAAAATGTTTGAAATACTGAAATTAAACTAAATAAATTGTGTCTAACACTTTAGTATAGGAAAAAGGAGAAGACATAAAAGTCACCAAAGTCTTCAGAGTCGTTTTTAGTCGTCATATTAATAACAATAACATTAATTATAATAATACTAATAGTACTAAATTTGCTTATATGCAAGCGCTTTATTAAGGTAACTGTTTTTTGGTTTCTTGCTTATATCTCGAAAACAGTTACTCCTATCAATTTTTATATGTTTACTAAAATTAAAGCTGATAAAATTTCTTACAAAATAGTTATTTGCATTTTTCATGTAGGACTAACCATAAGCGAGATATAAGTTTGAAAATAATCAATATTTAAAAAAAAAGTGCTTTAACAGAAAATGTCTTGTGATTTAAAATACACTTAATTTATTGGGTCCAATACATTATTAGAAGAAAAAGAAGGTGACTTAAAAGTCACAGAAGTCTTCAGAGTCGTTTTTAAATGCTGCATTTTCGTCTTCGTCTCAAACATTGAAAACTGAATTACATTTTTGTTTAGTAACTGTAACAGTTTTCACTTTGGTTTTTTGCTTATATCTCGAAAACTATTATTCCTATCAATTTTTATCTTTCTTTCAAAATTAAAGCTGATAAAATTTCCTACAAAATAGTTATTTGCATTTTTCATGTAGGACTAACCATAAGCGAGATATAAGTTTGAAAATAATTAATATTAAAAAAAAAGTGCTTTAACAGAAAATGTCTTGTGATTTAAAATACACTTAATTTAATGGGTCCAATACTTTATTAGAAGAAAAAGGAGGTGACATAAAAGTCACTGAAGTCTTCAGAGTCGATTTTAAATGCTGCATTTTCGTCTTTGTCTCAAACATTGAATACTGAATTACATTTTTGTTTAGTAACAGTTACAGTTTTCTTATTGGTTTTTTGCTTATATCTCGAAAACAGTTACTCCTATCAATTTTTATCTTTCTTTCAAAATCAAAGCTGATAAAATTTCCTACAAAATAGTTATTGGCATTTTTTTTGTAGGACCAACCATAAGCGAGTTATAAAGTTGGATATAAATAATCTTTAACAAAAATTTGCTTTAAAATAAAATGTTTGAAATACTGAAATTAAACTAAATAAATTGTGTCTAACACTTTAGTAGAGGAAAAAGGAGAAGACATAAAAGTCACCAAAGTTTTGAGAGTTGTTTTTAGTCGTCATATTAATAACAATAACATTAATAATAATAATACTAATAGTACTAAATTTGCTTATAAGCAAGCGCTTTATTAAGGTAACAGTTTATTGGTTTCTTGCTTATATCTCGAAAACAGTTACTCCTATCAATTTTCATCTTTTTACTAAAATTAAAGCTGATAAAATTTCCTACAAAATAGTTATTTGCATTTTTCATGTAGGACTAACCATAAGCGAGATATAAGTTTGAAAATAATCAATATTTAAAAAAAAGTGCTTTAACAGAAAATGTCATGTGATTTAAAATACACTTAATTTATTGGGTCCAATACATTATTAGAAGAAAAAGGAGGTGACTTAAAAGTCACAGAAGTCTTCAGAGTCGTTTTTAAATGCTGCATTTTCGTCTTCGTCTCAAACGTTGAAAACTGAATTACATTTTTGTTTAGTAACTGTAACAGTTTTCACTTTGGTTTTTTGCTTATATCTCGAAAACAATTATTCCTATCAATTTTTATCTTTCTTTCAAAATTAAAGCTGATAAACTTTCCTACAAAATAGTTATTTGCATTTTTCTTGAAGGACCAACCATAAGCGAGTTATAGAGTTGGATATAAATAATATTTAACAAAAACTTGCTATAAAATAAAATGTTTGAAAAACTAAAAAATAAAATTTCCTACAAAATAGTAATTTGCATTTATCATATAGGACTAACCATAAGCGAGATATAAGTTTAAAAATAATTAATATTTAAAAAAAAAGTGCTTTAACAGAAAATGTCTTGTGATTTAAAATACACTTAATTTATTGGGTCCAATACTTTATTAGAAGAAAAAGGAGGTGACATAAAAGTCACCAAAGTCTTGAGAGTCGTTCTTAGTCGTCATATCAATAACAATAACATTAATAATAATAATACTAATAGTACTAAATTTGCTTATATGCAAGCGCTTAATTAAGGTAACAGTTTCTTGCTTATATCTCGAAAACTTACATTTTTGTTCAGTAACTGTAAGAGTTTTTACTTTGGTTTTTTGCTTATATTTCGAAAACAATTACTCCTATCAATTTTTAACTTTCTTTCAAAATTAAAGCTGATAAAATTTCCTACAAAATAGTTATTTGCATTTTTCTTGTAGGACCAACCATAAGCGAGTTATAGAGTTGGGTATAAATAATATTTAACAAAAACTTGCTTTAAAATAAAATGTTTGAAAAACTAAAATTAAACTAAATTAATTGTGTCTAACACTTTAGTAGAGGAAAAAGGAGAAGAGATAAAGGTCACTAAAGGTTTCAGAGTCGTCTTTAGTCGTCATATTAATAACAATAACATTAATAAAAATACTAATAGTACTAAATTTGCTTACATGCAAACGCTTAATTAAGGTAACAGTTTTTTGTTTTCTTGCTTATATCTGGAAAACAGTTACTTATATCAATTTTTATCTTTTTACTAAAATTAAAGCTGATAAAATTTTCTACAAAATAGTTATTTGCATTTTTCATGTAAGACTAAGCATAAGCGAGATATAAGTTTAAAAATGATTAATATTTAAAAAAAAAGTGCTTTAACAGAAAATGTCTTGTGATTTAAAATACACTTAATTTATTGGGTCCAATACTTTATTAGAAGAAAAAGGAGGTGACATAAAAGTCACCAAAGTCTTGAGAGTCGTTCTTAGTCGTCATATCAATAACAATAACATTAATAATAATAATACTAATAGTACTAAATTTGCTTATATGCAAGCGCTTAATTAAGGTAACAGTTTCTTGCTTATATCTCGAAAACTTACATTTTTGTTCAGTAACTGTAAGAGTTTTTACTTTGGTTTTTTGCTTATATTTCGAAAACAATTACTCCTATCAATTTTTAACTTTCTTTCAAAATTAAAGCTGATAAAATTTCCTACAAAATAGTTATTTGCATTTCTTTTGTAAGACCAACCATAAGCGAGTTATAGAGTTGGATATAAATAATCTTTAACAAAAATTTGCTTTAAAATATAATGTTTGAAAAACCGAAATTAAACTAAATTAATTGAGTCTAACACTTTAGTATAGGAAAAAGGAGAAGACATAAAAGTCACCAAAGTCTTGAGTCGTTTTTAGTCGTCATATTAATAACAATAACATCAATAATAATAATAATGCTGCATTTTCGTCTTCGTCTCAAACATTGAAAACTGAATTACATTTTTGTTCAGTAACAGTTACAGTTTTCTTATTGGTTTTTTGCTTATATCTCGAAAACAGTTACTCCTAACAATTTTTATCTTTATTTCAAAATTAAAGCTGATAAAATTTCCTACAAAATAGTTATTTGCATTTTTCTTGTAGGACCAACCATAAGCGAGTTATAGAGTTGGGTATAAATAATATTTAACAAAAACTTGCTTTAAAATAAAATGTTTGAAAAACTAAAATTAAACTAAATTAATTGTGTCTAACACTTTAGTAGAGGAAAAAGGAGAAGAGATAAAGGTCACTAAAGGTTTCAGAGTCGTCTTTAGTCGTCATATTAATAACAATAACATTAATAAAAATACTAATAGTACTAAATTTGCTTACATGCAAACGCTTAATTAAGGTAACAGTTTTTTGTTTTCTTGCTTATATCTGGAAAACAGTTACTTATATCAATTTTTATCTTTTTACTAAAATTAAAGCTGATAAAATTTTCTACAAAATAGTTATTTGCATTTTTCATGTAAGACTAAGCATAAGCGAGATATAAGTTTAAAAATGATTAATATTTAAAAAAAAAGTGCTTTAACAGAAAATGTCTTGTGATTTAAAATACACTTAATTTATTGGGTCCAATACTATATTAGAAGAAAAAGGAGGTGACATAAAAGTCGCTGAAGTCTTCAGAGTCGTTTTTAAATGCTGCATTTTCGTCTTCGTCTCAAACATTGAAAACTGAATTACATTTTTGTTCAGTAACTGTAACAGTTTTTACTTTGGTTTTTTGCTTATATCTCGAAAACAATTACTCCTATCAATTTTTATCTTTCTTTCAAAATTAAAGCTGATAAAATTTCCTACAAAATAGTTATTTGCATTTCTTTTGTAAGACCAACCATAAGCGAGTTATAGAGTTGGATATAAATAATCTTTAACAAAAATTTGCTTTAAAATATAATGTTTGGAAAACCGAAATTAAACTAAATTAATTGAGTGTAACACTTTAGTATAGGAAAAAGGAGAAGACATAAAAGTCACCAAAGACTTCAGAGTCGTTTTTAGTCGTCATATTAATAACAATAACATTAATAATAATAATAATGCTGCATTTTCGTCTTCGTCTCAAACATTGAAAACTGAATTACATTTCTGTTCAGTAACAGTTACAGTTTTCTTATTGGTTTCTTGCTTATATCTCGAAAACAGTTACTTCTATCAATTTTTATCTTTTTTTCAAAATTAAAGCTGATAACATTTCCTACAAAATAGTTATTTGCATTTTTTTGTAGGACCAACCATAAGCGAGTTATAGAGTTGGATATAAATAATCTTTAACAAAAATTTTTTTTAAAATAAAATGTTTAAAAAACTAAAATTAAACCAAATTAATTGTGTCTAACACTTTAGTAGAGGAAAAAGGAGAAGACATAAAGGTCACTAAAGTCTTCAGAGTCGTTTTTAGTCGTCATATTAATAACAATAACATTAATAATAATAATACTAATAGTACTAAATTTGCTTATATGCAAGCGCTTAATTAATGTAACAGTTTTTTGGTTTCTAGCTTATATCTCGAAAACAGTTACTCCTATCAATTTTTATTTGTTTACTAAAATTAAAGCTGATAAAATTTCCTACAAAATAGTTATTTGCATTTTTCATGTAGGACTAACCATAAGCGAGATATAAGTTTGAAAATAATTAATATTTAAAAAAAAAGTGCTTTAACAGAAAATGTCTTGTGATTTAAAATACACTTAATTTATAGGGTCCAATACTTTATTAGAAGAAAAAGGAGGTGACATAAAAGTCACTGACGTCTTCAGAGTCGTTTTTAAATGCTGCATTTTTGTCTTTGTCTCAAACATTGAAAACTGAGTTACATTTTTGTTCAGTAACAGTTACAGTTTTCTTATTGGTTTTTTGCTTATATCTCGAAAACAGTTACTCCTATCAAATTTTATCTTTCTTTCAAAATTAAAGCTGATAAAATTTCCAACCAAATAGTTATTAACATTTTTCTTGTAGGACCAAGCATAAACGAGTTATAGAGTTGGATATAAATAATATTTAACAAAAATTTGCTTTAAAATAAAATGCTTGAAAAACCGGAATTAAACTAAATTAATTGTGTCTAACACTTTAGTAGAGGAAAAAGGAGAAGACATAAAAGTTACAAAAGTCTTAGAGTTGTCTTTAGTCGTCATATTAATAACAATAACATTAATAATAATAATACTAATATTACTAAATTTGCTTATATGCAAGCGCTTAATTAAGGTAACAGTTTCTTGCTTATATCTCGAAAACAGTTACTCCTATCAATTTTTATCTTTTTACTAAAATTAAAGCTGATAAAATTTCCTACAAAATAGTTATTTGCATTTTTTATGTAGGACTAACCATAAGCGAGATAGAAGTTTGAAAATAATTAATATTTAAAAAAAAAGTGCTTTAACAGAAAATGTCTTGTGATTTAAAATACACTTAATTTATTGGGACCAATACTCTATTAGAAGAAAAAGGAGGTGACATAAAAGTCACTGAAGTCTTCAGAGTCGTTTTTAAATGCTGCATTTTCGTCTTCGTCTCAAACATTGAAAACTGAATTACATTTTTGTTCAGTAACTGTAACAGTTTTCACTTTGGTTTTTTGCTTATATCTCGAAAACAATTACTCCTATCAATTTTTATCTTTCTTTCAAAATTAAAGCTGATAAAATTTCCAACAAAATAGTTATTTGCATTTCTTTTGTAAGACCAACCATAAGCGAGTTATAGAGTTGGATATAAATAATCTTTAACAAAAATTTGCTTTAAAATAAAATGTTTGAAAAACCGAAATTAAACTAAATTAATTAAAACTAACACTTTAGTTGAGGAAAAAGGAGAAGACATAAAAGTCACCAAAGTCTTGAGAGTCGTTTTTAGTCGTCATATTAATAACAATAACATTAATAATAATAATACTAATAGTACTAAATTTGCTTATATGCAAGCGCTTTATTAAGGTAACAGTTTTTTGGTTTCTTGCTTATATCTCGAAAACAGTTACTCCTATCAATTTTTATCTTTTTACTAAAATTAAAGCTGATAAAAATTCCTACAAAATAGTTATTTGTATTTTTCTTGTAGGACCAAGCATAAGCGAGTTATAGAGATAGATATAAATAATATTTAACAAAAATTTGCTTTAAAATAAAATGTTTGAAATACTGAAATTAAACTAAATTAATTGTGTCTAACACTTTAGTATAGGAAAAAGGAGAAGACATAAAAGTCACCAAAGTCTTCAGAGTCGTTTTTAGTCGTCATATTAATAACAATAACATTAATAATAATAATACTAATAGTACTAAATTTGCTTATATGCAAGCGCTTTATTAAGGTAACAGTTTTTTGGTTTCTTGCTTATATCTCGAAAACAGTTACTCCTATCAATTTTTATCTGTTTACTAAAATTAAAGCTAATAAAATTTCCTACAAAATAGTTATTTGCATTTTTCATGTAGGACTAACCATAAGCGAGATGTAAGTTTGAAAATTATTAATATTTAAAAAAAAGTGCTTTAACAGAAAATGTCTTGTGATTTAAAATACACTTAATTTATTGGGTCCAATACTTTATTAGAAGAATAAGGAGGTGACATAAAAGTCGCTGAAGTCTTCAGAGTCGTATTTAAATGCTGCATTTTCGTCTTCGTCTCAAACATTGAAAACTGAATTACATTTTTGTTCAGTAACAGTTACAGTATTCTTATTGGTTTCTTGCTTATATCTCGAAAACAGTTACTCCTATCAATTTTTATCTTTTTACTAAAATTAAAGCTGATAAAATTTCCTACAAAATAGTAATTTGCATTTTTCATGTAGGACTAACCATAAGCGAGATATAAGTTTGAAAATAATTAATATTTAAAAAAAAAGTGCTTTAACAGAAAATGTCTTGTGATTTAAAATACACTTAATTTAATGGGTCCAATACTTTATTAGAAGAAAAAGGAGGTGACATAAAAGTCACTGAAGTCTTCAGAGTCGATTTTAAATGCTGCATTTTCGTCTTTGTCTCAAACATTGAAAACTGAATTACATTTTTGTTTAGTAACAGTTACAGTTTTCTTATTGGTTTTTTGCTTATATCTCGAAAACAGTTACTCCTATCAATTTTTATCTTTTTTTCAAAATCAAAGCTGATAAAATTTCCTACAAAATAGTTATTGGCATTTTTTTTGTAGGACTAACCATAAGCGAGTTATAGAGTTGGATATAAATAATCTTTAACAAAAATTTGCTTTAAAATAAAATGTTTGAAAAACCGAAATTAAACTAAATTAATTAAAACTAACACTTTAGTTGAGGAAAAAGGAGAAGACATAAAAGTCACCAAAGTCTTGAGAGTCGTTTTTAGTCGTCATATTAATAACAATAACATTAATAATAATAATACTAATAGTACTAAATTTGCTTATATGCAAGCGCTTTATTAAGGTAACAGTTTTTTGGTTTCTTGCTTATATCTCGAAAACAGTTACTCCTATCAATTTTTATCTTTTTACTAAAATTAAAGCTGATAAAAATTTCTACAAAATAGTTATTTGTATTTTTCTTGTAGGACCAAGCATAAGCGAGTTATAGAGATAGATATAAATAATATTTAACAAAAATTTGCTTTAAAATAAAATGTTTGAAATACTGAAATTAAACTAAATTAATTGTGTCTAACACTTTAGTATAGGAAAAAGGAGAAGACATAAATGTCACCAAAGTCTTCAGAGTCGTTTTTAGTCGTCATATTAATAACAATAACATTAATAATAATAATACTAATAGTACTAAATTTGCTTATATGCAAGCGCTTTATTAAGGTAACAGTTTTTTGGTTTCTTGCTTATATCTCGAAAACAGTTACTCCTATCAATTTTTATTTGTTTACTAAAATTAAAGCTGATAAAATTTCCTACAAAATAGTTATTTGCATTTTTCATGTAGGACTAACCATAAGCGAGATATAAGTTTGAAAATAATTAATATTTAAAAAAAAAGTGCTTTAACAGAAAATGTCTTGTGATTTAAAATACACTTAATTTATTGGGTCCAATACTTTATTAGAAGAAAAAGGAGGTGACATAAAAGTCACTGACGTCTTCAGAGTCGTTTTTAAATGCTGCATTTTTGTCTTTGTCTCAAACATTGAAAACTGAGTTACATTTTTGTTCAGTAACAGTTACAGTTTTCTTATTGGTTTTTTGCTTATATCTCGAAAACAGTTACTCCTATCAAATTTTATCTTTCTTTCAATATTAAAGCTGATAAAATTTCCAACCAAATAGTTATTAACATTTTTCTTGTAGGACCAAGCATAAACGAGTTATAGAGTTGGATATAAATAATATTTAACAAAAATTTGCTTTAAAATAAAATGCTTGAAAAACCGGAATTAAACTAAATTAATTGTGTCTAACACTTTAGTAGAGGAAAAAGGAGAAGACATAAAAGTTACAAAAGTCTTAGAGTTGTCTTTAGTCGTCATATTAATAACAATAACATTAATAATAATAATACTAATATTACTAAATTTGCTTATATGCAAGCGCTTAATTAAGGTAACAGTTTCTTGCTTATATCTCGAAAACAGTTACTCCTATCAATTTTTATCTTTTTACTAAAATTAAAGCTGATAAAATTTCCTACAAAATAGTTATTTGCATTTTTTATGTAGGACTAACCATAAGCGAGATAGAAGTTTGAAAATAATTAATATTTAAAAAAAAAGTGCTTTAACAGAAAATGTCTTGTGATTTAAAATACACTTAATTTATTGGGACCAATACTCTATTAGAAGAAAAAGGAGGTGACATAAAAGTCACTGAAGTCTTCAGAGTCGTTTTTAAATGCTGCATTTTTGTCTTCGTCTCAAACATTGAAAATTGAATTACATTTTTGTTCAGTAACTGTAACAGTTTTCACTTTGGTTTTTTGCTTATATCTCGAAAACAATTACTCCTATCAATTTTTATCTTTCTTTCAAAATTAAAGCTGATAAAATTTCCAACAAAATTTATTTGCATTTCTTTTGTAAGACCAACCATAAGCGAGTTATAGAGTTGGATATAAATAATCTTTAACAAAAATTTGCTTTAAAATAAAATGTTTGAAAAACCGAAATTAAACTAAATTAATTAAAACTAACACTTTAGTTGAGGAAAAAGGAGAAGACATAAAAGTCACCAAAGTCTTGAGAGTCGTTTTTAGTCGTCATATTAATAACAATAACATTAATAATAATAATACTAATAGTACTAAATTTGCTTATATGCAAGCGCTTTATTAAGGTAACAGTTTTTTGGTTTCTTGCTTATATCTCGAAAACAGTTACTCCTATCAATTTTTATCTTTTTACTAAAATTAAAGCTGATAAAAATTCCTACAAAATAGTTATTTGTATTTTTCTTGTAGGACCAAGCAAAAGCGAGTTATAGAGATAGATATAAATAATATTTAACAAAAATTTGCTTTAAAATAAAATGTTTGAAATACTGAAATTAAACTAAATTAATTGTGTCTAACACTTTAGTATAGGAAAAAGGAGAAGACATAAAAGTCACCAAAGTCTTCAGAGTCGTTTTTAGTCGTCATATTAATAACAATAACATTAATAATAATAATACTAATAGTACTAAATTTGCTTATATGCAAGCGCTTTATTAAGGTAACAGTTTTTTGGCTTCTTGCTTATATCTCGAAAACAGTTACTCCTATCAATTTTTATCTGTTTACTAAAATTAAAGCTAATAAAATTTCCTACAAAATAGTTATTTGCATTTTTTATGTAGGACTAACCATAAGCGAGATGTAAGTTTGAAAATTATTAATATTTAAAAAAAAGTGCTTTAACAGAAAATGTCTTGTGATTTAAAATACACTTAATTTATTGGGTCCAATATATTATTAGAAGAATAAGGAGGTGACATAAAAGTCGCTGAAGTTTTCAGAGTCGTTTTTAAATGCTGCATTTTCGTCTTCGTCTCAAACATTGAAAACTGAATTACATTTTTGTTAAGTAACTGTAACAGTTTTTACTTTGGTTTTTTGCTTATATCTCGAAAACAATTACTACTATCAATTTTTATCTTTCTTTCAAAATTAAAGCTGATAAAATTTCCTACAAAATAGTTATTTGCATTTTTTATGTAGGACTAACCATAAGCGAGATATAAGATTGAAAATAATTAATATTTAAAAAAAAAGTGCTTTAACAGAAAATGTCTTGTGATTTAAAATACACTTAATTTAATGGGTCCAATACATTATTAGAAGAAAAAGGAGGTGACATAAAAGTCACTGAAGTCTTCAGAGTCGATTTTAAATGCTGCATTTTCGTCTTTGTCTCAAACATTAAATACTGAATTACATTTTTGTTTAGTAACAGTTACAGTTTTCTTATTGGTTTTTTGCTTATATCTCGAAAACAGTTATTCCTATCAATTTTTATCTTTCTTTCAAAATCAAAGCTGATAAAATTTCCTACAAAATAGTTATTGGCATTTTTTTGTAGGACCAACCATAAGCGAGTTATAGAGTTGGATATAAATAATATTTAACAAAAACTTGCTTTAAAATAAAATGTTTGAAAAACTAAAAAATAAAATTTCCTACAAAATAGTAATTTGCATTTTTCATATAGGACTAACCATAAGCGAGATATAAGTTTAAAAATAATTAATATTTACAAAAAAAGTGCTTTAACAGAAAATGTCTTGTGATTTAAAATACACTTAATTTATTGGGTCCAATACTTTATTAGAAGAAAAAGGAGGTGACATAAAAGTCACCAAAGTCTTGAGAGTCGTTCTTAGTCGTCATATCAATAACAATTACATTAATAATAATAATACTAATAGTACTAAATTTGCTTATATGCAAGCACTTTATTAAGGTAACAGTTTATTGGTTTCTTGCTTATATCTCGAAAACAGTTACTCCTATCAATTTTTATCTTTTTACTAAAATTAAAGCTGATAAAATTTCCTACAAAATAGTTATTTGTATTTTTCTTGTAGGACCAAGCATAAGCGAGTTATAGAGATAGATATAAATAATATTTAACAAAAATTTGCTTTAAAATAAAATGTTTGAAATACTGAAATTAAACTAAATTAATTGTGTCTAACACTTTAGTATAGGAAAAAGGAGAAGACATAAAAGTCACCAAAGTCTTCAGAGTCGTTTTTAGTCGTCATATTAATAACAATATCATTAATAATAATAATACTAATAGTACTAAATTTGCTTATATGCAAGCGCTTTATTAAGGTAACAGTTTTTTGGTTTCTTGCTTATATCTCGAAAACAGTTACTTCTATCAATTTTTATCTGTTTACTAAAATTAAAGCTGATAAAATTTCCTACAAAATAGTTATTTGCATTTTTTATGTAGGACTAACCATAAGCGAGATATAAGTTTGAAAATAATCAATATTTAAAAAAAAGTGCTTTAACAGAAAATGTCATGTGATTTAAAATACACTTAATTTATTGGGTCCAATACATTATTAGAAGAAAAAGGAGGTGACTTAAAAGTCACAGAAGTCTTCAGAGTCGTTTTTAAATGCTGCATTTTCGTCTTCGTCTCAAACATTAAAAACTGAATTACATTTTTGTTCAGTAACAGTTACAGTTTTCTTATTGGTTTTTTGCATATATCTCGAAAACGGTTACTCCTATTAATTTTTATCTTTTTTTCAAAATTAAAGCTGATAAAATTTCCTACAAAATAGTTATTTGCATTTTTCTTGTAGGACCAACCATAAGCGAGTTATAGAGTTGGATATAAATAATATTTAACAAAAACTTGCTTTAAAATAAAATGTTTGAAAAACTAAAAAATAAAATTTCCTACAAAATAGTAATTTGCATTTTTCATGTAGGACTAACCATAAGCGAGATATAAGTTTAAAAATAATTAATATTTAAAAAAAGGTGTTTTACAGAAAATGTCTTGTGATTTAAAATACACTTAATTTATTGGGTCCAATACTTTATTAGAAGAAAAAGGAGGTGACATAAAAGTCACCAAAATCTTGAGAGTCGTTCTTAGTCGTCATATCAATAACAATAACATTAATAATAATAATACTAATAGTACTAAATTTGCTTATATGCAAGCGCTTAATTAAGGTAACAGTTTCTTGCTTATATCTCAAAAACTTACATTTTTGTTCAGTAACTGTAACAGTTTTTACTTTGGTTTTTTGCTTATATCTCGAAAACAATTACTCCTATCAATTTTTATCTTTTTTTCAAAATTAAAGCTGATAAAATTTCCTACAAAATAGTTATTTGCATTTTTTTTGTAAGACCAACCATAAGCGAGTTATAGAGTTGGATATAAATAATCTTTAACAAAAATTTGCTTTAAAATATAATGTTTGAAAAACCGAAATTAAACTAAATTAATTGAGTCTAACACTTTAGTATAGGAAAAAGAAGAAGACATAAAAGTCACCAAAGACTTCAGAGTCGTTTTTAGTCGTCATATTAATAACAATAACATTAATAATAATAATAATGCTGCATTTTCGTCTTCGTCTCAAATATTGAAAACTGAATTCCATTTTTGTTCAGTAACAGTTACAGTTTTCTTATTGGTTTCTTGCTTATATCTCGAAAACAGTTACTTCTATCAATTTTTATCTTTTTTTCAAAATTAAAGCTGATAACATTTCCTACAAAATAGTTATTTGCATTTTTTTGTAGGACCAACCATACGCGAGTTATAGAGTTGGATATAAATAATCTTTAACAAAAATTTTCTTTAAAATAAAATGTTTGAAAAACTAAAATTAAACCAAATTAATTGTGTCTAACACTTTAGTAGAGGAAAAAGGAGAAGACATAAAAGTCACTAAAGTCTTCAGAGTCGTTTTTAGTCGTCATATTAATAACAATAACATTAATAATAATAATACTAATAGTACTAAATTTGCTTATATGCAAGCGCTTAATTAATGTAACAGTTTTTTGGTTTCTAGCTTATATCTCGAAAACAGTTACAAGTATCAAATTTCATCTTTCTTTCAAAAGTAAAGCTGATAAAATTTCCAACAAAGTAATTATTTGCATTTTTCTTGTAGGACCAAGCATAAGCGAGTTATAGAGATGAATATAAATAATTTTTAACAAAAATTTGCTTTAAAATAAAATGTTTGAAAAACTGAAATTAAACTAAATTAATTGTGTCTAACACTTTAGTGGAGGAAAAAGAGAAGACATAAAAGTCTTTAAAGGTTTCAGAATCGTCTTTAGTCGTCATATTAATAACAATAACATTAATAAACTAATAGTACTAAATTTGCTTATATGCAAACGCTGCATTAAGGTAATAGTTTTTTGGTTTCTTGCTTATATCTCGAAAACAGTTACTCCTATCAATTTTTAACTTTTCACCAAAATTAAAGATGATAAATTTTTCTGCAAAATAGTTATTTGCATTTTTCATGTAGAACAAACCATAAGCGAGATATAAGTTTGAAAATAATTAATAATTAAAAAAAAAATGTGTTTTAACAGAAAATGTCTTGTGATTTAAAATACACTTAATTTATTGGGTCCAATACTTAATTAGAAGAAAAAGGAGGTGCAAATAACTATTTTGTTGGAAATTTTATTAGCTTTAATTGTGAAAGAAAGATAAAATTTGATAGGAGTAACTGTTTTCGAGATATAAGCAAAAAACCAATAAGAAAACTGTAACTGTTACTGAACAAAAATGTAATTCAGTTTTCAATGTTTGAGACGAAGACAAAAATGCAGCATTTAAAAACGACTCTGAAAACTTCAGTGACTTTTATGTCACCTCCTTTTTCTTCTAATAAAGTATTGGACCCAATAAATTAAGTTTATTATAAATCACAAGACATTTTCTGTTAAAACACTTTTTTTTAATTATTAATTACTTTCAAACTTATATCTCGCTTATGGTTAGTTCTACATGAAAAATGCAAATAACTATTTTGTAGAAAATTTTATCACCTTTAATTTTGGTGAAAAAGTAAAAATTGATAGGAGTAACTGTTTTCGAGATATAAGCAAAAAACAAAAAAACTGTTACTTTAATTAAGCGCTTGCATATAAGCAAATTTAGTACTACTAGTATTGTTATTATAAATGTTATTGTTATTAATATGACGACTAAAGACAACTCTAAGACTTTAGTGACTTTTATGTCTCCTCCTTTTTCCTCTACTAAAGTGTTAGACACAATTAATTTAGTTTAATTTCAGTTTTTCAAACATTTTATTTTAAAGCAAATTTTTGTTAAATATTAAAAACTATAAAATGGCTTAGATTGCCTAAAACACACATCACACATAATCTTTTGCATAGAAATGATAAAACGCTCATATAACACAAAATAAGCTTCATTTTTGCTTAGAAAACTAAGCTTACTTTTATTACTACTATTATTATTATTTTTATTATTATTATTATTATTATTATTACTATTATTATTATTATTATTATTATTATTATTATTATTATTAATATTATTATTATTAAAAACCGATTATAACTTTTGTATAGTAAATGTTTTTATACCAGTTTTAAAATGAGTTATTAATTTTAGACAATTTCTTGTCTAAAAACACAGATCACAGATGATCTCTTGCATAGAAATGAGAAAACGCTCAGATAACACAAAATAAGCATCATTTTTGCTTAGAAAAACTAAGCTTTTATTTAGAAAGAAATTCATTATTATAAGTATTATTATCATTATTATTATTATTATTATTATTATTATTATTATTATTATTATTATTATTTCTTTTATTACTATTATTATTATTATTATTATTATTATTATTATTATTATTATTATTAACTTTTGTATAGTAAATGTTTTTATACCAGTTTTAAAATGAGTTATTAATTTTAAACAATTTCTTGCCTAAAAACGCTCATATAACACACAAATAAGCTTTATTTTTGCTTAGAAAAGTAAGCTTACTTTTATTACTATTATTATTATTTTAATTATTATTATTATTGTTATTATTATTATTATTATTATTATTATTATTATTATTATTATTATTATTATTATTATTATTGTTATTATTATTATTATTATTATTATTATTATTATTATTATTAAAAACCGATTATAACTTTTGTATAGTATTGTTTTTATACCAGTTTTAAAATGAGTGATTAATTTTAGCCAATTTCTTGCCTAAAAACTATAAAATGGCTTAGATTGCCTAAAAACACAGATCACACATGATCTTTTGCAAAGAAATGAGAAAACGCTCATATAACACAAAATAAGCTTCATTTTTGCTTAGAAAACTAAGCTTACTTTTATTACTACTATTATTATTATATTTATTATTATTATTATTATTATTATTACTATTATTATTATTATTATTAATATTATTATTATTAAAAACCGATTATAACTTTTGTATAGTAAATGTTTTTATGCCAGTTTTAAAATGAGTTATATTAATTTAGACAATTTATTGCCTAAAAACACAGATCACAGATGATCTCTTGCATAGAAATGAGAAAACGCTCAGATAACACAAAATAAGCATCATTTTTGCTTAGAAAAACTAAGCTTTAATTTAGAAAGAAATTCAATATTATAAGTATTATTATCATTATTATTATTATTATTATTATTATTATTATTATTATTATTATTATTTTTTATTACTATTATTATTATTATTATTATTATTATTATTATTATTAACTTTTGTATAGTAAATGTTTTTATACCAGTTTTAAAATGAGTTATTAATTTTAGACAATTTCTTGCCTAAAAACACAGATCACAGATGATTTCTTGCATAGAAATGAGAAAACGCTCATATAACACAAAAAGAGCTTCATGTTTGCTTAGAAAACTAAGCTTACTTTTATTACTATTATTATTTTTATTATTATTATTATTATTATTACTATTATTAGTATTATTATTTTTATTATTATTATTATTATTATTATTATTATTATTATTATTATTATTATTATTATTATTATTATTATTATTATTATTATTAAAAACTTATATTAAACAGACAGAAAACGTCGTATTCTGACACAAAAAAACGAATTACGTTATAGACTTGACGAGAACGGCGTATCTCGGACTCTTATAGGACTCTTATAGGGTCAAAAAGTATCAGTTTGAATTAAAATAAATTATTTTTGTTGACTCTCAGTCTGAATTGTTCATCAGTTCAAACAAAAACGGCTTATTTTAGACGATCTTTTGCTTTGAACAAGAAAACTTACATCGAACAGACTAAAAACGTATTAATCTGGCATAAAAGAGCAATTTATGTATCACTTTGGATAAAGGCAGCTAATCCTATTCGTTTCATTGCTTAAAATAGACAAAATTGTTAATAAATCTAACAAAAACGCTGTATTCTAGCACAAAATACTAATTACATTATAGTTTCGACGAGAATAGCTTATTTGGAATGATTCTATGCTTCCAAACGAGTAAATTTTTATTAAACAGATGCCAAACATCATGTTTTGTCCTATAAAGACATTTTATATTGCAGTTTGTATTAAAACAAAATATTTTCGTTGATTCTTTGTTAGAAGCAGCAAACCTAACATTAAAGAATCTGAAAACTTTGTATTCGGACACAAACCACCGAATTTTGTATCAGTTTAGACAAAAACGGTTGATTTTCGACAATATTTTGCTTTGAACAAGAAAATTTATATCAAACTGACTAAAAACGTCTTATTTTAGCACAAAACAAAAGATTTGCGTTATAGTCTTGAAGCTGATTCATGACACAGTTTGGATAAAAACCAATTATTTTTGTTAATTCATTGTTACAAACAAGAAACCTTACATCAAAGAAACTGAAAACCCCTTATTCAGGCACAGAAATTCGAATTACGTTTCAGTCTGGACAAAAGCTGCTTATTTTAGACGATCCTTTGTTTTGAACACGAAAACTTACATTAAAAAGATTAAAAACGTCTTATTCTGGCTGAAAACTGCAAATTATATATTACTCTAGATAAAAGCAATTTATCCTGATTACTCCTTTACTTAGAATAGAGTAAACTTGTATAAAATTTAATGAAAACTTTAAATTTAGTCTCAAAAAAATAATTTACGTCATAGTTTTGACCAGCACTGTTTATTTCAAACGAATTTATGATTCGAAACTAATGAACTTTTATGGGGCAGATGCAAAACCACATATTACCATATAAAGCGTTGTTTTAAAGCAAAGTATTACCTTTTGCAACAAGAAATTTCACGTCAAAGAAACTGAAAACTTCGTATCCATGCATAAATATCGAATTACGTCTCAGTTTAGGCAAATACAGCTTATTTTAAACGATTCATTGCTATAAACAAGAAAAATTTTATCAAGCATACTGAAAACGTCTTATTCTCGAAAATAAGAGCAAATTATGTATCAGTTTTGACAAAAGCGGATTACTCTATTTGATTCTATGCTTAGAGTAGAGTAAACTACTATAAAACGTAATGAAAACTCTATATTCAAGCTCAAAAGAACAAATTACGTTATAGTTTTGGCAAAAAAAAATATTTCGGACGATTACATACTTCGAAGTAAGCAAACTTTAATTGAACAAGTGCAAAAGCTAATACTTTGCTTTAAAATAACGATTTATGTGGTAATATGGTATTTTGCATCTGTCCTATAAAAGTTTACTCGTTTCGCTCCATTGAATCATTCGAAAGAAATTATTTTGACACAACAACAACGAAAATAATTTGTTTTTGTTTAAACTGTAACATAAATCGCTTTTATAAAACGAACTAAGACGTTTGGCATCTGTTTATTGAAAGTTTTCTCGTTTGGGGGCATAAAATCGTTTGAAATTATCAGTTCTGGTCAAAACTATAACGTAAATTATTTCTTTGTATCACTTTAAAGATTTGCGTTATAGTCTTGACGAGAACTGTTAATTTCAAACGATTCTATGCTTTGAAACCAGTATACTTTCACTGAACAGAGGCAAAACGTCTGATTTCGCCTTTAAAAAACGATTTATGTCACAGTTTGGATTAAAACCAATGATTTTCGTTTATTCATTGTTACAAACAAGAAACCTTACATCAAAGAAACTGAAAACCTCTTATTCAGGCCCAGAAAATCAAATTACGTTTCAGTCTAGACACAAATTGCTTATTTTAGACGATTCTTTCTTTTGAAGACGAAAACTTACATTAAAAAGATTAAAAACGTCTTATTCTGGCTCAAAACTGCAAATTATGTATTACTTTGGATAAAAGCAGTTTATCCTGATTACTCCTTTGCTTAGAATAGAGCAAACTTGTATAAAACTTAATGAAAACTTTAAATTTCGTCTCAAAGAAATAATTTACGTTACAGTTTTGACCAGAACTGTTAATTTCAAACGATTTTATGCCCCCAAACGAGAAAACTTTCACTAAACAAATGTCAAACGTCTTAGTTCGTTTTATAAAAGCGACTTATGTAACAGTTTAAACAAAAACAAATTATTTTCGCTGTTGTTGTGTTAAAATAATTTATTTCGAATGATTCAATGGAGCGAAACGAGTAAACTTTTATAGGACAGATGCAAAATAACATATTACCACATAAATCGTTATTTTAAAGCAAAGTATTAGCTTTTGCACTTGTTCAATTAAAGTTTGCTTACTTCGAAGTATGTAATCGTCCGAAATATTTTTTTTTGCCAAAACTATAACGTAATTTGTTCTTTTGAGCTTGAATATAGAGTTTTCATTACGTTTTATAGTAGTTTACTCTACTCTAAGCATAGAATCAAACAGAGTAATCCGCTTTTGTTAAAACTGACACATAATTTGCTCTTATTTTCGAGAATAAGACGTTTTCAATATGCTTGATAAAATTTTTCTTGTTTATAGCAAGGAATCGTTTAAAATAAGCTGTATTTGCTTAAACTGATACGTAATTCGATATTTATGCATGGATACGAAGTTTTCAGTTTCTTTGACGTGAAATTTCTTGTTGCAAAAGGAAATACTTTGCTTTAAAACAACGCTTTATATGGTAATATGTGGTTTTGCATCTGCCCCATAAAAGTTCATTAGTTTCGAATGATAAATTCGTTTGAAATAAACAGAGCTGGTCAAAACTATAATGTAAATTATTTCTTTGAGACGAAATTTAAAGTTTTCATTAAGTTTTATACAAGTTTACTCTATTCTAAGTAAAGGAGTAATCAGGATAAATTGCTTTTATCTAGAGTAATATATAATTTGCAGTTTTCAGCCAGAATAAGACGTTTTTAATCTTTTTAATGTAAGTTTTCGTGTTCAAGACAAAAGATCGTCTAAAATAAGCAGTTTTTGTCCAGACTGAAACGTAATTCGAATTTCTGTGCCTGAATAAGGGGTTTTCAGTTTCTTTGATGTAAGGTTTCTTGTTTGTAACAATGAATTAACAAAAATATTTGGTTTTTATCCAAACTGTGGCATGAATCAGCTTTAAGACTATAACGCAAATTTTTTGTTTTGTGCTAAAATAAGACGTTTTTAGTCAGTTTGATATAAGTTTTCTTGTTCAAAGCAAAATATTGTCGAAAATCAACCGTTTTTGTCTAAACTGATACAAAATTCGGTGGTTTGTGTCCGAATACAAAGTTTTCAGATTCTTTAATGTTAGGTTTGCTGCTTCTAACAAAGAATCAACGAAAATATTTTGTTTTAATACAAACTGCAATATAAAATGTCTTCATAGGACAAAACATGATGTTTGGCATCTGTTTAATAAAAATTTACTCGTTTGGAAGCATAGAATCATTTCAAATAAGCTATTCTCGTCGAAACTATAATGTAATTAGTATTTTGTGCTAGAATACAGCGTTTTTGTTAGATTTATTAACAATTTTGTCTATTTTAAGCAATGAAACGAATAGGATTAGCTGCCTTTATCTAAAGTGATACATAAATTGCTCTTTTATGCCAGATTAATACGTTTTTAGTCTGTTCGATGTAAGTTTTCTTGTTCAAAGCAAAAGATCGTCTAAAATAAGCCGTTTTTGTTTGAACTGATGAACAATTCAGACTGAGAGTCAACAAAAATAATTTATTTTAATCCAAACTGATACTTTTTGACCCTATAAAAGTCCTATAAGAGTCCGAGATACGCCGTTCTCGTCAAGTCTATAACGTAATTCATTTTTTTGTGTCAGAATACGACGTTTTCTGTCTGTTTAATATAAGTTTTTAATAATAATAATAATAATAATAACAATAATAATAATAATAATAATAATAATAATAATAATAATAAAAATAATTATACTAATAATAGTAATAATAATAATAATAATAATAAAAATAATAATAGTAATAAAAGTAAGCTTAGTTTTCTAAGCAAAAATGAAGCTTATTTTGTGTGTTATATGAGCGTTTTCTCATTTCTATGCAAGAGATCATCTGTGATCTGTGTTTTTAGGCAAGAAATTGTCTAAAATTAATAACTCATTTTAAAACTGGTATAAAAACATTTACTATACAAAAGTTAATAATAATAATAATAATAATAATAATAATAATAATAACAATAATAATAATAATAATAATAATAATAATAATAATAATAACAATAATAATAATAATAATAATAATAATAATAATAATAATAATAACAATAATAATAATAATAATAATAATAATAAAAATAATAATAATAGTAGTAATAAAAGTAAGCTTAGTTTTCTAAGCAAAAATAAAGCTTATTTTGTGTTATATGAGCGTTTTCTCATTTCTATGTAAAAGATCATGTGTGATCAGTGTTTTTAGGCAATCTTAGCCATTTTATAGTTTTTAAGCAAGAAATTGGCTAAAATTAATCACTCATTTTAAAACTGGTATAAAATCATTTACTATACAAAAGTTAATAATAATAATAATAACAATAATAATAATAATAATAATAGTAATAGTAACAAAAGTAATAATAATAATGAATGAAGCTTATTTTGTGTGTTATATGAGCGTTTTCTCATTTCTATGCAAGAGATAATCTGTGATCTGTGTTGTTAGGCAAGAAATTGAATAAAATTAATAACTCATTTTAAAACTGGTATAAAAACATTTACTATACAAAAGTTAATAATAATAATAATAATAATAATAATAATAATAATAATAATAATAATAGTAATAAATAAAATAATAATAATAATAATAATAATAATAATAATAATAATAATGATAATAATACTTATAATAATGAATTTCTTTCTAAATTAAAGCTTAGTTTTTTTAAGCAAAAATGATGCTTATTTTGTGTTATCTGAGCGTTTTCTCATTTCTATGCAAGAGATCATCTGTGATCTGTGTTTTTAGGCAAGAAATTGTCTAAAATTAATAATTCATTTTAAAACTGTTATAAAAACATTTACTATACAAAAGTTATAATCGGTTATTAATAATAATAATATTAATAATAATAATTATAATAATAATAATAATAATAATAATAATAATAATAATAATAATAATAGTTATAATAATAATAATAATAATAATAAAAATAATAATAATAATAGTAGTAATAAAAGTAAGCTTAGTTTTCTAAGCAAAAATGAAGCTTATTTTGTGTTATATGAGCGTTTTATCATTTCTATGCAAAAGATCATGTGTGATGTGTGTTTTAGGCAATCTAAGCCATTTTATAGTTTTTAATATTTAACAAAAATTTGCTTTAAAATAAAATGTTTGAAAAACTGAAATTAAACTAAATTAATTGTGTCTAACACTTTAGTAGAGGAAAAAGGAGGAGACATAAAAGTCACTAAAGTCTTAGAGTTGTCTTTAGTCGTCATATTAATAACAATAACATTTATAATAACAATACTAGTAGTACTAAATTTGCTTATATGCAAGCGCTTAATTAAAGTAACAGTTTTTTTGTTCTTTGCTTATATATCGAAAACAGTTACTCCTATCAATTTTTACTTTTTCACCAAAATTAAAGGTGATAAAATTTCCTACAAAATAGTTATTTGCATTTTTCATGTAGAACTAACCATAAGCGAGATATAAGTTTGAAAGTAATTAATAATTAAAAAAAAGTGTTTTAACAGAAAATGTCTTGTGATTTATAATACACTTAATTTATTGGGTCCAATACTTTATTAGAAGAAAAAGGAGGTGACATAAAAGTCACTGAAGTTTTCAGAGTCGTTTTTAAATGCTGCATTTTTGTCTTCGTCTCAAACATTGAAAACTGAATTACATTTTTGTTCAGTAACAGTTACAGTTTTCTTATTGGTTTTATGCTTATATCTCGAAAACAGTTACTCCTATGAAATTTTAACTTTCTTTCACAATTAAAGCTAATAAAATTTCCAACAAAATAGTTATTTGCACCTCCTTTTTCTTCTAATTAAGTATTGGACCCAATAAATTAAGTGTATTTTAAATCACAAGACATTTTCTGTTAAAACACATTTTTTTTAATTATTAATTATTTTCAAACTTATATCTCGCTTATGGTTTGTTCTACATGAAAAATGCAAATAACTATTTTGCAGGAAATTTTATCATCTTTAATTTTGGTGAAAAGTTAAAAATTGATAGGAGTAACTGTTTTCGAGATATAAGCAAGAAACCAAAAAACAATTACCTTAATGCAGCGTTTGCATATATGCAAATTTAGTACTATTAGTTTATTAATGTTATTGTTATTAATATGACGACTAAAGACGATTCTGAAACCTTTAAAGACTTTTATGTCTTCTCCTTTTTCCTCCACTAAAGTGTTAGACACAATTAATTTAGTTTAATTTCAGTTTTTCAAACATTTTATTTTAAAGCAAATTTTTGTTAGAAATTATTTATATTCATCTCTATAACTCGCTTATGCTTGGTCCTACAAGAAAAATGCAAATAATTACTTTGTTGGAAATTTTATCAGCTTTAATTTTGAAAGAAAGATAAAATTTGATAGGTGTAACTGTTTTCGAGATATAAGCTAGAAACCAAAATCTGTTACATTAATTAAGCGCTTGCATATAAGCAAATTTAGTACTATTAGTATTATTATTATTAATGTTATTGTTATTAATATGACGACTAAAAACGACTCTGAAGTCTTTGGTGACTTTTATGTCTTCTCCTTTTTCCTATACTAAAGTGTTAGACTCAAATTGCATGTAAGCAAATTTAGTACTATTAGTATTATTATTAATGTTATTGTTATTAATATGACGACAAAAGACGACTCTGAAACCTTTAGTGACCTTTATGTCTTCCCCTTTTTCCTCTACTAAAGTGTTAGACACAATTAATTTAGTTTAATTTTAGTTTTTCAAACATTTTATTTTAAAGCAAGTTTTTGTTAAATATTATTTATATCCAACTCTATAACTCGCTTATGGTTGGTCCTACAAGAAAAATGCAAATAACTATTTTGTAGGAAATTTTATCAGCTTTAATTTTGAAAGAAAGATAAAAATTGATAGGAGTAACTGTTTTCGAGATATAAGCAAAAAACCAATAAGAAAACTGTAACTGTTACTGAACAAAAATGTAATTCAGTTTTCAATGTTTGAGACGAAGACGAAAATGCAGCATTATTATTATTATTAATGTTATTGTTATTAATATGACGACTAAAAACGACTTTGAAGACTTTGGTGACTTTTATGTCTTCTCCTTTTTCCTATACTAAAGTGTTAGACTCAATTTAATTTCGGTTTTTCAAACATTATATTTTAAAGCAAATTTTTGTTAAAGATTATTTATATCCAACTCTATAACTCGCTTATGGTTGGTCTTACAAAAGAAATGCAAATAACTATTTTGTAGGAAATTTTATCAGCTTTAATTTTGAAAGAAAGATAAAAATTGATAGGAGTAATTGTTTTCGAGATATAAGCAAAAAACCAAAGTAAAAACTGTTACAGTTACTGAACAAAAATGTAAGTTTTCGAGATATAAGCAAGAAACTGTTACCTTAATTAAGCGCTTGCATATAAGCAAATTTAGTACTATTAGTATTATTATTATTATTAATGTTATTGTTATTGATATGACGACTAAGAACGACTCTCAAGACTTTGGTGACTTTTATGTCACCTCCTTTTTCTTCTAATAAATTATTGGACCCAATAAATTAAGTGTATTTTAAATCACAAGACATTTTCTGTTAAAGCACTTTTTTTTTAAATATTAATTATTTTTAAACTTATATCTCGCTTATGGTTAGTCCTACATGAAAAATGCAAATTACTATTTTGTAGGAATTTTTATCAGCTTTAATTTTAGTAAAAAGATATAAAAATTGATAGGAGTAACTGTTTTCGAGATATAAGCAAGAAACCAAAAAACTGTTACCTTAATTAAGCGCTTGCATATAAGCAAATTTAGTACTAAAAACAACTCTGAAGACTTTGGTGATTTTTATGTCTTCTCCTTTTTCCTCTACTAAAGTGTTGGACCCAATTAATTTAGTTTAATATCAGTTTTTCAAACATTTTATTTTAAAGCAAATTTTTGTTAAAGATTATTTATATCCAACTCTATAACTCGCTTATGGTTGGTCCTACAAAAAAATGGAAATAACTATTTTGTAGGAAATTTTATCAGCTTTAATTTTGAAAAAAAGGTAAAAATTGATAGGAGTAACTGTTTTCGAGATATAAGCAAGAAACCAAAAAACTGTTACCTTAATAAAGCGCTTGCATATAAGCAAATTTAGTACTATTAGTATTATTATTATTAATGTTATTGTTATTAATATGACGACTAAAGACGACTCTGAAACATTTAGTGACTTTTATGTCTTCTCCTTTTTCCTATACTAAAGTGTTAGACCCAATTAATTTAGTTTAATTTCGGTTTTTCAAACATTTTATTTTATAGCAAATTTTTGTTAAAGATTATTTATATCCAACTCTATAACTCGCTTATGGTTGGTCTTACAAAAGAAATGCAAATAACTATTTTGTAGGAAATTTTATCAGCTTTAATTTTGAAAGAAAGATAAAAATTGATAGGAGTAATTGTTTTCGAGATATAAGCAAAAAACCAAAGTGAAAACTGTTACAGTTACTGAACAAAAATGTAATTCAGTTTTCAATGTTTGAGACGAAGACGAAAATGCAGCATTTAAAAACGACTCTGAAGACTTCAGTGACTTTTATGTCACCTCCTTTTTCTTCTAATAGAGTATTGGTCCCAATAAATTAAGTGTATTTTAAATCACAAGACATTTTCTGTTAAAGCACTTTTTTTTTAAATATTAATAATTTTCAAACTTCTATCTCGCTTATGGTTAGTCCTACATAAAAAATGCAAATAACTATTTTGTAGGAAATTTTATCAGCTTTAATTTTAGTAAAAAGATAAAAATTGATAGGAGTAACTGTTTTCGAGATATAAGCAAGAAACTGTTACCTTAATTAAGCGCTTGCATATAAGCAAATTTAGTAATATTAGTATTATTATTATTAATGTTATTGTTATTAATAGGGCGACTAAAGACGACTCTGAAACATTTAGTGACTTTTATGTCTTTTCCTTTTTCCTCTACTAAAGTGTTAGACACAATTAATTTAGTTTAATTCCGGTTTTTCAAGCATTTTATTTTAAAGCAAATTTTTGTTAAATATTATTTATATCCAACTCTATAACTCGTTTATGCTTGGTCCTACAAGAAAAATGTAAATAACTATTTTGTTGGAAATTGTATCGGCTTTAATTTTGAAAGAAAGGTAAAATTTGATAGGAGTAACTGTTTTCGAGATATAAGCAAAAAACCAATAAGAAAACTGTAACTTTTACTGAACAAAAATGTAACTCAGTTTTCAGTGTTTAAGACGAAGACAAAAGTGCAGCATTTAAAAACGACTCTGAAGACGTCAGTGATCTTTATGTCACCTCCTTTTTCTTCTAATAAAGTATTGGACCCAATAAATTAAGTGTATTTTAAATCACAAGACATTTTCTGTTAAAGCAGTTTTTTTTAAATAATTATTATTTTCAAACTTATATCTCGCTTATGGTTAGTCCTACATGAAAAATGCAAATAACTATTTTGTAGGAAATTTTATCAGCTTTAATTTTAGTAAAAAGATAAAAATTGATAGGAGTAACTGTTTTCGAGATATAATCAAGAAACCAAAAAACCAAAGCTGATAAAATTTCCTACAAAATAGTTATTGGCATTTTTTTTGTAAGACCAACCATAAGCGAGTTATAGAGTTGGATATAAATAATCTTTAACAAAAATTTGCTTTAAAATATAATGTTTGAAAAACCGAAATTAAACTAAATTAATTGAGTCTAACACTTTAGTATAGGAAAAAGGAGAAGACATAAAAGTCACCAAAGTCTTCAGAGTCGTTTTTAGTTGTCATATTAATAACAATAACATTAATAATAATAATAATGCTGCATTTTCGTCTTCGTCTCAAACATTGAAAACTGAATTACATTTTTGTTCAGTAACAGTTTCAGTTTTCTTATTGGTTTTTTGCTTATATCTCGAAAACAGTTACTCCTATCAATTTTTATCTTTTTTTCAAAATTAAAGCTGATAAAATTTCCTACAAAATAGTTATTTACATTTTTCTTGTAGGACCAACCATAAGCGAGTTATAGAGTTGGGTATAAATAATATTTAACAAAAACTTGCTTTAAAATAAAATGTTTGAAAAACTAAAATTAAACTAAATTAATTGTCTAACACTTTAGTAGAGGAAAAAGGAGAAGACATAAAGGTCACTAAAGGTTTCAGAGTCGTCTTTAGTCGTCATATTAATAACAATAACATTAATAATAATAATAATGCTGCATTTTCGTCTTCGTCTCAAACATTGAAAACTGAATTACATTTTTGTTCAGTAACAGTTACAGTTTTCTTATTGGTTTTTTGCTTATATCTCGAAAACAGTTACTCCTATTAATTTTTATCTTTCTTTTAAAATTAAAGCTGATAAAATTTCCTACAAAATAGTTATTTGCATTTTTTTGTAGGACCAACCACAAGCGAGTTATAGAGTTGGATATAAATAATCTTTAACAAAAATTTGCTTTAAAATAAAATGTTTGAAAAACCGATATTAAACTAAATTAATTGGGTCAAACACTTTAGTAGAAGAAAAATGAGAAGACATAAAAGTCACCAAAGTCTTCAGAGTTGTTTTTAGTACTAAATTTGCTTATATGCAAGCGCTTAATTAAGGTAACAGTTTTTTGGTCTCTTGCTTACATCTCGAAAACAGTTACTCCTATCAATTTTTATCTTTTTACTAAAATTAAAGCTGATAAAATTTCCTACAAAATAGTAATTTGCATTTTTCATGTAGGACTAACCATAAGCGAGAAATAAGTTTGAAAATAATTAATATTTAAGAAAAAAAGTGCTTTAACAGAAAATGTTTTGTGATTTAAAATACACTTAATTTATTAGGTCCAATACTTTATTAGAAGAAAAAGGAGGTGACATATAAGTCACTGAAGTCTTCAGAGTCGATTTTAAATGCTGCATTTTCGTCTTCGTCTCAAACATTGAAAACTGAATTACATTTTTGTTCAGTAACAGTTACAGTTTTCTTATTGGTTTTTTGCTTATATCTCGAAAACAGTTACTCCTATCAATTTTTATCTTTTTTTCAAAATTAAAGCTGATAAAATTTCCTACAAAATAGTTATTTGCATTTTTCTTGTAAGACCAACCATAAGCGAGTTATAGAGTTAGATATAAATAATATTTAACAAATGTTATTGTTATTAATATGACGACTAAAGACGACTCTGAAACCTTTAATGACATTTATGTCTTCTCCTTTTATTATATTTATTTTTATTTATATAATTATTTTGTAGGAAATTTTATCAGCTTTAGTTACTGAACAAAAATGTAATTCAGTTTTCAATGTTTGAGAGGAAGACGAAAATGCAGCATTTAAAAACGACTCTGAAGACTTTAGTGACTTTTATGTCTCCTCCTTTTTCCTCTACTAAAGTGTTAGACACAATTAATTTAGTTTAATTTCAGTTTTTCAAACATTTTATTTTAAAGCAAATTTTTGTTAAATATTAAAAACTATAAAATGGTTTAGATTGCCTAAAAACACACATCACACATGATCTTTTGCATAGAAATGAGAAAACGCTCATGTAACACACAAAATAAGTTCCATTTTTCCTTATTAAAAGTATTATTATTATTATTATTACTTTTGTTACTATTACTATTATTATTATTATTATTATTATTGTTATTATTATTATTATTAACTTTTGTATAGTAAATGATTTTATACCAGTTTTAAAATGAGTTATTAATTTTAGACAATTTCTTGCCTAAAAACACAGATCACAGATGATTTCTTGCATAGAAATGAGAAAACACTCATATAACACACAAAATAAGCTTCATTTTTGCTTAGAAAACTAAGCTTACTTTTATTACTATTATTATTATTTTTATTATTATTATTGTTATTATTATTATTATTATTATTATTATTATTATTATTATTATAATTATTATTATTATTATTATTATTATTGTTATTATTATTATTATTATTATTATTATTATTATTATTATTATTATTATTATTATTATTATTATTATTATTATAATTATTATTATTAAAAACCGATTTTAACTTTTGTATAGTATTGTTTTTATACCAGTTTTAAAATGAGTGATTAATTTTAGCCAATTTCTTGCCTAAAAACTATAAAATGGCTAAGATTGCCTAAAAACACTGATCACACATGATCTTTTGCATAGAAATGAGAAAACGCTCATATAACACAAAATAAGCTTTATTTTTGCTTAGAAAACTAAGCTTACTTTTATTACTACTATTATTATTATTTTTATTATTATTATTATTATTATTATTATTATTATTATTATTATTATTATTATTAATATTATTATTATTATTATTATTATTAATAACCGATTATAACTTTTGTATAGTAAATGTTTTTATAACAGTTTTAAAATGAATTATTAGTTTTAGACAATTTCTTGCCTAAAAACACAGATCACAGATGATCTCTTGCATAGAAATGAGAAAACGCTCAGATAACACAAAATAAGCATCATTTTTGCTTAAAAAAACTAAGCTTTAATTTAGAAAGAAATTCATTATTATAAGTATTATTATCATTATTATTATTATTATTATTATTATTATTATTATTATTATTATTATTATTATTATTATTATTATTTTATTTATTACTATTATTATTATTATTATTATTATTATTATTATTATTATTATTATTATTATTATTATTATTAACTTTTGTATAGTAAATGTTTTTATACCAGTTTTAAAATGAGTTATTAATTTTATTCAATTTCTTGCCTAATAACACAGATCACAGATGATCTCTTGCATAGAAATGAGAAAACGCTCATATAACACACAAAATAAGCTTCATTCATTATTATTATTATTATTATTATTATTATTATTATTATTATTATTATTATTATTATTATTATTATTATTATTATTATTATTATTATTATTATTATTATTAACTTTTGTATTGTAAATGTTTTTATACCAGTTTTAAAATGAGTTATTAATTTTAGACAATTTCTTGCCTAAAAACACAGATCACAGATGATTTCTTGCATAGAAATGAGAAAACGCTCATATAACACAAAATAAGCTTCATTTTTGCTTAGAAAACTAAGCTTACTTTTATTACTATTATTATTTTTATTATTATTATTATTACTATTATTAGTATTATTATTTTTATTATTATTATTATTATTATTATTATTATTATTATTATTATTATTATTATTATTATTATTATTATTATTATTATTATTATTATTATTATTATTATTGTTATTATTATTAAAAACTTATATTAAACAGACAGAAAACGTCGTATTCTGACACAAAAAAACGAATTACGTTATAGACTTGACGAGAACGGCGTATCTCGGACTCTTATAGGACTTTTATAGAGTCAAAAAGTATCAGTTTGGATTAAAATAAATTATTTTTGTTGACTCTCAGTCTGAATTGTTCATCAGTTCAAACAAAAACGGCTTATTTTAGACGATCTTTTGCTTTGAACAAGAAAACTTACATCGAACAGACTAAAAACGTATTAATCTGGCATAAAAGAGCAATTTATGTATCACTTTAGATAAAGGCAGCTAATCCTATTCGTTTCATTGCTTAAAATAGACAAAATTGTTAATAAATCTAACAAAAACGCTGTATTCTAGCACAAAATACTAATTACATTATAGTTTCGACGAGAATAGCTTATTTGAAATGATTCTATGCTTCCAAACGAGTAAATTTTTATTAAACAGATGCCAAACATCATGTTTTGTCCTATGAAGACATTTTATATTGCAGTTTGTATTAAAACAAAATATTTTCGTTGATTCTTTGTTAGAAGCAGCAAACCTAACATTAAAGAATCTGAAAACTTTGTATTCGGACACAAACCACCGAATTTTGTATCAGTTTAGACAAAAACGGTTGATTTTCGACAATATTTTGCTTTGAACAAGAAAACTTATATCAAACTGACTAAAAACGTCTTATTTTAGCACAAAACAAAAGATTTGCGTTATAGTCTTAAAGCTGATTCATGCCACAGTTTGGATAAAAACCAAATATTTTTGTTAATTCATTGTTACAAACAAGAAACCTTACATCAAAGAAACTGAAAACCCCTTATTCAGGCACAGAAATTCGAATTACGTTTCAGTCTGGACAAAAACTGCTTATTTTAGACGATCTTTTGTCTTGAACACGAAAACTTACATTAAAAAGATTAAAAACGTCTTATTCTGGCTGAAAACTGCAAATTATATATTACTCTAGATAAAAGCAATTTATCCTGATTACTCCTTTACTTAGAATAGAGTAAACTTGTATAAAACTTAATGAAAACTTTAAATTTCGTCTCAAAGAAATAATTTACATTATAGTTTTGACCAGCACTGTTTATTTCAAACGAATTTATCATTCGAAACTAATGAACTTTTATGGGGCAGATGCAAAACCACATATTACCATATAAAGCGTTGTTTTAAAGCAAAGTATTTCCTTTTGCAACAAGAAATTTCACGTCAAAGAAACTGAAAACTTCGTATCCATGCATAAATATCGAATTACGTATCAGTTTAAGCAAATACAGCTTATTTTAAACGATTCCTTGCTATAAACAAGAAAAATTTTATCAAGCATATTGAAAACGTCTTATTCTCGAAAATAAGAGCAAATTATGTATCAGTTTTAACAAAAGCGGATTACTCTGTTTGATTCTATGCTTAGAGTAGAGTAAACTACTATAAAACGTAATGAAAACTCTATATTCAAGCTCAAAAGAACAAATTACGTTATAGTTTTGGCAAAAAAAAATATTTCGGACGATTACATACTTCGAAGTAAGCAAACTTTAATTGAACAAGTGCAAAAGCTAATACTTTGCTTTAAAATAACGATTTATGTGGTAATATGGTATTTTGCATCTGTCCTATAAAAGTTTACTCGTTTCGCTCCATTGAATCATTCGAAAGAAATTATTTTGACACAACAACAACGAAAATAATTTGTTTTTGTTTAAACTGTAACATAAATCGCTTTTATAAAACGAACTAAGACGTTTGGCATCTGTTTATTGAAAGTTTTCTCGTTTGGGGGCATAAAATCGTTTGAATTTATCAGTTCTGGTCAAAACTATAACGTAAATTATTTCTTTGTATCACTTTAAAGATTTGCGTTATAGTCTTGACGAGAACTGTTAATTTCAAACGATTCTATGCTTTGAAACCAGTATACTTTCACTGAACAGAGGCAAAACGTCTGATTTCGCCTTTAAAAAACGATGTATGTCACAGTTTGGATTAAAACCAATGATTTTCGTTTATTCATTGTTACAAACAAGAAACCTTACATCAAAGAATCTGAAAACCTCTTATTCAGGCCCAGAAAATCAAATTACGTTTCAGTCTAGACACAAATTGCTTATTTTAGACGATTCTTTCTTTTGAACACGAAAACTTACATTAAAAAGATTAAAAACGTCTTATTCTGGCTCAAAACTGCAAATTATGTATTACTTTGGATAAAAGCAGTTTATCCTGATTACTCCTTTGCTTAGAATAGAGCAAACTTGTATAAAACTTAATGAAAACTTTAAATTTCGTCTCAAAGAAATAATTTACGTTATAGTTTTGACCAGAACTGTTAATTTCAAACGATTTTATGCCCCCAAACGAGAAAACTTTCACTAAACAAATGCCAAACGTCTTAGTTCGTTTTATAAAAGCGACTTATGTAACAGTTTAAACAAAAACAAATTATTTTCGCTGTTGTGTTAAAATAATTTATTTCGAATGATTCAATGGAGCGAAACGAGTAAACTTTTATAGGACAGATGCAAAATACCATATTACCACATAAATCGTTATTTTAAAGCAAAGTATTAGCTTTTGCACTTGTTCAATTAATGTTTGCTTACTTCGAAGTATGTAATCGTCCGAAATATTTTTTTTTGCCAAAACTATAACGTAATTTGTTCTTTTGAGCTTGAATATAGAGTTTTAATTACGTTTTATAGTAGTTTACTCTACTCTAAGCATAGAATCAAACAGAGTAATCCGCTTTTGTTAAAACTGATACATAATTTGCTCTTATTTTCGAGAATAAGACGTTTTCAATATGCTTGATAAAATTTTTCTTGTTTATAGCAAGGAATCGTTTAAAATAAGCTGTATTTGCTTAAACTGATACGTAATTCGATATTTATGCATGGATACGAAGTTTTCAGTTTCTTTGACGTGAAATTTCTTGTTGCAAAAGGTAATACTTTGCTTTAAAACAACGCTTTATATGGTAATATGTGGTTTTGCATCTGCCCCATAAAAGTTCATTAGTTTCGAATCATAAATTCGTTTGAAATAAACAGTGCTGGTCAAAACTATAATGTGAATTATTTCTTTGAGACGAAATTTAAAGTTTTCATTAAGTTTTATACAAGTTTACTCTATTCTAAGTAAAGGAGTAATCAGGATAAATTGCTTTTATCTAGAGTAATATATAATTTGCAGTTTTCAGCCAGAATAAGACGTTTTTAATCTTTTTAATGTAAGTTTTCGTGTTCAAGACAAAAGATCGTCTAAAATAAGCAGTTTTTGTCCAGACTGAAACGTAATTCGAATTTCTGTGCCTGAATAAGGGGTTTTCAGTTTCTTTGATGTAAGGTTTCTTGTTTGTAACAATGAATTAACAAAAATATTTGGTTTTTATCCAAACTGTGGCATGAATCAGCTTTAAGACTATAACGCAAATCTTTTGTTTTGTGCTAAAATAAGACGTTTTTAGTCAGTTTGATATAAGTTTTCTTGTTCAAAGCAAAATATTGTCGAAAATCAACCGTTTTTGTCTAAACTGATACAAAATTCGGTGGTTTGTGTCCGAATATAAAGTTTTCAGATTCTTTAATGTTAGGTTTGCTGCTTCTAACAAAGAATCAACGAAAATATTTTGTTTTAATACAAACTGCAATATAAAATGTCTTTATAGGACAAAACATGATGTTTGGCATCTGTTTAATAAAAATTTACTCGTTTGGAAGCATAGAATCATTCCAAATAAGCTATTCTCGTCGAAACTATAATGTAATTAGTATTTTGTGCTAGAATACAGCGTTTTTGTTAGATTTATTAACAATTTTGTCTATTTTAAGCAATGAAACGAATAGGATTGCTGCCTTTATCTAAAGTGATACATAAATTGCTCTTTTATGCCAGATTAATACGTTTTTAGTCTGTTCGATGTAAGTTTTCTTGTTCAAAGCAAAAGATCGTCTAAAATAAGCCGTTTTTGTTTGAACTGATGAACAATTCAGACTGAGAGTCAACAAAAATAATTTATTTTAATCCAAACTGATACTTTTTGACCCTATAAAAGTCCTATAAGAGTCCGAGATACGCCGTTCTCGTCAAGTCTATAACGTAATTCGTTTTTTTGTGTCAGAATACGACGTTTTCTGTCTGTTTAATATAAGTTTTTAATAATAATAATAATAATAATAACAATAATAATAATAATAATAATAATAATAATAATAATAATAATAATAATAATAATAATAATAATAAAAATAATAATAGTAATAAAAGTAAGCTTAGTTTTCTAAGCAAAAATGAAGCTTATTTTGTGTGTTATATGAGCGTTTTCTCATTTCTATGCAAGAGATCATCTGTGATCTGTGTTTTTAGGCAAGAAATTGTCTAAAATTAATAACTCATTTTAAAACTGGTATAAAAACATTTACAATACAAAAGTTAATAATAATAATAATAATAATAATGATATAATAATAATAATAATAATAATAATAATAATAATAATAATAATAATAATAATAATAATAATAATAATAATAATAATAATAATAATAATAATAATAATAACAATAATAATGAATGAAGCTTATTTTGTGTGTTATATGAGCGTTTTCTCATTTCTATGCAAGAGATCATCTGTGATCTGTGTTGTTAGGCAAGAAATTGAATAAAATTAATAACTCATTTTAAAACTGGTATAAAAACATTTACTCTACAAAAGTTAATAATAATAATAATAATAATAATAATAATAATAATAATAATAATAGTAATAAATAAAATAATAATATTAATAATAATAATAATAATAATAATAATAATAATAATAATAATAATAATGATAATAATACTTATAATAATGAATTTCTTTCTAAATTAAAGCTTAGTTTTTTTAAGCAAAAATGATGCTTATTTTGTGTTATCTGAGCGTTTTCTCATTTCTATGCAAGAGATCATCTGTGATCTGTGTTTTTAGGCAAGAAATTGTCTAAAACTAATAATTCATTTTAAAACTGTTATAAAAACATTTACTATACAAAAGTTATAATCGGTTATTAATAATAATAATAATAATAATAATTATTATAATAATAATAATTATAATAATAATAATAATAATAATAATAATAATAATAATAATAATAATAATAATAATAATAATAATAGTAGTAATAAAAGTAAGCTTAGTTTTCTAAGCAAAAATAAAGCTTATTTTGTGTTATATGAGCGTTTTCTCATTTCTATGCAAAAGATCATGTGTGATCAGTGTTTTTAGGCAATCTTAGCCATTTTATAGTTTTTAGGCAAGAAATTGGCTAAAATTAATCACTCATTTTAAAACTGGTATAAAAACAATACTATACAAAAGTTAAAATCGGTTTTTAATAATAATAATTATAATAATAATAATAATAATAATAATAATAATAATAATAATAATAATAATAATAATAATAATAATAATAATAATAATAATAATAATAATAACAATAATAATAATAATAATAATAATAATAATAATAATAATAATAATAATAACAATAATAATAATAAAAATAATAATAATAGTAATAAAAGTAAGCTTAGTTTTCTAAGCAAAAATGAAGCTTATTTTGTGTGTTATATGAGTGTTTTCTCATTTCTATGCAAGAAATCATCTGTGATCTGTGTTTTTAGGCAAGAAATTGTCTAAAATTAATAACTCATTTTAAAACTGGTATAAAATCATTTACTATACAAAAGTTAATAATAATAATAATAACAATAATAATAATAATAATAATAATAGTAATAGTACCAAAAGTAATAATAATAATAATAATACTTTTAATAAGGAAAAATGGAGCTTATTTTGAGTGTTACATGAGCGTTTTCTCATTTCTATGCAAAAGATCATGTGTGATGTGTATTTTTAGGCAATCTAAACCATTTTATAGTTTTTAATATTTAACAAAAATTTGCTTTAAAATAAAATGTTTGAAAAAGTAAAATTAAACTAAATTAATTGTGTCTAACACTTTAGTAGAGGAAAAAGGAGGAGACATAAAAGTCACTAAAGTCTTCAGAGTCGTTTTTGAATGCTGCATTTTCGTCTTCCTCTCAAACATTGAAAACTGAATTACATTTTTGTTCAGTAACTGTAACAGTTTTTACTTTGGTTCTTTGCTTATATCTCGAAAACAATTACTCCTATCAATTTTTATCTTTTTTTCAAAATTAAAGCTGATAAAATTTCCTACAAAATAGTTATTTGCATTTCTCATGTAGGACTAACCATAAGCGAGATATAAGTTTGAAAATAATTAATATTTAAAAAAAAAAGTGCTTTAACAGAAAATGTTTTGTGATTTAAAATACACTTAATTTATTAGGTCCAATACTTTATTAGAAGAAAAAGGAGGTGACATATAAGTCACTGAAGTCTTCAGAGTCGATTTTAAATGCTGCATTTTCGTCTTCGTCTCAAACATTGAAAACTGAATTACATTTTTGTTCAGTAACAGTTACAGTTTTCTTATTGGTTTTTTGCTTATATCTCGAAAACAGTTACTTCTATCAATTTTTATCTTTCTTTTAAAATTAAAGCTGATAAAATTTCCTACAAAATAGTTAATTGCATTTTTCATGTAAGACTAACCATAAGCGAGATATAAGTTTAAAAATTATTAATATTTAAAAAAAAAGTGCTTTAACAGAAAATGTCTTGTGATTTAAAATACACTTAATTTATTGGGTCCAATACTTTATTAGAAGAAAAAGGAGGTGACATAAAAGTCGCTGAAGTCTTCAGAGTCGTTTTTAAATGCTGCATTTTCGTCTTCGTCTCAAACATTGAAAATTGAATTACATTTTTGTTCAGTAACAGTTACAGTATTCTTATTGGTTTTTTGCTTATATCTCGAAAACAGTTACTCCTATCAATTGTTATCTTTCTTTCAAAATTAAAGCTGATAAAATTTCCTACAAAATAGTTATTTGCATTTCTTTGTAAGACCAACCATAAGCGAGTTATAGAGTTAGATATAAATAATATTTAACAAATGTTATTGTTATTAATATGACGACTAAAGACGACTCTGAAACCTTTAATGACATTTATGTCTTCTCCTTTTATTATATTTATTTTTATTTATATAATTATTTTGTAGGAAATTTTATCAGCTTTAATTTTAGTAAAAAGATAAAAATTGATAGGAGTAACAGTTTTCGAGATATAAGCAAGAAACCAAAAAACTGTTACCTTAATTAAGCGCTTGCATATAAGCAAATTTAGTACTAAAAACAACTCTGAAAACTTTGGTGATTTTTATGTCTTTTCCTTTTTCCTCTACTAAAGTGTTAGACCCAATTAAATTAGTTTAATATCGGTTTTTCAAACATTTTATTTTAAAGCAAATTTTTGTTAAAGATTATTTATATCCAACTCTATAACTCGCTTATGGTTGGTCCTACAAAAAAATGGAAATAACTATTTTGTAGGAAATTTTATCAGCTTTAATTTTGAAAAAAAGATAAAAATTGATACGAGTAACTGTTTTCGAGATATAAGCAAGAAACCAAAAAACTGTTACCTTAATAAAGCGCTTGCATATAAGCAAATTTAGTACTATTAGTATTATTATTATTAATGTTATTGTTATTAATATGACGACTAAGGACCACTCTGAAACATTTAGTGAATTTTATGTCTTCTCCTTTTTCCTATACTAAAGTGTTAGACCCAATTAATTTAGTTTAATTTCGGTTTTTCAAACATTTTATTTTAAAGCAAATTTTTGTTAAAGATTATTTATATCAAACTCTATAACTCGCTTATGGTTGGTCTTACAAAAGAAATGCAAGTAACTATTTTGTAGGAAATTTTATCAGCTTTAATTTTGAAAGAAAGATAAAAATTAATAGGAGTAATTGTTTTCGAGATATAAGCAAAAAACCAAAGTGAAAACTGTTACAGTTACTGAACAAAAATGTAATTCAGTTTTCAATGTTTGAGACGAAGACGAAAATGCAGCATTTAAAAACGACTCTGAAGACTTCAGTGACTTTTATGTCACCTCCTTTTTCTTCTAATAGAGTATTGGTCCCAATAAATTAAGTGTATTTTAAATCACAAGACATTTTCTGTTAAAGCACTTTTTTTTTAAATATTAATTATTTTCAAACTTCTATCTCGCTTATGGTTAGTCCTACATAAAAAATGCAAATAACTATTTTGTAGGAAATTTTATCAGCTTTAATTTTAGTAGAAAGATAAAAATTGATAGGAGTAACTGTTTTCGAGATATAAGCAAGAAACTGTTACCTTAATTAAGCGCTTGCATATATGCAAATTTAGTAATATTAGTATTATTATTATTAATGTTACTGTTATTAATAGGACGACTAAAGACGACACTGAAACATTTAGTGACTTTTATGTCTTCTCCTTTTTCCTCTACTAAAGTGTTAGACACAATTAATTTAGTTTAATTCCGGTTTTTCAAGCATTTTATTTTAAAGCAAATTTTTGTTAAATATTATTTATATCCAACTCTATAACTCGTTTATGCTTGGTCCTACAAGAAAAATGTTAATAACTATTTTGTTGGAAATTTTATCAGCTTTAATTTTGAAAGAAAGATAAAATTTGATAGGAGTAACTGTTTTCGAGATATAAGCAAAAAACCAATAAGAAAACTGTAACTGTTACTGAACAAAAATGTAACTCAGTTTTCAATGTTTGAGACGAAGACAAAAATGTAGCATTTATTTAAGAGTCGTTTTTAATCGTCATATTAATAACAATAACATTAATAATAATAATACTAATAATACTAAATTTGCTTATATGCAAACGCTTAATTAAGGTAACAGTTTTTTGGTTTCTTGATTATATCTCGAAAACAGTTACTCCTATCAATTTTTTTTTTTGCTAAAATTAAAGCTGATAAAATTTCCTACAAAATAGTTATTTGCATTTTTCATGTAGGACTAACCATAAGCGAGATATAAGTTTGAAAATAATTATTATTTAAAAAAAAAGTGCTTTAACAGAAAATGTCTTGTGATTTAAAATACACTTAATTTATTGGGTCCAATACTTTATTAGAAGAAAAAGGAGGTGACATAAAAGTCACTGACGTCTTCAGAGTCGTTTTTAAATGCTGCACTTTTGTCTTCGTCTCAAACATTGAAAACTGAGTTACATTTTTGTTCAGTAACAGTTACAGTTTTCTTATTGGTTTTTTGCTTATATCTCGAAAACAGTTACTCCTATCAAATTTTACCTTTCTTTCAAAATTAAAGCTGATAAAATTTCCAACAAAATAGTTATTTACATTTTTCTTGTAGGACCAAGCATAAACGAGTTATAGAGTTGGATATAAATAATATTTAACAAAAATTTGCTTTAAAATAAAATGCTTGAAAAACCGGAATTAAACTAAATTAATTGTGTCTAACACTTTAGTAGAGGAAAAAGGAAAAGACATAAAAGTCACTAAATGTTTCAGAGTCGTCTTTAGTCGCCCTATTAATAACAATAACATTAATAATAATAATACTAATATTACTAAATTTGCTTATATGCAAGCGCTTAATTAAGGTAACAGTTTCTTGCTTATATCTCGAAAACAGTTACTCCTATCAATTTTTATCTTTTTACTAAAATTAAAGCTGATAAAATTTCCTACAAAATAGTTATTTGCATTTTTTATGTAGGACTAACCATAAGCGAGATAGAAGTTTGAAAATAATTAATATTTAAAAAAAAAGTGCTTTAACAGAAAATGTCTTGTGATTTAAAATACACTTAATTTATTGGGACCAGTACTCTATTAGAAGAAAAAGGAGGTGACATAAAAGTCACTGAAGTCTTCAGAGTCGTTTTTAAATGCTGCATTTTCGTCTTCGTCTCAAACATTGAAAACTGAATTACATTTTTGTTCAGTAACTGTAACAGTTTTCACTTTGGTTTTTTGCTTATATCTCGAAAACAATTACTCCTATCAATTTTTATCTTTCTTTCAAAATTAAAGCTGATAAAATTTCCTACAAAATAGTTATTTGCATTTCTTTTGTAAGACCAACCATAAGCGAGTTATAGAGTTGGATATAAATAATCTTTAACAAAAATTTGCTTTAAAATAAAATGTTTGAAAAACCGAAATTAACCTAAATTAATTGGGTCTAACACTTTAGTATAGGAAAAAGGAGAAGACATAAAAGTCACTAAATGTTTCAGAGTCGTCTTTAGTCGTCATATTAATAACAATAACATTAATAATAATAATACTAATAGTACTAAATTTGCTTATATTCAAGCGCTTTATTAAGGTAACAGTTTTTTGGTTTCTTGCTTATATCTCGAAAACAGTTACTCCTATCAATTTTTACCTTTTTTTCAAAATTAAAGCTGATAAAATTTCCTACAAAATAGTTATTTCCATTTTTTTGTAGGACCAACCATAAGCGAGTTATAGAGTTGGATATAAATAATCTTTAACAAAAATTTGCTTTAAAATAAAATGTTTGAAAAACTGATATTAAACTAAATTAATTGGGTCCAACACTTTAGTAGAGGAAAAAGGAGAAGACATAAAAATCACCAAAGTCTTCAGAGTTGTTTTTAGTACTAAATTTGCTTATATGCAAGCGCTTAATTAAGGTAACAGTTTTTTGGTTTCTTGCTTATATCTCGAAAACAGTTACTCCTATCAATTTTTATCTTTTTACTAAAATTAAAGCTGATAAAATTTCCTACAAAATAGTAATTTGCATTTTTCATGTAGGACTAACCATAAGCGAGATATAAGTTTAAAAATAATTAATATTTAAAAAAAAAGTGCTTTAACAGAAAATGTCTTGTGATTTAAAATACACTTAATTTATTGGGTCCAATACTTTATTAGAAGAAAAAGGAGGTGACATAAAAGTCACCAAAGTCTTGAGAGTCGTTCTTAGTCGTCATATCAATAACAATAACATTAATAATAATAATAATACTAATAGTACTAAATTTGCTTATATGCAAGCGCTTAATTAAGGTAACAGTTTCTTGCTTATATCTCGAAAACTTACATTTTTGTTCAGTAACTGTAACAGTTTTTACTTTGGTTTTTTGCTTATATCTCGAAAACAATTACTCCTATCAATTTTTATCTTTCAAAATTAAAGCTGATAAAATTTCCTACAAAATAGTTATTTGCATTTCTTTTGTAAGACCAACCATAAGCGAGTTATAGAGTTGGATATAAATAATCTTTAACAAAAATTTGCTTTAAAATATAATGTTTGAAAAACCGAAATTAAATTGAGTCTAACACTTTAGTATAGGAAAAAGGAGAAGACATAAAAGTCACCAAAGTCTTCAAAGTCGTTTTTAGTCGTCATATTAATAACAATAACATTAATAATAATAATAATGCTGCATTTTTGTCTTCGTCTCAAACATTGAAAACTGAATTACATTTTTGTTCAGTAACAGTTACAGTTTTCTTATTGGTTTTTTGCTTATATCTCGAAAACAGTTACTCCTATCAATTTTTATCTTTCTTTCAAAATTAAAGCTGATAAAATTTCCTACAAAATAGTTATTTGCATTTTTCTTGTAGGACCAACCATAAGCGAGTTATAGAGTTGGATATAAATAATATTTAACAAAAACTTGCTTTAAAATAAAATGTTTGAAAAACTAAAATTAAACTAAATTAATTGTGTCTAACACTTTAGTAGAGGAAAAAGGAGAAGACATAAAGGTCACTAAAGGTTTCAGAGTCGTCTTTTGTCGTCATATTAATAACAATAACATTAATAATAATACTAATAGTACTAAATTTGCTTACATGCAAACGCTTAATTAGGGTAACAGTTTTTTGGTTTCTTGCTTATATCTGGAAAACAGTTACTTATATCAATTTTTATCTTTTTACTAAAATTAAAGGCGATAAAATTTTCTACAAAATAGTTATTTGCATTTTTCATGTAAGACTAACCATAAGCGAGATATAAGTTTAAAAATTATTAATATTTAAAAAAAAAAGTGCTTTAACAGAAAATGTCTTGTGATTTAAAATACACTTAATTTATTGGGTCCAATACTTTATTAGAAGAAAAAGGAGGTGACATAAAAGTCGCTGAAGTCTTCAGAGTCGTTTTTAAATGCTGCATTTTCGTCTTCGTCTCAAACATTGAAAACTGAATTACATTTTTGTTCAGTAACTGTAACAGTTTTTACTTTGGTTTTTTGCTTATATCTCGAAAACAATTACTCCTATCAATTTTTATCTCTCTTTCAAAATTAAAGCTGATAAAATTTCCTACAAAATAGTTATTTGCATTTTTCATGTAGGACTAACTATAAGCGAGATATAAGTTTGAAAATAATTAATATTTAAAAAAAAAGTGCTTTAACAGAAAATGTCTTGTGATTTAAAATACACTTAATTTAATGGGTCCAATACTTTATTAGAAGAAAAAGGAGGTGACATAAAAGTCACTGAAATCTTCAGAGTCGTTTTTAAATGCTGCATTTTCGTCTTCGTCTCAAACATTGAAAACTAAATTACATTTTTGTTCAGTAACTGTAACAGTTTTTACTTTGGTTTTTTGCTTATATCTCGAAAACAATTACTCCTATCAATTTGTGTTTTTTTTTCAAAATCAAAGCTGATAAAATTTCCTACAAAATAGTTATTGGCATTTTTTTTGTAGGACCAACCATAAGCGAGTTATAGAGTTGGATATAAATAATCTTTAACAAAAATTTGCTTTAAAATAAAATGTTTGAAATACTGAAATTAAACTAAATTAATTGTATCTAACACTTTAGTATAGGAAAAAGGAGAAGACATAAAAGTCACCAAAGTCTTCAGAGTCGTTTTTAGTCGTCATATTAATAACAATAACATTAATAATAATAATACTAATAGTACTAAATTTGCTTATATGCAAGCGCTTTATTAAGGTAACAGTTTTTTGGTTTCTTGCTTATATCTCGAAAACAGTTACTCCTATCAATTTTTATCTGTTTACTAAAATTAAAGCTGATAAAATTTCTTACAAAATAGTTATTTGCATTTTTCATGTAGGACTAACCTTAAGCGAGATATAAGTTTGAAAATAATCAATATTTAAAAAAAAAGTGCTTTAACAGAAAATGTCTTGTGATTTAAAATACACTTAATTTATTGGGTCCAATACATTATTAGAAGAAAAAGGAGGTGACTTAAAAGTCACAGAAGTCTTCAGAGTCGTTTTTAAATGCTGCATTTTCGTCTTCGTCTCAAACATTGAAAACTGAATTACATTTTTGTTTAGTAACTGTAACAGTTTTCACTTTGGTTTTTTGCTTATATCTCGAAAACTATTATTTTTATCAATTTTTATCTTTCTTTTAAAATTAAAGCTGATAAAATTTCCTACAAAATAGTTATTTGCATTTTTCATGTAGGACTAACAATGAGCGAGATATAAGTTTGAAAATAATTAATATTTAAAAAAAAAGTGCTTTAACAGAAAATGTCTTGTGATTTAAAATACACTTAATTTAATGGGTCCAATACTTTATTAGAAGAAAAAGGAGGTGACATAAAAGTCACTGAAATCTTCAGAGTCGTTTTTAAATGCTGCATTTTCGTCTTCGTCTCAAACATTGAAAACTAAATTACATTTTTGTTCAGTAACTGTAACAGTTTATACTTTGGTTTTTTGCTTATATCTCGAAAACAATTACTCCTATCAATTTGTGTTTTTTTTTCAAAATCAAAGCTGATAAAATTTCCTACAAAATAATTATTGGCATTTTTTTTGTAGGACCAACCATAAGCGAGTTATAGAGTTGGATATAAATAATCTTTAACAAAAATTTGCTTTAAAATAAAATGTTTGAAATACTGAAATTAAACTAAATTAATTGTATCTAACACTTTAGTATAGGAAAAAGGAGAAGACATAAAAGTCACCAAAGTCTTCAGAGTCGTTTTTAGTCGTCATATTAATAACAATAACATTAATAATAATAATACTAATAGTACTAAATTTGCTTATATGCAAGCGCTTTATTAAGGTAACAGTTTTTTGGTTTCTTGCTTATATCTCGAAAACAGTTACTCCTATCAATTTTTATCTGTTTACTAAAATTAAAGCTGATAAAATTTCTTACAAAATAGTTATTTGCATTTTTCATGTAGGACTAACCTTAAGCGAGATATAAGTTTGAAAATAATCAATATTTAAAAAAAAAGTGCTTTAACAGAAAATGTCTTGTGATTTAAAATACACTTAATTTATTGGGTCCAATACTTTATTAGAAGAAAAAGGAGGTGACATAAAAGTCGCTGAAGTCTTCAGAGTCGTTTTTAAATGCTGCATTTTCGTCTTCGTCTCAAACATTGAAAACTGAATTACATTTTTGTTCAGTAACTGTAACAGTTTTTACTTTGGTTTTTTGCTTATATCTCGAAAACAATTACTCCTATCAATTTTTATCTCTCTTTCAAAATTAAAGCTGATAAAATTTCCTACAAAATAGTTATTTGCATTTTTCATGTAGGACTAACTATAAGCGAGATATAAGTTTGAAAATAATTAATATTTAAAAAAAAAGTGCTTTAACAGAAAATGTCTTGTGATTTAAAATACACTTAATTTAATGGGTCCAATACTTTATTAGAAGAAAAAGGAGGTGACATAAAAGTCACTGAAATCTTCAGAGTCGTTTTTAAATGCTGCATTTTCGTCTTCGTCTCAAACATTGAAAACTAAATTACATTTTTGTTCAGTAACTGTAACAGTTTTTACTTTGGTTTTTTGCTTATATCTCGAAAACAATTACTCCTATCAATTTGTGTTTTTTTTTCAAAATCAAAGCTGATAAAATTTCCTACAAAATAGTTATTGGCATTTTTTTTGTAGGACCAACCATAAGCGAGTTATAGAGTTGGATATAAATAATCTTTAACAAAAATTTGCTTTAAAATAAAATGTTTGAAATACTGAAATTAAACTAAATTAATTGTATCTAACACTTTAGTATAGGAAAAAGGAGAAGACATAAAAGTCACCAAAGTCTTCAGAGTCGTTTTTAGTCGTCATATTAATAACAATAACATTAATAATAATAATACTAATAGTACTAAATTTGCTTATATGCAAGCGCTTTATTAAGGTAACAGTTTTTTGGTTTCTTGCTTATATCTCGAAAACAGTTACTCCTATCAATTTTTATCTGTTTACTAAAATTAAAGCTGATAAAATTTCTTACAAAATAGTTATTTGCATTTTTCATGTAGGACTAACCTTAAGCGAGATATAAGTTTGAAAATAATCAATATTTAAAAAAAAAGTGCTTTAACAGAAAATGTCTTGTGATTTAAAATACACTTAATTTATTGGGTCCAATACATTATTAGAAGAAAAAGGAGGTGACTTAAAAGTCACAGAAGTCTTCAGAGTCGTTTTTAAATGCTGCATTTTCGTCTTCGTCTCAAACATTGAAAACTGAATTACATTTTTGTTTAGTAACTGTAACAGTTTTCACTTTGGTTTTTTGCTTATATCTCGAAAACTATTATTTTTATCAATTTTTATCTTTCTTTTAAAATTAAAGCTGATAAAATTTCCTACAAAATAGTTATTTGCATTTTTCATGTAGGACTAACAATGAGCGAGATATAAGTTTGAAAATAATTAATATTTAAAAAAAAAGTGCTTTAACAGAAAATGTCTTGTGATTTAAAATACACTTAATTTAATGGGTCCAATACTTTATTAGAAGAAAAAGGAGGTGACATAAAAGTCACTGAAATCTTCAGAGTCGTTTTTAAATGCTGCATTTTCGTCTTCGTCTCAAACATTGAAAACTAAATTACATTTTTGTTCAGTAACTGTAACAGTTTATACTTTGGTTTTTTGCTTATATCTCGAAAACAATTACTCCTATCAATTTGTGTTTTTTTTTCAAAATCAAAGCTGATAAAATTTCCTACAAAATAATTATTGGCATTTTTTTTGTAGGACCAACCATAAGCGAGTTATAGAGTTGGATATAAATAATCTTTAACAAAAATTTGCTTTAAAATAAAATGTTTGAAATACTGAAATTAAACTAAATTAATTGTATCTAACACTTTAGTATAGGAAAAAGGAGAAGACATAAAAGTCACCAAAGTCTTCAGAGTCGTTTTTAGTCGTCATATTAATAACAATAACATTAATAATAATAATACTAATAGTACTAAATTTGCTTATATGCAAGCGCTTTATTAAGGTAACAGTTTTTTGGTTTCTTGCTTATATCTCGAAAACAGTTACTCCTATCAATTTTTATCTGTTTACTAAAATTAAAGCTGATAAAATTTCTTACAAAATAGTTATTTGCATTTTTCATGTAGGACTAACCTTAAGCGAGATATAAGTTTGAAAATAATCAATATTTAAAAAAAAAGTGCTTTAACAGAAAATGTCTTGTGATTTAAAATACACTTAATTTATTGGGTCCAATACATTATTAGAAGAAAAAGGAGGTGACTTAAAAGTCACAGAAGTCTTCAGAGTCGTTTTTAAATGCTGCATTTTCGTCTTCGTCTCAAACATTGAAAACTGAATTACATTTTTGTTTAGTAACTGTAACAGTTTTCACTTTGGTTTTTTGCTTATATCTCGAAAACTATTATTTTTATCAATTTTTATCTTTCTTTTAAAATTAAAGCTGATAAAATTTCCTACAAAATAGTTATTTGCATTTTTCATGTAGGACTAACAATGAGCGAGATATAAGTTTGAAAATAATTAATATTAAAAAAAAGTGCTTTAACAGAAAATGTTTTGTGATTTAAAATACACTTAATTTAATGGGTCCAATACTTTATTAGAAGAAAAAGGAGGTGACATAAAAGTCACTGAAGTCTTCAGAGTCGATTTTAAATGCTGCATTTTCGTCTTTGTCTCAAACATTGAATACTGAATTACATTTTTGTTTAGTAACAGCTACAGTTTTCTTATTGGTTTTTTGCTTATATCTCGAAAACAGTTACTCCTATCAATTTTTATCTTTCTTTCAAAATCAAAGCCGATAAAATTTCCTACAAAATAGTTATTGGCATTTTTTTTGTAGGACCAACCATAAGCGAGTTATAGAGTTGGATATAAATAATCTTTAACAAAAATTTGCTTTAAAATAAAATGTTTGAAAAACCGAAATTAAACTAAATTAATTAAGACTAACACTTTAGTTGAGGAAAAAGGAGAAGACATAAAAGTCACCAAAGTTTTGAGAGTTGTTTTTAGTCGTCATATTAATAACAATAACATTAATAATAATAATACTAATAGTACTAAATTTGCTTATATGCAAGCGCTTTATTAAGGTAACAGTTTATTGGTTTCTTGCTTATATCTCGAAAACAGTTACTCCTATCAATTTTTATCTTTTTACTAAAATTAAAGCTGATAAAATTTCCTACAAAATAGTTATTTGTATTTTTCTTGTAGGACCAAGCATAAGCGAGTTATAGAGATAGATATAAATAATATTTAACAAAAATTTGCTTTAAAATAAAATGTTTGAAATACTGAAATTAAACTAAATTAATTGTGTCTAACACTTTAGTATAGGAAAAAGGAGAAGACATAAAAGTCACCAAAGTCTTCAGAGTCGTTTTTAGTCGTCATATTAATAACAATAACATTAATAATAATAATACTAATAGTACTAAATTTGCTTATATGCAAGCGCTTTATTAAGGTAACAGTTTTTTGGTTTCTTGCTTATATCTCGAAAACAGTTACTCCTATCAATTTTTATCTGTTTACTAAAATTAAAGCTGATAAAATTTCCTACAAAATAGTTATTTGCATTTTTCATGTAGGACTAACCGTAAGCGAGATATAAGTTTGAAAATAATCAATATTTAAAAAAAAGTGCTTTAACAGAAAATGTCTTGTGATTTAAAATACACTTAATTTATTGGGTCCAATACATTATTAGAAGAAAAAGGAGGTGACTTAAAAGTCACAGAAGTCTTCAGAGTCGTTTTTAAATGCTGCATTTTCGTCTTCGTCTCAAACATTGAAAACTGAATTACATTTTTGTTTAGATACTGTAACAGTTTTCACTTTGGTTTTTTGCTTATATCTCGAAAACAATTATTCCTATCAATTTTTATCTTTCTTTCAAAATTAAAGCTGATAAAATTTCCTACAAAATAGTTATTTGCATTTTTCTTGTAGGACCAACCATAAGCGAGTTATAGAGTTGGATATAAATAATATTTAACAAAAACTTGCTTTAAAATAAAATGTTTGAAAAACTAAAAAATAAAATTTCTTACAAAATAGTAATTTGCATTTTTCATATAGGACTAACCATAAGCGAGATATAAGTTTAAAAATAATTAATATTTAAAAAAAAGTGCTTTAACAGAAAATGTCTTGTGATTTAAAATACACTTAATTTATTGGGTCCAATACTTTATTAGAAGAAAAAGGAGGTGACATAAAAGTCACCAAAGTCAACCATAAGCGAGATATAAGTTTGAAAATAATTAATATTTAAAAAAAAAGTGCTTTAACAGAAAATGTCTTGTGATTTAAAATACACTTAATTTAATGGGTCCAATACTTTATTAGAAGAAAAAGGAGGTGACATAAAAGTCACTGAAGTCTTCAGAGTCGATTTTAAATGCTGCATTTTCGTCTTTGTCTCAAACATTGAAAACTGAATTACATTTTTGTTTAGTAACAGTTACAGTTTTCTTATTGGTTTTTTGCTTATATCTCGAAAACAGTTACTCCTATCAATTTTTATCTTTCTTTCAAAATCAAAGCTGATAAAATTTCCTACAAAATAGTTATTGGCATTTTTTTTGTAGGACTAACCATAAGCGAGTTATAGAGTTGGATATAAATAATCTTTAACAAAAATTTGCTTTAAAATAAAATGTTTGAAAAACCGAAATTAAACTAAATTAATTAAAACTAACACTTTAGTTGAGGAAAAAGGAGAAGACATAAAAGTCACCAAAGTCTTGAGAGTCGTTTTTAGTCGTCATATTAATAACAATAACATTAATAATAATAATACTAATAGTACTAAATTTGCTTATATGCAAGCGCTTTATTAAGGTAACAGTTTTTTGGTTTCTTGCTTATATCTCGAAAACAGTTACTCCTATCAATTTTTATTTTTTTACTAAAATTAAAGCTGATAAAAATTTCTACAAAATAGTTATTTGTATTTTTCTTGTAGGACCAAGCATAAGCGAGTTATAGAGATAGATATAAATAATATTTAACAAAAATTTGCTTTAAAATAAAATGTTTGAAATACTGAAATTAAACTAAATTAATTGTGTCTAACACTTTAGTATAGGAAAAAGGAAAAGACATAAATGTCACCAAAGTCTTCAGAGTCGTTTTTAGTCGTCATATTAATAACAATAACATTAATAATAATAATACTAATAGTTCTAAATTTGCTTATATGCAAGCGCTTTATTAAGGTAACAGTTTTTTGGTTTCTTGCTTATATCTCGAAAACAGTTACTCCTATCAATTTTTATTTGTTTACTAAAATTAAAGCTGATAAAATTTCCTACAAAATAGTTATTTGCATTTTTCATGTAGGACTAACCATAAGCGAGATATAAGTTTGAAAATAATTAATATTTAAAAAAAAGTGCTTTAACAGAAAATGTCTTGTGATTTAAAATACACTTAATTTATTGGGTCCAATACTTTATTAGAAGAAAAAGGAGGTGACATAAAAGTCACTGACGTCTTCAGAGTCGTTTTTAAATGCTGCATTTTTGTCTTTGTCTCAAACATTGAAAACTGAGTTACATTTTTGTTCAGTAACAGTTACAGTTTTCTTATTGGTTTTTTGCTTATATATCGAAAACAGTTACTCCTATCAAATTTTATCTTTCTTTCAAAATTAAAGCTGATAAAATTTCCAACCAAATAGTTATTAACATTTTTCTTGTAGGACCAAGCATAAACGAGTTATAGAGTTGGATATAAATAATATTTAACAAAAATTTGCTTTAAAATAAAATGCTTGAAAAACCGGAATTAAACTAAATTAATTGTGTCTAACACTTTAGTAGAGGAAAAAGGAAAAGACATAAAAGTCACTAAATGTTTCAGAGTCGTCTTTAGTCGCCCTATTAATAACAATAACATTAATAATAATAATACTAATATTACTAAATTTGCTTATATGCAAGCGCTTAATTAAGGTAACAGTTTCTTGCTTATATCTCGAAAACAGTTACTCCTATCAATTTTTATCTTTTTACTAAAATTAAAGCTGATAAAATTTCCTACAAAATAGTTATTTGCATTTTTTATGTAGGACTAACCATAAGCGAGATAGAAGTTTGAAAATAATTAATATTTAAAAAAAAAAGTGCTTTAACAGAAAATGTCTTGTGATTTAAAATACACTTAATTTATTGGGACCAATACTCTATTAGAAGAAAAAGGAGGTGACATAAAAGTCACTGAAGTCTTCAGAGTCGTTTTTAAATGCTGCATTTTCGTCTTCGTCTCAAACATTGAAAACTGAATTACATTTTTGTTCAGTAACTGTAACAGTTTTCACTTTGGTTTTTTGCTTATATCTCAAAAACAATTACTCCTATCAATTTTTATCTTTCTTTCAAAATTAAAGCTGATAAAATTTCCAACAAAATAGTTATTTGCATTTCTTTTGTAAGACCAACCATAAGCGAGTTATAGAGTTGGATATAAATAATCTTTAACAAAAATTTGCTTTAAAATAAAATGCTTGAAAAACCGGAATTAAACTAAATTAATTGTGTCTAACACTTTAGTAGAGGAAAAAGGAAAAGACATAAAAGTCACTAAATGTTTCAGAGTCGTCTTTAGTCGCCCTATTAATAACAATAACATTAATAATAATAATACTAATATTACTAAATTTGCTTATATGCAAGCGCTTAATTAAGGTAACAGTTTCTTGCTTATATCTCGAAAACAGTTACTCCTATCAATTTTTATCTTTTTACTAAAATTAAAGCTGATAAAATTTCCTACAAAATAGTTATTTGCATTTTTTATGTAGGACTAACCATAAGCGAGATAGAAGTTTGAAAATAATTAATATTTAAAAAAAAAGTGCTTTAACAGAAAATGTCTTGTGATTTAAAATACACTTAATTTATTGGGGACCAATACTCTATTAGAAGAAAAAGGAGGTGACATAAAAGTCACTGAAGTCTTCAGAGTCGTTTTTAAATGCTGCATTTTCGTCTTCGTCTCAAACATTGAAAACTGAATTACATTTTTGTTCAGTAACTGTAACAGTTTTCACTTTGGTTTTTTGCTTATATCTCGAAAACAATTACTCCTATCAATTTTTATCTTTCTTTCAAAATTAAAGCTGATAAAATTTCCTACAAAATAGTTATTTGCATTTCTTTTGTAAGACCAACCATAAGCGAGTTATAGAGTTGGATATAAATAATCTTTAACAAAAATTTGCTTTAAAATAAAATGTTTGAAAAACCGAAATTAACCTAAATTAATTGGGTCTAACACTTTAGTATAGGAAAAAGGAGAAGACATAAAAGTCACTAAATGTTTCAGAGTCGTCTTTAGTCGTCATATTAATAACAATAACATTAATAATAATAATACTAATAGCACTAAATTTGCTTATATTCAAGCGCTTTATTAAGGTAACAGTTTTTTGGTTTCTTGCTTATATCTCGAAAACAGTTACTCCTATCAATTTTTACCTTTTTTTCAAAATTAAAGCTGATAAAATTTCCTACAAAATAGTTATTTCCATTTTTTTGTAAGACCAACCATAAGCGAGTTATAGAGTTGGATATAAATAATCTTTAACAAAAATTTGCTTTAAAATAAAATGTTTGAAAAACTGATATTAAACTAAATTAATTGGGTCCAACACTTTAGTAGAGGAAAAAGGAGAAGACATAAAAATCACCAAAGTCTTCAGAGTTGTTTTTAGTACTAAATTTGCTTATATGCAAGCGCTTAATTAAGGTAACAGTTTTTTGGTTTCTTGCTTATATCTCGAAAACAGTTACTCCTATCAATTTTTATCTTTTTACTAAAATTAAAGCTGATAAAATTTCCTACAAAATCGTAATTTGCATTTTTCATGTAGGACTAACCATAAGCGAGATATAAGTTTAAAAATAATTAATATTTAAAAAAAAAGTGCTTTAACAGAAAATGTCTTGTGATTTAAAATACACTTAATTTATTGGGTCCAATACTTTATTAGAAGAAAAATGAGGTGACATAAAAGTCACCAAAGTCTTGAGAGTCGTTCTTAGTCGTCATATCAATAACAATAACATTAATAATAATAATAATACTAATAGTACTAAATTTGCTTATATGCAAGCGCTTAATTAAGGTAACAGTTTCTTGCTTATATCTCGAAAACTTTCATTTTTGTTCAGTAACTGTAACATTATTATTAACTTTTGTATAGTAAATGATTTTATACCAGTTTTAAAATGAGTTATTAATTTTAGACAATTTCTTGCCTAAAAACACAGATCACAGATGATTTCTTGCATAGAAATGAGAAAACACTCATATAACACACAAAATAAGCTTCATTTTTGCTTAGAAAACTAAGCTTACTTTTATTACTATTATTATTATTTTTATTATTATTATTGATATTATTATTATTATTATTATTATTATTATTATTGTTATTATTATTATTATTATCATTATTATTATTATTATTATTATTATTATTATTATTATTATTATTATTATTATAATTATTATTATTTAAAAACCGATTTTAATTTTGTATAGTATTGTTTTTATACCAGTTTTAAAATGAGTGATTGATTTTAGCCAATTTCTTGCTTAAAAACTATAAAATGGCTAAGATTGTCTAAAAACACTGATCACACATGATCTTTTGCATAGAAATGAGAAAACGCTCATATAACACAAAATAAGCTTTATTTTTGCTTAGAAAACTAAGCTTACTTTTATTACTACTATTATTATTATTTTTATTATTATTATTATTATTATTATTATTATTATTATTATTATTATTATTATTATTATTATTATTATTATTATTGTTATTATTATTATTATTATTATTATTATTATTATTATTATTATTATTATTGTTATTATTATTATTATTATTATTATTATTATTAACTTTTGTATAGTAAATGTTTTTATACCAGTTTTAAAATGAGTTATTAATTTTAGACAATTTCTTGCTTAAAAACACAGATCACAGATGATCTCTTGCATAGAAATGAGAAAACGCTCATATAACACACAAAATAAGCTTCATTTTTGCTTAGAAAACTAAGCTTACTTTTATTACTATTATTATTTTTATTATTATTATTATTATTATTACTATTATTAGTATAATTATTTTTATTATTATTATTATTATTATTATTATTATTATTGTTATTATTATTATTATTATTATTAAAAACTTATATTAAACAGACAGAAAACGTCGTATTCTGACACAAAAAAACGAATTACGTTATAGAATTGACGAGAACGGCGTATCTCGGACTCTTATAGGACTTTTATAGGGTCAAAAAGTATCAGTTTGGATTAAAATAAATTATTTTTGTTGACTCTCAGTCTGAATTGTTCATCAGTTCAAATAAAAACGGCTTATTTTAGACGATCTTTTGCTTTGAACAAGAAAACTTACATCGAACAGACTAAAAACGTATTAATCTGGCATAAAAGAGCAATTTATGTATCACTTTAGATAAAGGCAGCTAATCCTATTCGTTTCATTGCTTAAAATAGACAAAATTGTTAATAAATCTAACAAAAACACTGTATTCTAGCACAAAATACTAATTACATTATAGTTTCGACGAGAATAGCTTATTTGAAATGATTCTATGCTTCCAAACGAGTAAATTTTTATTAAACAGATGCCAAACATCATGTTTTGTCCTATGAAGACATTTTATATTGCAGTTTGTATTAAAACAAAATATTTTCGTTGATTCTTTGTTAGAAGCAGCAAACCTAATATTAAAGAATCTGAAAACTTTGTATTCGGACACAAACCACCGAATTTTGTATCAGTTTAGACAAAAACGGTTGATTTTCGACAATATTTTGCTTTGAACAAGAAAACTTATATCAAACTGACTAAAAACGTCTTATTTTAGCACAAAACAAAAGATTTGCGTTATAGTCTTAAAGCTGATTCATGCCACAGTTTGGATAAAAACCAAATATTTTTGTTAATTCATTGTTACAAACAAGAAACCTTACATCAAAGAAACTGAAAACCCCTTATTCAGGCACAGAAATTCGAATTACGTTTCAGTCTGGACAAAAACTGCTTATTTTAGACGATCTTTTGTCTTGAACACGAAAACTTACATTAAAAAGATTAAAAACGTCTTATTCTGGCTGAAAACTGCAAATTATATATTACTCTAGATAAAAGCAATTTATCCTGATTACTCCTTTACTTAGAATAGAGTAAACTTGTATAAAACTTAATGAAAACTTTAAATTTCGTCTCAAAGAAATAATTTACATTATAGTTTTGACCAGCTCTGTTTATTTCAAACGAATTTATCATTCGAAACTAATGAACTTTTATGGGGCAGATGCAAAACCACATATTACCATATAAAGCGTTGTTTTAAAGCAAAGTATTTCTTTTTGCAACAAGAAATTTCACGTCAAAGAAACTGAAAACTTCGTATCCATGCATAAATATCGAATTACGTATCAGTTTAAGCAAATACAGCTTATTTTGAACGATTCCTTGCTATAAACAAGAAAAATTTTATCAAGCATATTGAAAACGTCTTATTCTCGAAAATAAGAGCAAATTATGTATCAGTTTTAACAAAAGCGGATTACTCTGTTTGATTCTATGCTTAGAGTAGAGTAAACTACTATAAAACGTAATGAAAACTCTATATTCAAGCTCAAAAGAACAAATTACGTTATAGTTTTGGCAAAAAAAAATATTTCGGACGATTACATACTTCGAAGTAAGCAAACTTTAATTGAACAAGTGCAAAAGCTAATACTTTGCTTTAAAATAACGATTTATGTGGTAATATGGTATTTTGCATCTGTCCTATAAAAGTTTACTCGTTTCGCTCCATTGAATCATTCGAAATAAATTATTTTAACACAACAACAGCGAAAATAATTTGTTTTTGTTTAAACTGTTACATAAGTCGCTTTTATAAAACGAACTAAGACGTTTGGCATTTGTTTAGTGAAAGTTTTCTCGTTTGGGGGCATAAAATCGTTTGAAATTAACAGTTCTGGTCAAAACTATAACGTAAATTATTTCTTTGAGACAAAATTTAAAGTTTTCATTAAGTTTTATACAAGTTTGCTCTATTCTAAGCAAAGGAGTAATCAGGATAAACTGCTTTTATCCAAAGTAATACATAATTTGCAGTTTTGAGCCAGAATAAGACGTTTTTAATCTTTTTAATGTAAGTTTTCGTCTTCAAAAGAAAGAATCGTCTAAAATAAGCAATTTGTGTCTAGACTGAAACGTAATTTGATTTTCTGGGCCTGAATAAGAGGTTTTCAGTTTCTTTGATGTAAGGTTTCTTGTTTGTAACAATGAATAAACGAAAATCATTGGTTTTAATCCAAACTGTGACATAAATCGTTTTTTAAAGGCGAAATCAGACGTTTTGCCTCTGTTCAGTGAAAGTATACTGGTTTCAAAGCATAGAATCGTTTGAAATTAACAGTTCTCGTCAAGACTATAACGCAAATCTTTAAAGTGATACAAAGAAATAATTTACGTTATAGTTTTGACCAGAACTGATAATTTCAAACGATTTTATGCCCCCAAACGAGAAAACTTTCAATAAACAGATGCCAAACGTCTTAGTTCGTTTTATAAAAGCGATTTATGTTACAGTTTAAACAAAAACAAATTATTTTCGTTGTTGTTGTGTCAAAATAATTTCTTTCGAATGATTCAATGGAGCGAAACGAGTAAACTTTTATAGGACAGATGCAAAATACCATATTACCACATAAATCGTTATTTTAAAGCAAAGTATTAGCTTTTGCACTTGTTCAATTAAAGTTTGCTTACTTCGAAGTATGTAATCGTCCGAAATATTTTTTTTTGCCAAAACTATAACGTAATTTGTTCTTTTGAGCTTGAATATAGAGTTTTCATTACGTTTTATAGTAGTTTACTCTACTCTAAGCATAGAATCAAATAGAGTAATCCGCTTTTGTCAAAACTGATACATAATTTGCTTTTATTTTCGAGAATAAGACGTTTTCAGTATGCTTGATAAAATTTTTCTTGTTTATAGCAATGAATCGTTTAAAATAAGCTGTATTTGCCTAAACTGATACGTAATTCGATATTTATGCATGGATACGAAGTTTTCAGTTTCTTTGACGTGAAATTTCTTGTTGCAAAAGGTAATACTTTGCTTTAAAACAACGCTTTATATGGTAATATGTGGTTTTGCATCTGGCCCATAAAAGTTCATTAGTTTCGAATCATAAATTCGTTTGAAATAAACAGTGCTGGTCAAAACTATGACGTAAAGTATTTTTTTGAGACTAAATTTAAAGTTTTCATTAAATTTTATACAAGTTTACTCTATTCTAAGTAAAGGAGTAATCAGGATAAATTGCTTTTATCTAGAGTAATATATAATTTGCAGTTTTCAGCCAGAATAAGACGTTTTTAATCTTTTTAATGTAAGTTTTCGTGTTCAAAACAAAGGATCGTCTAAAATAAGCAGCTTTTGTCCAGACTGAAACGTAATTCGAATTTCTGTGCCTGAATAAGGGGTTTTCAGTTTCTTTGATGTAAGGTTTCTTGTTTGTAACAATGAATTAACAAAAATAATTGGTTTTTATCCAAACTGTGTCATGAATCAGCTTCAAGACTATAACGCAAATCTTTTGTTTTGTGCTAAAATAAGACGTTTTTAGTCAGTTTGATATAAATTTTCTTGTTCAAAGCAAAATATTGTCGAAAATCAACCGTTTTTGTCTAAACTGATACAAAATTCGGTGGTTTGTGTCCGAATACAAAGTTTTCAGATTCTTTAATGTTAGGTTTGCTGCTTCTAACAAAGAATCAACGAAAATATTTTGTTTTAATACAAACTGCAATATAAAATGTCTTTATAGGACAAAACATGATGTTTGGCATCTGTTTAATAAAAATTTACTCGTTTGGAAGCATAGAATCATTCCAAATAAGCTATTCTCGTCGAAACTATAATGTAATTAGTATTTTGTGCTAGAATACAGCGTTTTTGTTAGATTTATTAACAATTTTGTCTATTTTAAGCAATGAAACGAATAGGATTAGCTGCCTTTATCCAAAGTGATACATAAATTGCTCTTTTATGCCAGATTAATACGTTTTTAGTCTGTTCGATGTAAGTTTTCTTGTTCAAAGCAAAAGATCGTCTAAAATAAGCCGTTTTTGTTTGAACTGATGAACAATTCAGACTGAGAGTCAACAAAAATAATTTATTTTAATCCAAACTGATACTTTTTGACCCTATAAGAGTCCTATAAGAGTCCGAGATACGCCGTTCTCGTCAAGTCTATAACGTAATTCGTTTTTTTGTGTCAGAATACGACGTTTTCTGTCTGTTTAATATAAGTTTTTAATAATAATAATAATAATAACAATAATAATAATATTAATAATAATAATAATAATAATAATAATAATAATAATAATAATAATAATAATAAAAATAATAATACTAATAATAGTAATAATAATAATAATAATAATAATAATAATAAAAATAATAATAGTAATAAAAGTAAGCTTAGTTTTCTAAGCAAACATGAAGCTCTTTTTGTGTTATATGAGCGTTTTCTCATTTCTATGCAAGAAATCATCTGTGATCTGTGTTTTTAGGCAAGAAATTGTCTAAAATTAATAACTCATTTTAAAATTGGTATAAAAACATTTACTATACAAAAGTTAATAATAATAATAATAATAATAATAATAATAGTAATAAAAAATAATAATAATAATAATAATAATAATAATAATAATAATAATAATAATAATAATAATGATAATAATACTTATAATATTGAATTTCTTTCTAAATTAAAGCTTAGTTTTTCTAAGCAAAAATGATGCTTATTTTGTGTTATCTGAGCGTTTTCTCATTTCTATGCAAGAGATCATCTGTGATCTGTGTTTTTAGGCAATAAATTGTCTAAATTAATATAACTCATTTTAAAACTGGTATAAAAACATTTACTATACAAAAGTTATAATCGGTTTTTAATAATAATAATATTAATAATAATAATAATAATAGTAATAATAATAATAATAATAATAAATATAATAATAATAGTAGTAATAAAAGTAAGCTTAGTTTTCTAAGCAAAAATGAAGCTTATTTTGTGTTATATGAGCGTTTTCTCATTTCTATGCAAAAGATCATGTGTGATCTGTGTTTTTAGGCAATCTAAGCCATTTTATAGTTTTTAGGCAAGAAATTGGCTAAAATTAATCACTCATTTTAAAACTGGTATAAAAACAATACTATACAAAAGTTATAATCGGTTTTTAATAATAATAATAATAATAATAATAATAATAATAATAATAATAATAATAATAATAATAATAATAACAATAATAATAATAATAATAATAATAACAATAATAATAATAATTAAAATAATAATAATAGTAATAAAAGTAAGCTTAGTTTTCTAAGCAAAAATAAAGCTTATTTTGTGTGTTATATGAGCGTTTTTAGGCAAGAAATTGTTTAAAATTAATAACTCATTTTAAAACTGGTATAAAAACATTTACTATACAAAAGTTAATAATAATAATAATAATAATAATAATAATAATAATAATAATAATAATAATAATAATAATAATAATAGTAATAAAAGAAATAATAATAATAATAATAATAATAATAATAATAATAATAATAATAATAATGATAATAATACTTATAATAATGAATTTCTTTCTAAATTAAAACTTAGTTTTTCTAAGCAATAATGATGCTTATTTTGTGTTATCTGAGCGTTTTCTCATTTCTATGCAAGAGATCATCTGTGATCTGTGTTTTTAGACAAGAAATTGTCTAAAATTAATAACTCATTTTAAAACTGGTATAAAAACATTTACTATACAAAAGTTATAACCGGTTTTTAATAATAATAATATTAATAATAATAATAATAATAATAATAATAATAATAATAATAATAGTAATAATAATAATAATAATAATAATAATAAAAATAATAATAATAGTAGTAATAAAAGTAAGCTTAGTTTTCTAAGCAAAAATGAAGCTTATTTTGTGTTATATGAGCGTTTTATCATTTCTATGCAAAAGATCATGTGTGATGTGTGTTTTAGGCAATCTAAGCCATTTTATAGTTTTTAATATTTAACAAAAATTTGCTTTAAAATAAAATGTTTGAAAAACTGAAATTAAACTAAATTAATTGTGTCTAACACTTTAGTAGAGGAAAAAGGAGGAGACATAAAAGTCACTAAAGTCTTAGAGTTGTCTTTAGTCGTCATATTAATAACAATAACATTTATAATAACAATACTAGTAGTACTAAATTTGCTTATATGCAAGCGCTTAATTAAAGTAACAGTTTTTTTGTTTTTTGCTTATATCTCGAAAACAGTTACTCCTATCAATTTTTACTTTTTCACCAAAATTAAAGGTGATAAAATTTCCTACAAAATAGTTATTTGCATTTTTCATGTAGAACTAACCATAAGCGAGATATAAGTTTGAAAGTAATTAATAATTAAAAAAAAGTGTTTTAACAGAAAATGTCTTGTGATTTATAATAAACTTAATTTATTGGGTCCAATACTTTATTAGAAGAAAAAAGAGGTGACATAAAAGTCACTGAAGTTTTCAGAGTCGTTTTTAAATGCTGCATTTTTGTCTTCGTCTCAAACATTGAAAACTGAATTACATTTTTGTTCAGTAACAGTTACAGTTTTCTTATTGGTTTTTTGCTTATATCTCGAAAACAGTTACTTCTATCAAATTTTATCTTTCTTTCACAATTAAAGCTAATAAAATTTCCAACAAAATAGTTATTTGCACCTCCTTTTTCTTCTAATTAAGTATTGGACCCAATAAATTAAGTGTATTTTAAATCACAAGACATTTTCTGTTAAAACACATTTTTTTTTTAATTATTAATTATTTTCAAACTTATATCTCGCTTATGGTTTGTTCTACATGAAAAATGCAAATAACTATTTTGCAGGAAATTTTATCATCTTTAATTTTGGTGAAAAGTTAAAAATTGATAGGAGTAACTGTTTTCGAGATATAAGCAAGAAACCAAAAAACTATTACCTTAATGCAGCGTTTGCATATAAGCAAATTTAGTACTATTAGTTTATTAATGTTATTGTTATTAATATGACGACTAAAGACGATTCTGAAACCTTTAAAGACTTTTATGTCTTCTCCTTTTTCCTCCACTAAAGTGTTAGACACAATTAATTTAGTTTAATTTCAGTTTTTCAAACATTTTATTTTAAAGCAAATTTTTGTTAAAAATTATTTATATTCATCTCTATAATTCGCTTATGCTTGGTCCTACAAGAAAAATGCAAATAATTACTTTGTTGGAAATTTTATCAGCTTTAATTTTGAAAGAAAGATAAAATTTGATAGGTGTAACTGTTTTCGAGATATAAGCTAGAAACCAAAAAACTGTTACATTAATTAAGCGCTTGCATATAAGCAAATTTAGTACTATCAGTATTATTATTATTAATGTTATTGTTATTAATATGACGACTAAAAACGACTCTGAAGACTTTAGTGACTTTTATGTCTTCTCCTTTTTCCTCTACTAAAGTGTTAGACACAATTAATTTGGTTTAATTTTAGTTTTTCAAACATTTTATTTTAAAGAAAATTTTTGTTAAAGATTATTTATATCCAACTCTATAACTCGCTTATGGTTGGTCCTACAAAAAAATGCAAATAACTATTTTGTAGGAAATGTTATCAGCTTTAATTTTGAAAAAAAGATAAAAATTGATAGAAGTAACTGTTTTCGAGATATAAGCAAAAAACCAATAAGAAAACTGTAACTGTTACTGAACAAAAATGGAATTCAGTTTTCAATATTTGAGACGAAGACGAAAATGGAGCATTATTATTATTATTAATGTTATTGTTATTAATATGACGACTAAAAACGACTCTGAAGTCTTTGGTGACTTTTATGTCTTCTCCTTTTTTCTATACTAAAGTGTTAGACTCAATTAATTTAGTTTAATTTCGGTTTTTCAAACATTATATTTTAAAGCAAATTTTTGTTAAAGATTATTTATATCCAACTCTATAACTCGCTTATGGTTGGTCTTACAAAAAAAATGCAAATAACGATTTTGTAGGAAATTTTATCAGCTTTAATTTTGAAAAAAAGATAAAAATTAATAGGAGTAATTGTTTTCGAGATATAAGCAAAAATCCAAAGTAAAAACTGTTACAGTTACTGAACAAAAATGTAAGTTTTCGAGATATAAGCAAGAAACTGTTACCTTAATTAAGCGCTTGCATATAAGCAAATTTAGTACTATTAGTATTATTATTATTAATGTTATTGTTATTGATATGACGACTAAGAACGACTCTCAAGACTTTGGTGACTTTTATGTCACCTCCTTTTTCTTCTAATAAAGTATTGGACCCAATAAATTAAGTGTATTTTAAATCACAAGACATTTTCTGTAAAACACTTTTTTTTAAATATTAATTATTTTTAAACTTATATCTCGCTTATGGTTAGTCCTACATGAAAAATGCAAATTACTATTTTGTAGGAAATTTTATTTTTTAGTTTTTCAAACATTTTATTTTAAAGCAAGTTTTTGTTAAATATTATTTATATCCAACTCTATAACTCGCTTATGGTTGGTCCTACAAGAAAAATGCAAATAACTATTTTGTAGGAAATTTTATCAGCTTTAATTTTGAAAAAAAGATAAAAATTAATAGGAGTAACTGTTTTCGAGATATAAGCAAAAAACCAATAAGAAAACTGTAACTGTTACTGAACAAAAATGTAATTCAGTTTTCAATGTTTGAGACGAAGACGAAAATGCAGCATTTAAAAACGACTCTGAAGACTTCTGTGACTTTTAAGTCACCTCCTTTTTCTTCTAATAATGTATTGGACCCAATAAATTAAGTGTATTTTAAATCACATGACATTTTCTGTTAAAGCACTTTTTTTTAAATATTGATTATTTTCAAACTTATATCTCGCTTATGGTTAGTCCTACATAAAAAATGCAAATAACTATTTTGTAGGAAATTTTATCAGCTTTAATTTTAGTAAACAGATAAAAATTGATAGGAGTAACTGTTTTCGAGATATTAGCAAGAAACCAAAAAACTGTTACCTTAATAAAGCGCTTGCATATAAGCAAATTTAGTACTATTAGTATTATTATTATTAATGTTATTGTTATTAATATGACGACTAAAAACGACTCTGAAGACTTTGGTGACTTTTATGTCTTCTCCTTTTTCCTATACTAAAGTGTTAGACACAATTAATTTAGTTTAATTTCAGTATTTCAAACATTTTATTTTAAAGCAAATTTTTGTTAAATATTATTTATATCTATCTCTATAACTCGCTTATGCTTGGTCCTACAAGAAAAATACAAATAACTATTTTGTAGGAAATTTTATCAGCTTTAATTTTAGTAAAAAGATAAAAATTGATAGGAGTAACTGTTTTCGAGATATAAGCAAGAAACCAATAAACTGTTACCTTAATAAAGCGCTTGCATATAAGCAAATTTAGTACTATTAGTATTATTATTATTAATGTAATTGTTATTGATATGACGACTAAGAACGACTCTCAAGACTTTGGTGACTTTTATGTCACCTCCTTTTTCTTCTAATAAAGTATTGGACCCAATAAATTAAGTGTATTTTAAATCACAAGACATTTTCTGTTAAAGCACTTTTTTTGTAAATATTAATTATTTTTAAACTTATATCTCGCTTATGGTTAGTCCTATATGAAAAATGCAAATTACTATTTTGTAGGAAATTTTATTTTTTAGTTTTTCAAACATTTTATTTTAAAGCAAGTTTTTGTTAAATATTATTTATATCCAACTCTATAACTCGCTTATGGTTGGTCCTACAAGAAAAATGCAAATAACTATTTTGTAGGAAATTTTATCAGCTTTAATTTTGAAAGAAAGATAAAAATTGATAGGAATAATTGTTTTCGAGATATAAGCAAAAAACCAAAGTGAAAACTGTTACAGTTACTAAACAAAAATGTAATTCAGTTTTCAATGTTTGAGACGAAGACGAAAATGCAGCATTCAAAAACGACTTTGAAGACTTCTGTGACTTTTAAGTCACCTCCTTTTTCCTCTAATAATGTATTGGACCCAATAAATTAAGTGTATTTTAAATCACATGACATTATCTGTTAAAGCACTTTTTTTTAAATATTGATTATTTTCAAACTTATATCTCGCTTATGGTTAGTCTTACATGAAAAATGCAAATAACTATTTTGTAGGAAATTTTATCAGCTTTAATTTTAGTAAACAGATAAAAATTGATAGGAGTATCTGTTTTCGAGATATAAGCAAGAAACCAAAAAACTGTTACCTTAATAAAGCGCTTGCATATAAGCAAATTTAGTACTATTAGTATTATTATTATTAATGTTATTGTTATTAATATGACGACTAAAAACGACTCTGAAGACTTTGGTGACTTTTATGTCTTCTCCTTTTTCCTATACTAAAGTGTTAGACACAATTAATTTAGTTTAATTTCAGTATTTCAAACATTTTATTTTAAAGCAAATTTTTGTTAAATATTATTTATATCTATCTCTATAACTCGCTTATGCTTGGTCCTACAAGAAAAATACAAATAACTATTTTGTAGGAAATTTTATCAGCTTTAATTTTAGTAAAAAGATAAAAATTGATAGGAGTAACTGTTTTCGAGATATAAGCAAGAAACCAATAAACTGTTACCTTAATAAAGCGCTTGCATATAAGCAAATTTAGTACTATTAGTATTATTATTATTAATGTTATTGTTATTGATATGACGACTAAGAACGACTCTCAAGACTTTGGTGACTTTTATGTCACCTCCTTTTTCTTCTAATAAAGTATTGGACCCAATAAATTAAGTGTATTTTAAATCACAAGACATTTTCTGTTAAAGCACTTTTTTTTTAAATATTAATTATTTTTAAACTTATATCTCGCTTATGGTTAGTCCTATATGAAAAATGCAAATTACTATTTTGTTGGAAATTTTATTTTTTAGTTTTTCAAACATTTTATTTTAAAGCAAGTTTTTGTTAAATATTATTTATATCCAACTCTATAACTCGCTTATGGTTGGTCCTACAAGAAAAATGCAAATAACTATTTTGTAGGAAATTTTATCAGCTTTAATTTTGAAAGAAAGATAAAAATTGATAGGAATAATTGTTTTCGAGATATAAGCAAAAAACCAAAGTGAAAACTGTTACAGTTACTAAACAAAAATGTAATTCAGTTTTCAATGTTTGAGACGAAGACGAAAATGCAGCATTTAAAAACGACTCTGAAGACTTCTGTGACTTTTAAGTCACCTCCTTTTTCTTCTAATAATGTATTAGACCCAATAAATTAAGTGTATTTTAAATCACAAGACATTTTCTGTTAAAGCACTTTTTTTTAAATATTGATTATTTTCAAACTTATATCTCGCTTATGGTTAGTCCTACATGAAAAATGCAAATAACTATTTTGTATGAAATTTTATCAGCTTTAATTTTAGTAAACAGATAAAAATTGATAGGAGTAACTGTTTTCGAGATATAAGCAAGAAACCAAAAAACTGTTACCTTAATAAAGCGCTTGCATATAAGCAAATTTAGTACTATTAGTATTATTATTATTAATGTTATTGTTATTAATATGACGACTAAAAACGATTCTGAAGACTTTGGTGACTTTTATGTCTTCTCCTTTTTCCTATACTAAAGTGTTAGACACAATTAATTTAGTTTAATTTCAGTATTTCAAACATTTTATTTTAAAGCAAATTTTTGTTAAATATTATTTATATCTATCTCTATAACTCGCTTATGCTTGGTCCTACAAGAAAAATACAAATAACTATTTTGTAGGAAATTTTATCAGCTTTAATTTTAGTAAAAAGATAAAAATTGATAGGAGTAACTGTTTTCGAGATATAAGCAAGAAACCAATAAACTGTTACCTTAATAAAGCGCTTGCATATAAGCAAATTTAGTACTATTAGTATTATTATTATTAATGTTATTGTTATTAATATGACGACTAAAAACAACTCTCAAAACTTTGGTGACTTTTATGTCTTCTCCTTTTTCCTCAACTAAAGTGTTAGTCTTAATTAATTTAGTTTAATTTCGGTCTTTCAAACATTTTATTTTAAAGCAAATTTTTGTTAAAGATTATTTATATCCAACTCTATAACTCGCTTATGGTTGGTCCTACAAAAAAAATGCCAATAACTATTTTGTAGGAAATTTTATCAGCTTTGATTTTGAAAGAAAGATAAAAATTGATAGGAGTAACTGTTTTCGAGATATAAGCAAAAAACCAATAAGAAAACTGTAACTGTTACTAAACAAAAATGTAATTCAGTATTCAATGTTTGAGACAAAGACGAAAATGCAGCATTTAAAATCGACTCTGAAGACTTCAGTGACTTTTATGTCACCTCCTTTTTCTTCTAATAAAGTATTGGACCCATTAAATTAAGTGTATTTTAAATCACAAGACATTTTCTGTTAAAGCACTTTTTTTTAATATTAATTTTTTTCAAACTTATATCTCGCTTATGGTTAGTCCTACATGAAAAATGCAATTAACTATTTTGTAGGAAATTTTATCAGCTTTAATTTTGAAAGAAAGATAAAAATTGATAGGAATAATAGTTTTCGAGATATAAGCAAAAAACCAAAGTGAAAACTGTTACAGTTACTAAACAAAAATGTAATTCAGTTTTCAATGTTTGAGACGAAGACGAAAATGCAGCATTTAAAAACGATTCTGAAGACTTCTGTGACTTTTAAGTCACCTCCTTTTTCTTCTAATAATGTATTGGACCCAATAAATTAAGTGTATTTTAAATCACAAGACATTTTCTGTTAAAGCACTTTTTTTTAAATATTGATTATTTTCAAACTTATATCTCGCTTAAGGTTAGTCCTACATGAAAAATGCAAATAACTATTTTGTAAGAAATTTTATCAGCTTTAATTTTAGTAAACAGATAAAAATTGATAGGAGTAACTGTTTTCGAGATATAAGCAAGAAACCAAAAAACTGTTACCTTAATAAAGCGCTTGCATATAAGCAAATTTAGTACTATTAGTATTATTATTATTAATGTTATTGTTATTAATATGACGACTAAAAACGACTCTGAAGACTTTGGTGACTTTTATGTCTTCTCCTTTTTCCTATACTAAAGTGTTAGACACAATTAATTTAGTTTAATTTCAGTATTTCAAACATTTTATTTTAAAACAAATTTTTGTTAAAGATTATTTATATCCAACTCTATAACTCGCTTATGGTTGGTCCTACAAAGAAAATGCCAATAACTATTTTGTAGGAAATTTTATCAGCTTTGATTTTGAAAAAAAGACAAAAATTGATAGGAGTAATTGTTTTCGAGATATAAGCAAAAAACCAAAGTAAAAACTGTTACAGTTACTGAACAAAAATGTAATTCAGTTTTCAATGTTTGAGACGAAGACGAAAATGCAGCATTTAAAAACGACTCTGAAGACTTCAGTGACTTTTATGTCACCTCCTTTTCCTTCTAATAAAGTATTGGACCAATTAAATTAAGTGTATTTTAAATCACAAGACATTTTCTGTTAAAGCACTTTTTTTTTAAATATTAATTATTTTCAAACTTATATCTCGCTTATGGTTAGTCCTACATGAAAAATGCAAATAACTATTTTGTAGGAAATTTTATCAGCTTTAATTTTGAAAGAGAGATAAAAATTGATAGGAGTAATTGTTTTCGAGATATAAGCAAAAAACCAAAGTAAAAACTGTTACAGTTACTGAACAAAAATGTAATTCAGTTTTCAATGTTTGAGACGAAGACGAAAATGCAGCATTTAAAAACGACTCTGAAGACTTCAGCGACTTTTATGTCACCTCCTTTTTCTTCTAATAAAGTATTGGACCCAATAAATTAAGTGTATTTTAAATCACAAGACATTTTCTGTTAAAGCACTTTTTTTTTAAATATTAATAATTTTTAAACTTATATCTCGCTTATGGTTAGTCTTACATGAAAAATGCAAATAACTATTTTGTAGAAAATTTTATCGGCTTTAATTTTAGTAAAAAGATAAAAATTGATATAAGTAACTGTTTTCCAGATATAAGCAAGAAACCAAAAAACTGTTACCCTAATTAAGCGTTTGCATGTAAGCAAATTTAGTACTATTAGTATTATTATTAATGTTAGTGTTATTAATATGACGACAAAAGACGACTCTGAAACCTTTAGTGACCTTTATGTCTTCTTCTTTTTCCTCTACTAAAGTGTTAGACACAATTAATTTAGTTTAATTTTAGTTTTTCAAACATTTTATTTTAAAGCAAGTTTTTGTTAAATATTATTTATATCCAACTCTATAACTCGCTTATGGTTGGTCCTACAAGAAAAATGCAAATAACTATTTTGTAGGAAATTTTATCAGCTTTAATTTTGAAAGAAAGATAAAAATTAATAGGAGTAACTGTTTTCGAGATATAAGCAAAAAACCAATAAGAAAACTGTAACTGTTACTGAACAAAAATGTAATTCAGTTTTCAATGTTTGAGACGAAGACGAAAATGCAGCATTATTATTAATATTAATGTTATTGTTATTAATATGACGACTAAAAACGACTTTGAAGACTTTGGTGAATTTTATGTCTTCTCCTTTTTCCTATACTAAAGTGTTAGACTCAATTTAATTTCGGTTTTTCAAACATTATATTTTAAAGCAAATTTTTGTTAAAGATTATTTATATCCAACTCTATAACTCGCTTATGGTTGGTCTTACAAAAGAAATGCAAATAACTATTTTGTAGGAAATTTTATCAGCTTTAATTTTGAAAGAAAGATAAAAATTGATAGGAGTAATTGTTTTCGAGATATAAGCAAAAAACCAAAGTAAAAACTGTTACAGTTACTGAACAAAAATGTAAGTTTTCGAGATATAAGCAAGAAACTGTTACCTTAATTAAGCGCTTGCATATAAGCAAATTTAGTACTATTAGTATTATTATTATTATTAATGTTATTGTTATTGATATGACGACTAAGAACGACTCTCAAGACTTTGGTGACTTTTATGTCACCTCCCTTTTCTTCTAATAAAGTATTGGACCCAATAAATTAAGTGTATTTTAAATCACAAGACATTTTCTGTTAAAGCACTTTTTTTTTAAATATTAATTATTTTTAAACTTATATCTCGCTTATGGTTAGTCCTACATGAAAAATGCAAATTACTATTTTGTAGGAAATTTTATCAGCTTTAATTTTAGTAAAAAGATAAAAATTGATAGGAGTAACTGTTTTCGAGATATAAGCAAGAAACCAAAAAACTGTTACCTTAATTAAGCGCTTGCATATAAGCAAATTTAGTACTAAAAACAACTCTGAAGACTTTGGTGATTTTTATGTCTTCTCCTTTTTCCTCTACTAAAGTGTTAGACCCAATTAATTTAGTTTAATATCAGTTTTTCAAACATTTTATTTTAAAGCAAATTTTTGTTAAAGATTATTTATATCCAACTCTATAACTCGCTTATGGTTGGTCCTACAAAAAAATGGAAATAACTATTTTGTAGGAAATTTTATCAGCTTTAATTTTGAAAAAAAGGTAAAAATTGATAGGAGTAACTGTTTTCAAGATATAAGCAAGAAAACAAAAAACTGTTACCTTAATAAAGCGCTTGCATATAATCAAATTTAGTACTATTAGTATTATTATTATTAATGTTATTGTTATTAATATGACGACTAAAGACGACTCTGAAACATTTAGTGACTTTTATGTCTTCTCCTTTTTCCTATACTAAAGTGTTAGACCCAATTAATTTAGTTTAATTTCGGTTTTTCAAACATTTTATTTTAAAGCAAATTTTTGTTAAAGATTATTTATATCCAACTCTATAACTCGTTTATGGTTGGTCTTACAAAAGAAATGCAAATAACTATTTTGTAGGAAATTTTATCAGCTTTAATTTTGAAAGAAAGATAAAAATTGATAGGAGTAATTGTTTTCGAGATATAAGCAAAAAACCAAAGTGAAATCTGTTACAGTTACTGAACAAAAATGTAATTCAGTTTTCAATGTTTGAGACGAAGACGAAAATGCAGCATTTAAAAACGACTCTGAAGACTTCAGTGACTTTTATGTCACCTCCTTTTTCTTCTAATAGAGTATTGGTCCCAATAAATTAAGTGTATTTTAAATCACAAGACATTTTCTGTTAAAGCACTTTTTTTTTAAATATTAATTATTTTCAAACTTCTATCTCGCTTATGGTTAGTCCTACATAAAAAATGCAAATAACTATTTTGTAGGAAATTTTATCAGCTTTAATTTTAGTGAAAAGATAAAAATTGATAGGAGTAACTGTTTTCGAGATATAAGCAAGAAACTGTTACCTTAATTAAGCGCTTGCATATAAGCAAATTTAGTAATATTAGTATTATTATTATTAATGTTATTGTTATTAATAGGGCGACTAAAGACGACTCTGAAACATTTAGTGACTTTTATGTCTTTTCCTTTTTCCTCTACTAAAGTGTTAGACACAATTAATTTAGTTTAATTCCGGTTTTTCAAGCATTTTATTTTAAAGCAAATTTTTGTTAAATATTATTTATATCCAACTCTATAACTCGTTTATGCTTGGTCCTACAAGAAAAATGTAAATAACTATTTTGTTGGAAATTTTATCAGCTTTAATTTTAAAAGAAAGGTAAAATTTGATAGGAGTAACTGTTTTTGAGATATAAGCAAAAAACCAATAAGAAAACTGTAACTGTTACTGAACAAAAATGTAACTCAGTTTTCAATGTTTGAGACGAAGACAAAAGTGCAGCATTTAAAAACGACTCTGAAGACGTCAGTGACTTTTATGTCACCTCCTTTTTCTTCTAATAAAGTATTGGACCCAATAAATTAAGTGTATTTTAAATCACAAGACATTTTCTGTTAAAGCACTTTTTTTTTAAATAATAATTATTTTCAAACTTATATCTCGCTTATGGTTAGTCCTACATGAAAAATGCAAATAACTATTTTGTAGGAAATTTTATCAGCTTTAATTTTAGTAAAAAGATAAAAATTGATAGGAGTAACTGTTTTCGAGATATAATCAAGAAACCAAAAAACTGTTACCTTAATTAAGCGTTTGCATATAAGCAAATTTAGTATTATTAGTATTATTATTATTAATGTTATTATTATTAATATGACGATTAAAAACGACTCTTAAATAAATGCTACATTTTTGTCTTCGTCTCAAACATTGAAAACTGAGTTACATTTTTGTTCAGTAACTGTAACAGTTTTCACTTTGGTTTTTTGCTTATATCTCGAAAACAATTACTCCTATCAATTTTTATCTTTCTTTCAAAATTAAAGCTGATAAAATTTCCTACAAAATAGTTATTTGCATTTCTTTTGTAAGACCAACCATAAGCGAGTTATAGAGTTGGATATAAATAATCTTTAACAAAAATTTGCTTTAAAATAAAATGTTTGAAAAACCGAAATTAAACTAAATTAATTGGGTCTAACACTTTAGTATAGGAAAAAGGAGAAGACATAAAAGTCACTAAATGTTTCAGAGTCGTCCTTAGTCGTCATATTAATAACAATAACATTAATAATAATAATACTAATAGTACTAAATTTGCTTATATGCAAGCGCTTTATTAAGGTAACAGTTTTTTGGTTTCTTGCTTATATCTCGAAAACAGTTACTCGTATCAATTTTTATCTTTTTTTCAAAATTAAAGCTGATAAAATTTCCTACAAAATAGTTATTTCCATTTTTTTGTAGGACCAACCATAAGCGAGTTATAGAGTTGGATATAAATAATCTTTAACAAAAATTTGCTTTAAAATAAAATGTTTGAAAAACCGATATTAAACTAAATTAATTGGGTCTAACACTTTAGTAGAGGAAAAAGGAAAAGACATAAAAATCACCAAAGTCTTCAGAGTTGTTTTCAGTACTAAATTTGCTTATATGCAAGCGCTTAATTAAGGTAACAGTTTTTTGGTTTCTTGCTTATATCTCGAAAACTGTTACTCCTATCAATTTTTATCTTTTTACTAAAATTAAAGCTGATAAAATTTCCTACAAAATAGTAATTTGCATTTTTCATGTAGGACTAACCATAAGCGAGATATAAGTTTGAAAATAATTAATATTTAAAAAAAAAGTGCTTTAACAGAAAATGTCTTGTGATTTAAAATACACTTAATTTAATGGGTCCAATACTTTATTAGAAGAAAAAGGAGGTGACATAAAAGTCACTGAAGTCTTCAGAGTCGATTTTAAATGCCGCATTTTCGTCTTTGTCTCAAACATTGAATACTGAATTACATTTTTGTTTAGTAACAGTTACAGTTTTCTTATTGGTTTTTTGCTTATATCTCGAAAACAGTTACTCCTATCAATTTTTATCTTTCTTTCAAAATCAAAGCTGATAAAATTTCCTACAAAATAGTTATTGGCATTTTTTTTTGTAGGACCAACCATAAGCGAGTTATAGAGTTGGATATAAATAATCTTTAACAAAAATTTGCTTTAAAATAAAATGTTTGAAAAACCGAAATTAAACTAAATTAATTAAGACTAACACTTTAGTATAGAAAAAAGGAGAAGACATAAAAGTCACCAAAGTCTTCAGAGTCGTTTTTAGTCGTCATATTAATAACAATAACATTAATAATAATAATACTAATAGTACTAAATTTGCTTATATGCAAGCGCTTTATTAAGGTAACAGTTTTTTGGTTTCTTGCTTATATCTCGAAAACAGTTACTCCTATCAATTTTTATCTGTTTACTAAAATTAAAGCTGATAAAATTTCCTACAAAATAGTTATTTGCATTTTTCATGTAGGACTAACCATAAGCAAGATATAAGTTTGAAAATAATCAATATTTAAAAAAAAAGTGCTTTAACAGAAAATGTCTTGTGATTTAAAATACACTTAATTTATTGGGTCCAATACATTATTAGAAGAAAAAGGAGGTGACTTAAAAGTCACAGAAGTCTTCAGAGTCGTTTTTAAATGCTGCATTTTCGTCTTCGTCTCAAACATTGAAAACTGAATTACATTTTTGTTTAGTTACTGTAACAGTTTTCACTTTGGTTTTTTGCTTATATCTCGAAAACAATTATTCCTATCAATTTTTATCTTTCTTTCAAAATTAAAGCTGATAAAATTTTCTACAAAATAGTTATTTGCATTTTTCTTGTAGGACCAACCATAAGCGAGTTATAGAGTTGGATATAAATAATATTTAACAAAAACTTGCTAAAAAATAAAATGTTTGAAAAACTAAAAAATAAAATTTCCTACAAAATAGTAATTTGCATTTTTCATGTAGGACTAACCATAAGCGAGATATAAGTTTAAAAATAATTAATATTTAAAAAAAAAGTGCTTTAACAGAAAATGTCTTGTGATTTAAAATACACTTAATTTATTGGGTCCAATACTTTATTAGAAGAAAAAGGAGGTGACATAAAAGTCACCAAAGTCTTGAGAGTCGTTCTTAGTCGTCATATCAATAACAATAACATTAATAATAATAATACTAATAGTACTAAATTTGCTTATATGCAAGCGCTTAATTAAGGTAACAGTTTCTTGCTTATATCTCGAAAACTTACATTTTTGTTCAATAACTGTAACAGTTTTTACTTTGGTTTTTTGCTTATATCTCGAAAACAATTATTCCTATCAATTTTTATCTTTCTTTCAAAATTAAAGCTGATAAAATTTCCTACAAAATAGTTATTTGCATTTCTTTTGTAAGACCAACCATAAGCGAGTTATAGAGTTGGATATAAATAATCTTTAACAAAAATTTGCTTTAAAATATAATGTTTGAAAAACCGAAATTAAACTAAATTAATTGAGTCTAACACTTTAGTATAGGAAAAAGGAGAAGACATAAAAGTCACCAAAGTCTTCAGAGTCGTTTTTAGTTGTCATATTTATAACAATAACATTAATAATAATAATAATGCTGCATTTTCGTCTTCGTCTCAAACATTGAAAACTGAATTACATTTTTGTTCAGTAACAGTTTCAGTTTTCTTATTGGTTTTTTGCTTATACCTCGAAAACAGTTACTCCTATCAATTTTTATCTTTCTTTCAAAATTAAAGCTGATAAAATTTCCTACAAAATAGTTATTTACATTTTTCTTGTAGGACCAACCATAAGCGAGTTATAGAGTTGGGTATAAATAATATTTAACAAAAACTTTCTTTAAAATAAAATGTTTGAAAAACTAAAATTAAACTAAATTAATTGTGTCTAACACTTTAGTAGAGGAAAAAGGAGAAGACATAAAGGTCACTAAAGGTTTCAGAGTCGTCTTTAGTTGTCATATTAATAACAATAACATTAATAATAATACTAATAGTACTAAATTTGCTTACATGCAAACGCTTAATTAAGGTAACAGTTTTTTGGTTTCTTGCTTATATCTTGAAAACAGTTACTTATATCAATTTTAATCTTTTTACTAAAATTAAAGCTGATAAAATTTTCTACAAAACAGTTATTTGCATTTTTCATGTAAGACTAAGCATAAGCGAGATATAAGTTTAAAAATTATTAATATTTAAAAAAAAAAGTGCTTTAACAGAAAATGTTTTGTGATTTAAAATACACTTAATTTATTAGGTCCAATACTTTATTAGAAGAAAAAGGAGGTGACATATAAGTCACTGAAGTCTTCAGAGTCGATTTTAAATGCTGCATTTTCGTCTTCGTCTCAAATATTGAAAACTGAATTACATTTTTGTTCAGTAACAGTTACAGTTTTCTTATTGGTTTTTTGCTTATATCTCGAAAACAATTACTCCTATCAATTTTTATCTTTCTTTTAAAATTAAAGCTGATAAAATTTCCTACAAAATAATTATATAAATAAAAACAAATATAATAAAAGGAGAAGACATAAATGTCACTAAAGGTTTCAGAGTCGTCTTTAGTCGTCATATTAATAACAATAACATTAATAATAATAATACTAATAGTACTAAATTTGCTTATATGCAATCGCTTAATTAAGGTAACAGTTTTTTGGTTTCTTGCTTATATCTCGAAAACAGTTACTCTTATCAATTTTTATCTTTTTACTAAAATTAAAGCTGATAAAATTTCCTACAAAATAGTTATTTGCATTTCTCATGTAGGACTAACCATAAGCGAGATATAAATTTGAAAATAATTAATATTTAAAAAAAAAGTGCTTTAACAGAAAATGTTTTGTGATTTAAAATACACTTAATTTATTAGGTCCAATACTTTATTAGAAGAAAAAAGAGGTGACATATAAGTCACTGAAGTCTTCAGAGTCGATTTTAAATGCTGCATTTTCGAATTCATCTCAAACATTGAAAACTGAATTACATTTTTGTTCAGTAACAGTTACAGTTTTCTTATTGGTTTTTTGCTTATATCTCGAAAACAGTTACTCCTATCAATTTTTATCTTTCTTTTAAAATTAAAGCTGATAAAATTTCCTACAAAATAATTATATAAATAAAAATAAATATAATAAAAGGAGAAGACATAAATGTCATTAAAGGTTTCAGAGTCGTCTTTAGTCGTCATATTAATAACAATAACATTTGTTAAATATTATTTATATCTAACTCTATAACTCGCTTATGGTTGGTCTTACAAGAAAAATGCAAATAACTATTTTGTAGGAAATTTTATCAGCTTTAATTTTGAAAAAAAGATAAAAATTGATAGGAGTAACTGTTTTAGAGATATAAGCAAAAAACCAATAAAAAAACTGTAACTGTTACTGAACAAAAATGTAATTCAGTTTTCAATGTTTGAGACGAAGACGAAAATGCAGCGTTATTATTATTATTAATGTTATTGTTATTAATATGACGACTACAAACAACTCTGAAGACTTTGGTGACTTTTATGTCTTCTCCTTTTTCCTATACTAAAGTGTTAGACTCAATTAATTTAGTTTAATTTCGGATTTTCAAACATTATATTTTAAAGCAAATTTTTGTTAAAGATTATTTATATCCAACTCTATAACTCGCTTATGGTTGGTCTTACAAAAGAAATGCAAATAACTATTTTGTAGGAAATTTTATCGGCTTTAATTTTGAAAGAAAGATAAAAATTGATAGGAGTAACTGTTTTCGAGATATAAGCAAAAAACCAATAAGAATACTGTAACTGTTACTGAACAAAAATGTAATTCAATTTTCAATGTTTGAGACGAAGACGAAAATGCAGCATTTAAAAACGACTCTGAAGACTTCAGCGACTTTTATGTCACCTCCTTTTTCTTCTAATAAAGTATTGGACCCAATAAATTAAGTGTATTTTAAATCACAAGACATTTTCTGTTAAAGCACTTTTTTTTTAAATATTAATAATTTTTAAACTTATATCTCGCTTATGGTTAGTCTTACATGAAAAATGCAAATAACTATTTTGTAGGAAATTTTATCAGCTTTAATTTTAAAAGAAAGATAAAAATTGATAGAAGTAACTGTTTTCGAGATATAAGCAAAAAACCAATAAGAAAACTGTAACTGTTACTGAACAAAAATGTAATTCAGTTTTCAATGTTTGAGACGAAGACGAAAATGCAGCATTTAAAATCGACTCTGAAGACTTCAGTGACTTATATGTCACCTCCTTTTTCTTCTAATAAAGGATTGGACCTAATAAATTAAGTGTATTTTAAATCACAAAACATTTTCTGTTAAAGCACTTTTTTTTTTAAATATTAATTATTTTCAAACTTATATCTCGCTTATGGTTAGTCCTACATGAGAAATGCAAATAACTATTTTGTAGGAAATTTTATCAGCTTTAATTTTGAAAGAAAGATAAAAATTGATAGGTGTAATTGTTTTCGAGATATAAGCAAAAAACCAAAGTAAAAACTGTTACAGTTACTGAACAAAAATGTAATTCAGTTTTCAATGTTTGAGAGGAAGACGAAAATGCAGCATTTAAAAACGACTCTGAAGACTTTAGTGACTTTTATGTCTCCTCCTTTTTCCTCTACTAAAGTGTTAGACACAATTAATTTAGTTTAATTTCAGTTTTTCAAACATTTTATTTTAAAGCAAATTTTTGTTAAATATTAAAAACTATAAAATTTTTTAGATTGCCTAAAAACACACATCACACATGATCTTTTGCATAGAAATGAGAAAACGCTCATGTAACACACAAAATAAGCTCCATTTTTCCTTATTAAAAGTATTATTATTATTATTATTACTTTTGTTACTATTACTATTATTATTATTATTATTATTATTATTATTGTTATTATTATTATTATTAACTTTTGTATAGTAAATGATTTTATACCAGTTTTAAAATGAGTTATTAATTTTAGACAATTTCTTGCCTAAAAACACAGATCACAGATGATTTCTTGCATAGAAATGAGAAAACACTCATATAACACACAAAATAAGCTTCATTTTTGCTTAGAAAACTAAGCTTACTTTTATTACTATTATTATTATTTTTATTATTATTATTGTTATTATTATTATTATTATTATTATTATTATTATTATTATTATTATTATAATTATTATTATTAAAAACCGATTTTAACTTTTGTATAGTATTGTTTTTATACCAGTTTTAAAATGAGTGATTAATTTTAGCCAATTTCTTGCCTAAAAACTATAAAATGGCTAAGATTGCCTAAAAACACTGATCACACATGATCTTTTGCATAGAAATGAGAAAACGCTCATATAACACAAAATAAGCTTTATTTCTGCTTAGAAAACTAAGCTTACTTTTATTACTACTATTATTATTATTTTTATTATTATTATTATTATTATTATTATTATTATTATTATTATAATTATTATTATTATAATTATTATTATTATTATTATTATTATTATTATTAATAACCGATTATAACTTTTGTATAGTAAATGTTTTTATAACAGTTTTAAAATGAATTATTAGTTTTAGACAATTTCTTGCCTAAAAACACAGATCACAGATGATCTCTTGCATAGAAATGAGAAAACGCTCAGATAACACAAAATAAGCATCATTTTTGCTTAAAAAAACTAAGCTTTAATTTAGAAAGAAATTCATTATTATAAGTATTATTATCATTATTATTATTATTATTATTATTATTATTATTATTATTATTATTATTATTATTATTATTATTATTATTATTATTATTATTATTATTATTATTATTATATTATTATTATTATTATTATTAACTTTTGTATTGTAAATGTTTTTATACCAGTTTTAAAATGAGTTATTAATTTTAGACAATTTCTTGCCTAAAAACACAGATCACAGATGATTTCTTGCATAGAAATGAGAAAACGCTCATATAACACAAAATAAGCTTCATTTTTGCTTAGAAAACTAAGCTTACTTTTATTACTATTATTATTTTTATTATTATTATTATTATTACTATTATTAGTATTATTATTTTTATTATTATTATTATTATTATTATTATTATTATTATTATTATTATTATTATTATTATTATTATTATTATTATTGTTATTATTATTATTATTATTATTAAAAACTTATATTAAACAGACAGAAAACGTCGTATTCTGACACAAAAAAACGAATTACGTTATAGACTTGACGAGAACGGCGTATCTCGGACTCTTATAGGACTTTTATAGAGTCAAAAAGTATCAGTTTGGATTAAAATAAATTATTTTTGTTGACTCTCAGTCTGAATTGTTCATCAGTTCAAACAAAAACGGCTTATTTTAGACGATCTTTTGCTTTGAACAAGAAAACTTACATCGAACAGACTAAAAACGTATTAATCTGGCATAAAAGAGAAATTTATGTATCACTTTAGATAAAGGCAGCTAATCCTATTCGTTTCATTGCTTAAAATAGACAAAATTGTTAATAAATCTAACAAAAACGCTGTATTCTAGCACAAAATACTAATTACATTATAGTTCCGACGAGAATAGCTTATTTGAAATGATTCTATGCTTCCAAACGAGTAAATTTTTATTAAACAGATGCCAAACATCATGTTTTGTCCTATGAAGACATTTTATATTGCAGATTGTATTAAAACAAAATATTTTCGTTGATTCTTTGTTAGAAGCAGCAAACCTAACATTAAAGAATCTGAAAACTTTGTATTCGGACACAAACCACCGAATTTTGTATCAGTTTAGACAAAAACGGTTGATTTTCGACAATATTTTGCTTTGAACAAGAAAACTTATATCAAACTGACTAAAAACGTCTTATTTTAGCACAAAACAAAAGATTTGCGTTATAGTCTTAAAGCTGATTCATGCCACAGTTTGGATAAAAACCAAATATTTTTGTTAATTCATTGTTACAAACAAGAAACCTTACATCAAAGAAACTGAAAACCCCTTATTCAGGCACAGAAATTCGAATTACGTTTCAGTCTGGACAAAAACTGCTTATTTTAGACGATCTTTTGTCTTGAACACGAAAACTTACATTAAAAAGATTAAAAACGTCTTATTCTGGCTGAAAACTGCAAATTATATATTACTCTAGATAAAAGCAATTTATCCTGACTACTCCTTTACTTAGAATAGAGTAAACTTGTATAAAACTTAATGAAAACTTTAAATTTCGTCTCAAAGAAATAATTTACATTATAGTTTTGACCAGCACTGTTTATTTCAAACGAATTTATCATTCGAAACTAATGAACTTTTATGGGGCAGATGCAAAACCACATATTACCATATAAAGCGTTGTTTTAAAGCAAAGTATTTCCTTTTGCAACAAGAAATTTCACGTCAAAGAAACTGAAAACTTCGTATCCATGCATAAATATCGAATTACGTATCAGTTTAAGCAAATACAGCTTATTTTAAACGATTCCTTGCTATAAACAAGAAAAATTTTATCAAGCATATTGAAAACGTCTTATTCTCGAAAATAAGAGCAAATTATGTATCAGTTTTAACAAAAGCGGATTACTCTGTTTGATTCTATGCTTAGAGTAGAGTAAACTACTATAAAACGTAATGAAAACTCTATATTCAAGCTCAAAAGAACAAATTACGTTATAGATTTGGCAAAAAAAAAATATTTCGGACGATTACATACTTCGAAGTAAGCAAACTTTAATTGAACAAGTGCAAAAGCTAATACTTTGCTATAAAATAACGATTTATGTGGTAATATGGTATTTTGCATCTGTCCTATAAAAGTTTACTCGTTTCGCTCCATTGAATCATTCGAAATAAATTATTTTAACACAACAACAGCGAAAATAATTTGTTTTTGTTTAAACTGTTACATAAGTCGCTTTTATAAAACGAACTAAGACGTTTGGCATTTGTTTAGTGAAAGTTTTCTCGTTTGGGGGCATAAAATCGTTTGAAATTAACAGTTCTGGTCAAAACTATAACGTAAATTATTTCTTTGAGACGAAATTTAAAGTTTTCATTAAGTTTTATACAAGTTTGCTCTATTCTAAGCAAAGGAGTAATCAGGATAAACTGCTTTTATCCAAAGTAATACATAATTTGCAGTTTTGAGCCAGAATAAGACGTTTTTAATCTTTTTAATGTAAGTTTTCGTGTTCAAAACAAGGAATCGTCTAAAATAAGCAATTTGTGTCTAGACTGAAACGTAATTTGATTTTCTGGGCCTGAATAAGAGGTTTTCAGTTTCTTTGATGTAAGGTTTCTTGTTTGTAACAATGAATAAACGAAAATCATTGGTTTTAATCCAAACTGTGACATACATCGTTTTTTAAAGGCGAAATCAGACGTTTTGCCTCTGTTCAGTAAAAGTATACTGGTTTCAAAGCATAGAATCGTTTGAAATTAACAGTTCTCGTCAAGACTATAACGCAAATCTTTAAAGTGATACAAAGAAATAATTTACGTTATAGTTTTGACCAGAACTGATAATTTCAAACGATTTTATGCCCCCAAACGAGAAAACTTTCAATAAACAGATGCCAAACGTCTTAGTTCGTTTTATAAAAGCGATTTATGTTACAGTTTAAACAAAAACAAATTATTTTCGTTGTTGTTGTGTCAAAATAATTTCTTTCGAATGATTCAATGGAGCGAAACGAGTAAACTTTTATAGGACAGATGCAAAATACCATATTACCACATAAATCGTTATTTTAAAGCAAAGTATTAGCTTTTGCACTTGTTCAATTAAAGTTTGCTTACTTCGAAGTATGTAATCGTCCGAAATATTTTTTTTTGCCAAAACTATAACGTAATTTGTTCTTTTGAGCTTGAATATAGAGTTTTCATTACGTTTTATAGTAGTTTACTCTACTCTAAGCATAGAATCAAACAGAGTAATCCGCTTTTGTTAAAACTGATACATAATTTGCTCTTATTTTCGAGAATAAGACGTTTTCAATATGCTTGATAAAATTTTTCTTGTTTATAGCAAGGAATCGTTTAAAATAAGCTGTATTTGCTTAAACTGATACGTAATTCGATATTTATGCATGGATACGAAGTTTTCAGTTTCTTTGACGTGAAATTTCTTGTTGCAAAAGGAAATACTTTGCTTTAAAACAACGCTTTATATGGTAATATGTGGTTTTGCATCTGCCCCATAAAAGTTCATTAGTTTCGAATGATAAATTCGTTTGAAATAAACAGTGCTGGTCAAAACTATAATGTAAATTATTTCTTTGAGACGAAATTTAAAGTTTTCATTAAGTTTTATACAAGTTTACTCTATTCTAAGTAAAGGAGTAGTCAGGATAAATTGCTTTTATCTAGAGTAATATATAATTTGCAGTTTTCAGCCAGAATAAGACGTTTTTAATCTTTTTAATGTAAGTTTTCGTGTTCAAGACAAAAGATCGTCTAAAATAAGCAGTTTTTGTCCAGACTGAAACGTAATTCGAATTTCTGTGCCTGAATAAGGTGTTTTCAGTTTCTTTGATGTAAGGTTTCTTGTTTGTAACAATGAATTAACAAAAATATTTGGTTTTTATCCAAACTGTGGCATGAATCAGCTTTAAGACTATAACGCAAATCTTTTGTTTTGTGCTAAAATAAGACGTTTTTAGTCAGTTTGATATAAGTTTTCTTGTTCAAAGCAAAATATTGGCGAAAATCAACCGTTTTTGTCTAAACTGATACAAAATTCGGTGGTTTGTGTCCGAATACAAAGTTTTCAGATTCTTTAATGTTAGGTTTGCTGCTTCTAACAAAGAATCAACGAAAATATTTTGTTTTAATACAAACTGCAATATAAAATGTCTTCATAGGACAAAACATGATGTTTGGCATCTGTTTAATAAAAATTTACTCGTTTGGAAGCATAGAATCATTTCAAATAAGCTATTCTCGTCGAAACTATAATGTAATTAGTATTTTGTGCTAGAATACAGCGTTTTTGTTAGATTTATTAACAATTTTGTCTATTTTAAGCAATGAAACGAATAGGATTAGCTGCCTTTATCTAAAGTGATACATAAATTGCTCTTTTATGCCAGATTAATACGTTTTTAGTCTGTTCGATGTAAGTTTTCTTGTTCAAAGCAAAAGATCGTCTAAAATAAGCCGTTTTTGTTTGAACTGATGAACAATTCAGACTGAGAGTCAACAAAAATAATTTATTTTAATCCAAACTGATACTTTTTGACTCTATAAAAGTCCTATAAGAGTCCGAGATACGCCGTTCTCGTCAAGTCTATAACGTAATTCGTTTTTTTGTGTCAGAATACGACGTTTTCTGTCTGTTTAATATAAGTTTTTAATAATAATAATAATAATAATAATAACAATAATAATAATAATAATAATAATAATAATAATAATAATAATAATAATAATAATAATAATAATAATAATAATAATAATAATAATAATAATAATAATAATAATAATAAAAATAATAATACTAATAATAGTAATAATAATAATAATAATAAAAATAATAATAGTAATAAAAGTAAGCTTAGTTTTCTAAGCAAAAATGAAGCTTATTTTGTGTTATATGAGCGTTTTCTCATTTCTATGCAAGAAATCATCTGTGATCTGTGTTTTTAGGCAAGAAATTGTCTAAAATTAATAACTCATTTTAAAACTGGTATAAAAACATTTACAATACAAAAGTTAATAATAATAATAATAATAATAATAATAATAATAATAATAATAATAATAGTAATAAATAAAATAATAATAATAATAATAATAATAATAATAATAATAATAATAATAATAATAATAATAATAATAATGATAATAATACTTATAATAATGAATTTCTTTCTAAATTAAAGCTTAGTTTTTTTAAGCAAAAATGATGCTTATTTTGTGTTATCTGAGCGTTTTCTCATTTCTATGCAAGAGATCATCTGTGATCTGTGTTTTTAGGCAAGAAATTGTCTAAAACTAATAATTCATTTTAAAACTGTTATAAAAACATTTACTATACAAAAGTTATAATCGGTTATTAATAATAATAATAATAATAATAATAATTATAATAATAATAATAATTATAATAATAATAATAATAATAATAATAATAATAATAATAATAATAATAATAATAATAATAATAATAATAATAATAATAATAATAAAAATAATAATAATAGTAGTAATAAAAGTAAGCTTAGTTTTCTAAGCAAAAATAAAGCTTATTTTGTGTTATATGAGCGTTTTCTCATTTCTATGCAAAAGATCATCTGTGATCAGTGTTTTTAGGCAATCTTAGCCATTTTATAGTTTTTAGGCAAGAAATTGGCTAAAATCAATCACTCATTTTAAAACTGGTATAAAAACAATACTATACAAAATTAAAATCGGTTTTTAAATAATAATAATTATAATAATAATATGAATAATAATAATAATAATAATGATAATAATAATAATAATAACAATAATAATAATAATAATAATAATAATAATAATAATAATAATAATAATAATAATAATAATAATAACAATAATAATAATAAAAATAATAATAATAGTAATAAAAGTAAGCTTAGTTTTCTAAGCAAAAATGAAGCTTATTTTGTGTGTTATATGAGTGTTTTCTCATTTCTATGCAAGAAATCATCTGTGATCTGTGTTTTTAGGCAAGAAATTGTCTAAAATTAATAACTCATTTTAAAACTGGTATAAAATCATTTACTATACAAAAGTTAATAATAATGTTACAGTTACTGAACAAAAATGAAAGTTTTCGAGATATAAGCAAGAAACTGTTACCTTAATTAAGCGCTTGCATATAAGCAAATTTAGTACTATTAGTATTATTATTATTATTAATGTTATTGTTATTGATATGACGACTAAGAACGACTCTCAAGACTTTGGTGACTTTTATGTCACCTCATTTTTCTTCTAATAAAGTATTGGACCCAATAAATTAAGTGTATTTTAAATCACAAGACATTTTCTGTTAAAGCACTTTTTTTTTAAATATTAATTATTTTTAAACTTATATCTCGCTTATGGTTAGTCCTACATGAAAAATGCAAATTACTATTTTGTAGGAAATTTTATCAGCTTTAATTTTAGTAAAAAGATAAAAATTGATAGGAGTAACTGTTTTCGAGATATAAGCAAGAAACCAAAAAACTGTTACCTTAATTAAGCGCTTGCATATAAGGAAATTTAGTACTAAAAACAACTCTGAAGACTTTGGTGATTTTTATGTCTTCTCCTTTTTCCTCTACTAAAGTGTTGGACCCAATTAATTTAGTTTAATATCAGTTTTTCAAACATTTTATTTTAAAGCAAATTTTTGTTAAAGATTATTTATATCCAACTCTATAACTCGCTTATGGTTGGTCTTACAAAAAAATGGAAATAACTATTTTGTAGGAAATTTTATCAGCTTTAATTTTGAAAAAAAGGTAAAAATTGATAGGAGTAACTGTTTTCGAGATATAAGCAAGAAACCAAAAAACTGTTACCTTAATAAAGCGCTTGAATATAAGCAAATTTAGTACTATTAGTATTATTATTATTAATGTTATTGTTATTAATATGACGACTAAAGACGACTCTGAAACATTTAGTGACTTTTATGTCTTCTCCTTTTTCCTATACTAAAGTGTTAGACCCAATTAATTTAGGTTAATTTCGGTTTTTCAAACATTTTATTTTAAAGCAAATTTTTGTTAAAGATTATTTATATCCAACTCTATAACTCGCTTATGGTTGGTCTTACAAAAGAAATGCAAATAACTATTTTGTAGGAAATTTTATCAGCTTTAATTTTGAAAGAAAGATAAAAATTGATAGGAGTAATTGTTTTCGAGATATAAGCAAAAAACCAAAGTGAAAACTGTTACAGTTACTGAACAAAAATGTAATTCAGTTTTCAATGTTTGAGACGAAGACGAAAATGCAGCATTTAAAAACGACTCTGAAGACTTCAGTGACTTTTATGTCACCTCCTTTTTCTTCTAATAGAGTATTGGTCCCAATAAATTAAGTGTATTTTAAATCACAAGACATTTTCTGTTAAAGCACTTTTTTTTTAAATATTAATTATTTTCAAACTTCTATCTCGCTTATGGTTAGTCCTACATAAAAAATGCAAATAACTATTTTGTAGGAAATTTTATCAGCTTTAATTTTAGTAAAAAGATAAAAATTGATAGGAGTAACTGTTTTCGAGATATAAGCAAGAAACTGTTACCTTAATTAAGCGCTTGCATATAAGCAAATTTAGTAATATTAGTATTATTATTATTAATGTTATTGTTATTAATAGGGCGACTAAAGACGACTCTGAAACATTTAGTGACTTTTATGTCTTTTCCTTTTTCCTCTACTAAAGTGTTAGACACAATTAATTTAGTTTAATTCCGGTTTTTCAAGCATTTTATTTTAAAGCAAATTTTTGTTAAAGATTATTTATATCCAACTCTATAACTCGCTTATGGTTGGTCTTACAAAAGAAATGCAAATAACTATTTTGTTGGAAATTTTATCAGCTTTAATTTTGAAAGAAAGATAAAAATTGATAGGAGTAATTGTTTTCGAGATATAAGCAAAAAACCAAAGTGAAAACTGTTACAGTTACTGAACAAAAATGTAATTCAGTTTTCAATGTTTGAGACGAAGACGAAAATGCAGCATTTAAAAACGACTCTGAAGACTTCAGTGACTTTTATGTCACCTCCTTTTTCTTCTAATAGAGTATTGGTCCCAATAAATTAAGTGTATTTTAAATCACAAGACATTTTCTGTTAAAGCACTTTTTTTTTAAATATTAATTATTTTCAAACTTCTATCTCGCTTATGGTTAGTCCTACATAAAAAATGCAAATAACTATTTTGTAGGAAATTTTATCAGCTTTAATTTTAGTAAAAAGATAAAAATTGATAGGAGTAACTGTTTTCGAGATATAAGCAAGAAACTGTTACCTTAATTAAGCGCTTGCATATAAGCAAATTTAGTAATATTAGTATTATTATTATTAATGTTATTGTTATTAATAGGGCGACTAAAGACGACTCTGAAACATTTAGTGACTTTTATGTCTTTTCCTTTTTCCTCTACTAAAGTGTTAGACACAATTAATTTAGTTTAATTCCGGTTTTTCAAGCATTTTATTTTAAAGCAAATTTTTGTTAAAGATTATTTATATCCAACTCTATAACTCGCTTATGGTTGGTCTTACAAAAGAAATGCAAATAACTATTTTGTTGGAAATTTTATCAGCTTTAATTTTGAAAGAAAGATAAAAATTGATAGGAGTAATTGTTTTCGAGATATAAGCAAAAAACCAAAGTGAAAACTGTTACAGTTACTGAACAAAAATGTAATTCAGTTTTCAATGTTTGAGACGAAGACGAAAATGCAGCATTTAAAAACGACTCTGAAGACTTCAGTGACTTTTATGTCACCTCCTTTTTCTTCTAATAGAGTATTGGTCCCAATAAATTAAGTGTATTTTAAATCACAAGACATTTTCTGTTAAAGCACTTTTTTTTTAAATATTAATTATTTTCAAACTTCTATCTCGCTTATGGTTAGTCCTACATAAAAAATGCAAATAACTATTTTGTAGGAAATTTTATCAGCTTTAATTTTAGTAAAAAGATAAAAATTGATAGGAGTAACTGTTTTCGAGATATAAGCAAGAAACTGTTACCTTAATTAAGCGCTTGCATATAAGCAAATTTAGTAATATTAGTATTATTATTATTAATGTTATTGTTATTAATAGGGCGACTAAAGACGACTCTGAAACATTTAGTGACTTTTATGTCTTTTCCTTTTTCCTCTACTAAAGTGTTAGACACAATTAATTTAGTTTAATTCCGGTTTTTCAAGCATTTTATTTTAAAGCAAATTTTTGTTAAATATTATTTATATCCAACTCTATAACTCGTTTATGCTTGGTCCTACAAGAAAAATGTTAATAACTATTTGGTTGGAAATTTTATCAGCTTTAATTTTGAAAGAAAGATAAAATTTGATAGGAGTAACTGTTTTCGATATATAAGCAAAAAACCAATAAGAAAACTGTAACTGTTACTGAACAAAAATGTAACTCAGTTTTCAATGTTTGAGACAAAGACAAAAATGCAGCATTTAAAAACGACTCTGAAGACGTCAGTGACTTTTATGTCACCTCCTTTTTCTTCTAATAAAGTATTGGACCCAATAAATTAAGTGTATTTTAAATCACAAGACATTTTCTGTTAAAGCACTTTTTTTTTAAATATTAATTATTTTCAAACTTATATCTCGCTTATGGTTAGTCCTACATGAAAAATGCAAATAACTATTTTGTAGGAAATTTTATCAGCTTTAATTTTAGTAAACAAATAAAAATTGATAGGAGTAACTGTTTTCGAGATATAAGCAAGAAACCAAAAAACTGTTACCTTAATAAAGCGCTTGCATATAAGCAAATTTAGTACTATTAGTATTATTATTATTAATGTTATTGTTATTAATATGACGACTAAAAACGACTCTGAAGACTTTGGTGACATTTATGTCTTCTCCTTTTTCCTATACTAAAGTGTTAGACACAATTAATTTAGTTTAATTTCAGTATTTCAAACATTTTATTTTAAAGCAAATTTTTGTTAAATATTATTTATATCTATCTCTATAACGCGCTTATGCTTGGTCCTACAAGAAAAATACAAATAACTATTTTGTAGAAATTTTTATCAGCTTTAATTTTAGTAAAAAGATAAAAATTGATAGGAGTAACTGTTTTCGAGATATAAGCAAGAAACCAAAAAACTGTTACCTTAATAAAGCGCTTGCATATAAGCAAATTTAGTACTATTAGTATTATTATTATTAATGTTATTGTTATTAATATGACGACTAAAAACGACTCTCAAGACTTTGGTGACTTTTATGTCTTCTCCTTTTTCCTCAACTAAAGTGTTAGTTTTAATTAATTTAGTTTAATTTCGGTTTTTCAAACATTTTATTTTAAAGCAAATTTTTGTTAATGATTATTTATATCCAACTCTATAACTCGCTTATGGTTAGTCCTACAAAAAAAATGCCAATAACTATTTTGTAGGAAATTTTATCAGCTTTGATTTTGAAAGAGAGATAAAAATTGATAGGAGTAACTGTTTTCGAGATATAAGCAAAAAACCAATAAGAAAACTGTAACTGTTACTAAACAAAAATGTAATTCAGTTTTCAATGTTTGAGACAAAGACGAAAATGCAGCATTTAAAATCGACTCTGAAGACTTCAGTGACTTTTATGTCACCTCCTTTTTCTTCTAATAAAGTATTGGACCCATTAAATTAAGTGTATTTTAAATCACAAGACATTTTCTGTTAAAGCACTTTTTTTTTAAATATTAATTATTTTCAAACTTATATCTCGCTTATGGTTGACTTTGGTGACTTTTATGTCACCTCCTTTTTCTTCTAATAAAGTATTGGACCCAATAAATTAAGTGTATTTTAAATCACAAGACATTTTCTGTTAAAGCACTTTTTTTTAAATATTAATTATTTTTAAACTTATATCTCGCTTATGGTTAGTCCTATATGAAAAATGCAAATTACTATTTTGTAGGAAATTTTATTTTTTAGTTTTTCAAACATTTTATTTTAAAGCAAGTTTTTGTTAAATATTATTTATATCCAACTCTATAACTCGCTTATGGTTGGTCCTACTAGAAAAATGCAAATAACTATTTTGTAGGAAATTTTATCAGCTTTAATTTTGAAAGAAAGATAAAAATTGATAGGAATAATTGTTTTCGAGATATAAGCAAAAAACCAAAGTAAAAACTGTTACAGTATCTAAACAAAAATGTAATTCAGTTTTCAATGTTTGAGACGAAGACGAAAATGCAGCATTTAAAAACGACTCTGAAGACTTCTGTGACTTTTAAGTCACCTCCTTTTTCTTCTAATAATGTATTGGACCCAATAAATTAAGTGTATTTTAAATCACAAGACATTTTCTGTTAAAGCACTTTTTTTTAAATATTGATTATTTTCAAACTTATATCTCGCTTACGGTTAGTCCTACATGAAAAATGCAAATAACTATTTTGTAGGAAATTTTATCAGCTTTAATTTTAGTAAACAGATAAAAATTGATAGGAGTAACTGTTTTCGAGATATAAGCAAGAAACCAAAAAACTGTTACCTTAATAAAGCGCTTGCATATAAGCAAATTTAGTACTATTAGTATTATTATTATTAATGTTATTGTTATTAATATGACGACTAAAAACGACTCTGAAGACTTTGGTGACTTTTATGTCTTCTCCTTTTTCCTATACTAAAGTGTTAGACACAATTAATTTAGTTTAATTTCAGTATTTCAAACATTTTATTTTAAAGCAAATTTTTGTTAAATATTATTTATATCTATCTCTATAACTCGCTTATGCTTGGTCCTACAAGAAAAATACAAATAACTATTTTGTAGGAAATTTTATCAGCTTTAATTTTAGTAAAAAGATAAAAATTGATAGGAGTAACTGTTTTCGAGATATAAGCAAGAAACCAATAAACTGTTACCTTAATAAAGCGCTTGCATATAAGCAAATTTAGTACTATTAGTATTATTATTATTAATGTTATTGTTATTAATATGACGACTAAAAACAACTCTCAAAACTTTGGTGACTTTTATGTCTTCTCCTTTTTCCTCAACTAAAGTGTTAGTCTTAATTAATTTAGTTTAATTTCGGTTTTTCAAACATTTTATTTTAAAGCAAATTTTTGTTAAAGATTATTTATATCCAACTCTATAACTCGCTTATGGTTGGTCCTACAAAAAAAATGCCAATAACTATTTTGTAGGAAATTTTATCGGCTTTGATTTTGAAAGAAAGATAAAAATTGATAGGAGTAACTGTTTTCGAGATATAAGCAAAAAACCAATAAGAAAACTGTAACTGTTACTAAACAAAAATGTAATTCAGTATTCAATGTTTGAGACAAAGACGAAAATGCAGCATTTAAAATCGACTCTGAAGACTTCAGTGACTTTTATGTCACCTCCTTTTTCTTCTAATAAAGTATTGGACCCATTAAATTAAGTGTATTTTAAATCACAAAACATTTTCTGTTAAAGCACTTTTTTTTAATATTAATTATTTTCAAACTTATATCTCGCTTATTGTTAGTCCTACATGAAAAATGCAAATAACTATTTTGTAGGAAATTTTATCAGCTTTAATTTTGAAAGAAAGATAAAAATTGATAGAAATAATAGTTTTCGAGATATAAGCAAAAAACCAAAGTGAAAACTGTTACAGTTACTAAACAAAAATGTAATTCAGTTTTCAATGTTTGAGACGAAGACGAAAATGCAGCATTTAAAAACGACTCTGAAGACTTCTGTGACTTTTAAGTCACCTCCTTTTTCTTCTAATAATGTATTGGACCCAATAAATTAAGTGTATTTTAAATCACAAGACATATTCTGTTAAAGCACTTTTTTTTTAAATATTGATTATTTTCAAACTTATATCTCGCTTAAGATTAGTCCTACATGAAAAATGCAAATAACTATTTTGTAAGAAATTTTATCAGCTTTAATTTTAGTAAACAGATAAAAATTGATAGGAGTAACTGTTTTCGAGATATAAGCAAGAAACCAAAAAACTGTTACCTTAATAAAGCGCTTGCATATAAGCAAATTTAGTACTATTAGTATTATTATTATTAATGTTATTGTTATTAATATGACGACTAAAAACGACTCTGAAGACTTTGGTGACTTTTATGTCTTCTCCTTTTTCCTATACTAAAGTGTTAGATACAATTAATTTAGTTTAATTTCAGTATTTCAAACATTTTATTTTAAAGCAAATTTTTGTTAAAGATTATTTATATCCAACTCTATAACTCGCTTATGGTTGGTCCTACAAAAAAAATGCCAATAACTATTTTGTAGGAAATTTTATCAGCTTTGATTTTGAAAAAAAAACACATATTGATAGGAGTAATTGTTTTCGAGATATAAGCAAAAAACCAAAGTAAAAACTGTTACAGTTACTGAACAAAAATGTAATTTAGTTTTCAATGTTTGAGACGAAGACGAAAATGCAGCATTTAAAAACGACTCTGAAGATTTCAGTGACTTTTATGTCACCTCCTTTTTCTTCTAATAAAGTATTGGACCCATTAAATTAAGTTTATTTTAAATCACAAGACATTTTCTGTTAAAGCACTTTTTTTTTAAATATTAATTATTTTCAAACTTATATCTCGCTTATAGTTAGTCCTACATGAAAAATGCAAATAACTATTTTGTAGGAAATTTTATCAGCTTTAATTTTGAAAGAGAGATAAAAATTGATAGGAGTAATTGTTTTCGAGATATAAGCAAAAAACCAAAGTAAAAACTGTTACAGTTACTGAACAAAAATGTAATTCAGTTTTCAATGTTTGAGACGAAGACGAAAATGCAGCATTTAAAAACGACTCTGAAGACTTCAGCGACTTTTATGTCACCTCCTTTTTCTTCTAATAAAGTATTGGACCCAATAAATTAAGTGTATTTTAAATCACAAGACATTTTCTGTTAAAGCACTTTTTTTTTAAATATTAATAATTTTTAAACTTATATCTCGCTTATGGTTAGTCTTACATGAAAAATGCAAATAACTATTTTGTAGAAAATTTTATCGGCTTTAATTTTAGTAAAAAGATAAAAATTGATATAAGTAACTGTTTTCCAGATATAAGCAAGAAACCAAAAAACTGTTACCCTAATTAAGCGTTTGCATGTAAGCAAATTTAGTAATATTAGTATTATTATTAATGTTATTGTTATTAATATGACGACAAAAGACGACTCTGAAACCTTTAGTGACCTTTATGTCTTCTCCTTTTTCCTCTACTAAAGTATTAGACACAATTAATTTAGTTTAATTTTAGTTTTTCAAACATTTTATTTTAAAGCAAGTTTTTGTTAAATATTATTTATATCCAACTCTATAACTCGCTTATGGTTGGTCCTACAAGAAAAATGCAAATAACTATTTTGTAGGAAATTTTATCAGCTTTAATTTTGAAAGAAAGATAAAAATTGATAGGAGTAACTGTTTTCGAGATATAAGCAAAAAACCAATAAGAAAACTGTAACTGTTACTGAACAAAAATGTAATTCAGTTTTCAATGTTTGAGACGAAGACGAAAATGCAGCATTATTATTATTATTAATGTTATTGTTATTAATATGACGACTAAAAACGACTTTGAAGACTTTGGTGACTTTTATGTCTTCTCCTTTTTCCTATACTAAAGTGTTAGACTCAATTTAATTTCGGTTTTTCAAACATTATATTTTAAAGCAAATTTTTGATAAAGATTATTTATATCCAACTCTATAACTCGCTTATGGTTGGTCTTACAAAAGAAATGCAAATAACTATTTTGTAGGAAATTTTATCAGCTTTAATTTTGAAAGATAAAAATTGATAGGAGTAATTGTTTTCGAGATATAAGCAAAAAACCAAAGTAAAAACTGTTACAGTTACTGAACAAAAATGTAAGTTTTCGAGATATAAGCAAGAAACTGTTACCTTAATTAAGCGCTTGCATATAAGCAAATTTAGTACTATTAGTATTATTATTATTATTAATGTTATTGTTATTGATATGACGACTAAGAACGACTCTCAAGACTTTGGTGACTTTTATGTCACCTCCTTTTTCTTCTAATAAAGTATTAGACCCAATAAATTAAGTGTATTTTAAATCACAAGACATTTTCTGTTAAAGCACTTTTTTTTTAAATATTAATTATTTTTAAACTTATATCTCGCTTATGGTTAGTCCTACATGAAAAATGCAAATTACTATTTTGTAGGAAATTTTATCAGCTTTAATTTTAGTAAAAAGATAAAAATTGATAGGAGTAACTGTTTTCGAGATATAAGCAAGAAACCAAAAAACTGTTACCTTAATTAAGCGCTTGCATATAAGCAAATTTAGTACTAAAAACAACTCTGAAGACTTTGGTGATTTTTATGTCTTCTCCTTTTTTCTCTACTAAAGTGTTGGACCCAATTAATTTAGTTTAATATCAGTTTTTCAAACATTTTATTTTAAAGCAAATTTTTGTTAAAGATTATTTATATCCAACTCTATAACTCGCTTATGGTTGGTCCTACAAAAAAATGGAAATAACTATTTTGTAGGAAATTTTATCAGCTTTAATTTTGAAAGAAAGATAAAAATTGATAGGAGTAATTGTTTTCGAGATATAAGCAAAAAACCAAAGTGAAAACTGTTACAGTTACTGAACAAAAATGTAATTCAGTTTTCAATGTTTGAGACGAAGACGAAAATGCAGCATTTAAAAACGACTCTGAAGACTTCAGTGACTTTTATGTCACCTCCTTTTTCTTCTAATAGAGTATTGGTCCCAATAAATTAAGTGTATTTTAAATCACAAGACATTTTCTGTTAAAGCACTTTTTTTTTAAATATTAATTATTTTCAAACTTCTATCTCGCTTATGGTTAGTCCTACATAAAAAATGCAAATAACTATTTTGTAGGAAATTTTATCAGCTTTAATTTTAGTAAAAAGATAAAAATTGATAGGAGTAACTGTTTTCGAGATATAAGCAAGAAACTGTTACCTTAATTAAGCGCTTGCATATAAGCAAATTTAGTAATATTAGTATTATTATTATTAATGTTATTGTTATTAATAGGGCGACTAAAGACGACTCTGAAACATTTAGTGACTTTTATGTCTTTTCCTTTTTCCTCTACTAAAGTGTTAGACACAATTAATTTAGTTTAATTCCGGTTTTTCAAGCATTTTATTTTAAAGCAAATTTTTGTTAAATATTATTTATATCCAACTCTATAACTCGTTTATGCTTGGTCCTACAAGAAAAATGTAAATAACTATTTTGTTGGAAATTTTATCAGCTTTAATTTTGAAAGAAAGGTAAAATTTGATAGGAGTAACTGTTTTCGAGATATAAGCAAAAAACCAATAGGAAAACTGTAACTGTTACTGAACAAAAATGTAACTCAGTTTTCAATGTTTGAGACGAAGACAAAAGTGCAGCATTTAAAAACGACTCTGAAGACGTCAGTGACTTTTATGTCACCTCCTTTTTCTTCTAATAAAGTATTGGACCCAATAAATTAAGTGTATTTTAAATCACAAGACATTTTCTGTTAAAGCACTTTTTTTTTAAATAATAATTATTTTCAAACTTATATCTCGCTTATGGTTAGTCCTACATGAAAAATGCAAATAACTATTTTGTAGGAAATTTTATCAGCTTTAATTTTAGCAAAAAAAAAAAATTGATAGGAGTAACTGTTTTCGAGATATAATCAAGAAACCAAAAAACTGTTACCTTAATTAAGCGTTTGCATATAAGCAAATTTAGTATTATTAGTATTATTATTATTAATGTTATTGTTATTAATATGACGATTAAAAACGACTCTTAAATAAATGCTACATTTTTGTCTTCGTCTCAAACATTGAAAACTGAGTTACATTTTTGTTCAGTAACAGTTACAGTTTTCTTATTGGTTTTTTGCTTATATCTCGAAAACAGTTACTCCTATCAAATTTTATCTTTCTTTCAAAATTAAAGCTGATAAAATTTCCAACAAAATAGTTATTAACATTTTTCTTGTAGGACCAAGCATAAACGAGTTATGGAGTTGGATATAAATAATATTTAACAAAAATTTGCTTTAAAATAAAATGCTTGAAAAACCGGAATTAAACTAAATTAATTGTGTCTAACACTTTAGTAGAGGAAAAAGGAGAAGACATAAAAGTCACTAAATGTTTCAGTGTCGTCTTTAGTCGTCCTATTAATAACAATAACATTAATAATAATAATACTAATATTACTAAATTTGCATATATGCAAGCGCTTAATTAAGGTAACAGTTTCTTGCTTATATCTCGAAAACAGTTACTCCTATCAATTTTTATCTTTTTACTAAAATTAAAGCCGATAAAATTTCCTACAAAATAGTTATTTGCATTTTTTATGTAGGACTAACCATAAGCGAGATAGAAGTTTGAAAATAATTAATATTTAAAAAAAAAGTGCTTTAACAGAAAATGTTTTGTGATTTAAAATACACTTAATTTATTGGGACCAATACTCTATTAGAAGAAAAAGGAGGTGACATAAAAGTCACTGAAGTCTTCAGAGTCGTTTTTAAATGCTGCATTTTCGTCTTCGTCTCAAACATTGAAAACTGAATTACATTTTTGTTCAGTAACTGTAACAGTTTTCACTTTGGTTTTTTGCTTATATCTCGAAAACAATTACTCCTATTAATTTTTATCTTTCTTTCAAAATTAAAGCTGATAAAATTTCCTACAAAATAGTTATTTGCATTTCTTTTGTAAGACCAACCATAAGCGAGTTATAGAGTTGGATATAAATAATCTTTAACAAAAATTTGCTTTAAAATAAAATGTTTGAAAAACCGAAATTAAACTAAATTAATTGGGTCTAACACTTTAGTATAGGAAAAAGGAGAAGACATAAAATTCACTAAATGTTTCAGAGTCGTCCTTAGTCGTCATATTAATAACAATAACATTAATAATAATAATACTAATAGTACTAAATTTGCTTATATGCAAGCGCTTTATTAAGGTAACATTTTTTTGGTTTCTTGCTTATATCTCGAAAACAGTTACTCGTATCAATTTTTATCTTTTTTTCAAAATTAAAGCTGATAAAATTTCCTACAAAATAGTTATTTCCATTTTTTTGTAGGGCCAACCATAAGCGAGTTATAGAGTTGGATATAAATAATCTTTAACAAAAATTTGCTTTAAAATAAAATGTTTGAAAAACCGATATTAAACTAAATTAATTGGGTCTAACACTTTAGTAGAGGAAAAAGGAAAAGACATAAAAATCACCAAAGTCTTCAGAGTTGTTTTTAGTACTAAATTTGCTTATATGCAAGCGCTTAATTAAGGTAACAGTTTTTTGGTTTCTTGCTTATATCTCGAAAACTGTTACTCCTATCAATTTTTATCTTTTTACTAAAATTAAAGCTGATAAAATTTCCTACAAAATAATTATATAAATAAAAATAAATATAATAAAAGGAGAAGACATAAATGTCATTAAAGGTTTCAGAGTCGTCTTTAGTCGTCATATTAATAACAATAACATTTGTTAAATATTATTTATATCTAACTCTATAACTCGCTTATGGTTGGTCTTACAAAGAAATGCAAATAACTATTTTGTAGGAAATTTTATCAGCTTTAATTTTGAAAGAAAGATAACAATTGATAGGAGTAACTGTTTTCGAGATATAAGCAAAAAACCAATAAGAATACTGTAACTGTTACTGAACAAAAATGTAATTCAATTTTCAATGTTTGAGACGAAGACGAAAATGCAGCATTTAAAAACGACTCTGAAGACTTCAGCGACTTTTATGTCACCTCCTTTTTCTTCTAATAAAGTATTGGAACCAATAAATTAAGTGTATTTTAAATCACAAGACATTTTCTGTTAAAGCACTTTTTTTTTAAATATTAATAATTTTTAAACTTATATCTCGCTTATGGTTAGTCTTACATGAAAAATGCAATTAACTATTTTGTAGGAAATTTTATCAGCTTTAATTTTAAAAGAAAGATAAAAATTGATAGAAGTAACTGTTTTCGAGATATAAGCAAAAAACCAATAAGAAAACTGTAACTGTTACTGAACAAAAATGTAATTCAGTTTTCAATGTTTGAGACGAAGACGAAAATGCAGCATTTAAAATCGACTCTGAAGACTTCAGTGACTTATATGTCACCTCCTTTTTCTTCTAATAAAGTATTGGACCTAATAAATTAAGTGTATTTTAAATCACAAAACATTTTCTGTTAAAGCACTTTTTTTTTTAAATATTAATTATTTTCAAACTTATATCTCGCTTATGGTTAGTCCTACATGAGAAATGCAAATAACTATTTTGTAGGAAATTTTATCAGCTTTAATTTTGAAAGAAAGATAAAAATTGATAGGAGTAATTGTTTTCGAGATATAAGCAAAGAACCAAAGTAAAAACTGTTACAGTTACTGAACAAAAATGTAATTCAGTTTTCAATGTTTGAGAGGAAGACGAAAATGCAGCATTCAAAAACGACTCTGAAGACTTTAGTGACTTTTATGTCTCCTCCTTTTTCCTCTACTAAAGTGTTAGACACAATTAATTTAGTTTAATTTTACTTTTTCAAACATTTTATTTTAAAGCAAATTTTTGTTAAATATTAAAAACTATAAAATGGTTTAGATTGCCTAAAAACACACATCACACATGATCTTTTGCATAGAAATGAGAAAACGCTCATGTAACACGCAAAATAAGCTCCATTTTTCCTTATTAAAAGTATTATTATTATTATTATTACTTTTGGTACTATTACTATTATTATTATTATTATTATTATTGTTATTATTATTATTATTAACTTTTGTATAGTAAATGATTTTATACCAGTTTTAAAATGAGTTATTAATTTTAGACAATTTCTTGCCTAAAAACACAGATCACAGATGATTTCTTGCATAGAAATGAGAAAACACTCATAACACACAAAATAAGCTTCATTTTTGCTTAGAAAACTAAGCTTACTTTTATTACTATTATTATTATTTTTATTATTATTATTGTTATTATTATTATTATTATTATTATTATTATTATTATTATTATTATTATTATTTTTGTTATTATTATTATTATTATTATTATTATTATTATTATTATTATTATTATTATTATTATTATTATTATTATTATTATTATAATTATTATTATTAATAACCGATTTTAACTTTTGTATAGTATTGTTTTTATACCAGTTTTAAAATGAGTGATTAATTTTAGCCAATTTCTTGCCTAAAAACTATAAAATGGCTAAGATTGCCTAAAAACACTGATCACACATGATCTTTTGCATAGAAATGAGAAAACGCTCATATAACACAAAATAAGCTTTATTTTTGCTTAGAAAACTAAGCTTACTTTTATTACTACTATTATTATTATTATTATTATTATTATTATTATTATTATTATTATTATTATTATTATTATTATTATTATTATTATTATTATAATTATTATTATTATTATTATAATTATTATTATTATTATTATTATTATTATTAATAACCGATTATAACTTTTGTATAGTAAATGTTTTTATAACAGTTTTAAAATGAATTATTAGTTTTAGACAATTTCTTGCCTAAAAACACAGATCACAGATGATCTCTTGCATAGAAATGAGAAAACGCTCAGATAACACAAAATAAGCATCATTTTTGCTTAAAAAAAAACTAAGCTTTAATTTAGAAAGAAATTCATTATTATAAGTATTATTATCATTATTATTATTATTATTATTATTATTATTATTATTATTATTATTATTATTATTATTAATATTATTATTTTATTTATTACTATTATTATTATTATTATTATTATTATTATTATTATTATTATTATTATTATTATTATTATTATTATTATTATTATTATTATATTATTATTATTATTATTATTATTATTATTAACTTTTGTATTGTAAATGTTTTTATACCAGTTTTAAAATGAGTTATTAATTTTAGACAATTTCTTGCCTAAAAACACAGATCACAGATGATCTCTTGCATAGAAATGAGAAAACGCTCATATAACACACAAAATAAGCTTCATTTTTGCTTAGAAAACTAAGCTTACTTTTATTACTATTATTATTTTTATTATTATTATTATTATTATTACTATTATTAGTATAATTATTATTATTATTATTATTATTATTATTATTATTATTATTATTATTATTATTATTATTATTATTATTATTATTAAAAACTTATATTAAACAGACAGAAAACGTCGTATTCTGACACAAAAAAACGAATTACGTTATAGACTTGACGAGAACGGCGTATCTCGGACTCTTATAGGACTTTTATAGGGTCAAAAAGTATCAGTTTGGACTAAAATAAATTATTTTTGTTGACTCTCAGTCTGAATTGTTCATCAGTTCAAACAAAAACGGCTTATTTTAGACGATCTTTTGCTTTGAACAAGAAAACTTACATCGAACAGACTAAAAACGTATTAATCTGGCATAAAAGAGCAATTTATGTATCACTTTAGATAAAGGCAGCAATCCTATTCGTTTCATTGCTTAAAATAGACAAAATTGTTAATAAATCTAACAAAAACGCTGTATTCTAGCACAAAATACTAATTACATTATAGTTTCGACGAGAATAGCTTATTTGAAATGATTCTATGCTTCCAAACGAGTAAATTTTTATTAAACAGATGCCAAACATCATGTTTTGTCCTATGAAGACATTTTATATTGCAGTTTGTATTAAAACAAAATATTTTCGTTGATTCTTTGTTAGAAGCAGCAAACCTAACATTAAAGAATCTGAAAACTTTGTATTCGGACACAAACCACCGAATTTTGTATCAGTTTAGACAAAAACGGTTGATTTTCGACAATATTTTGCTTTGAACAAGAAAACTTATATCAAACTGACTAAAAACGTCTTATTTTAGCACAAAACAAAAGATTTGCGTTATAGTCTTAAAGCTGATTCATGCCACAGTTTGGATAAAAACCAAATATTTTTGTTAATTCATTGTTACAAACAAGAAACCTTACATCAAAGAAACTGAAAACCCCTTATTCAGGCACAGAAATTCGAATTACGTTTCAGTCTGGACAAAAACTGCTTATTTTAGACGATCTTTTGTCTTGAACACGAAAACTTACATTAAAAAGATTAAAAACGTCTTATTCTGGCTGAAAACTGCAAATTATATATTACTCTAGATAAAAGCAATTTATCCTGATTACTCCTTTACTTAGAATAGAGTAAACTTGTATAAAACTTAATGAAAACTTTAAATCTCGTCTCAAAGAAATAATTCACATTATAGTTTTGACCAGCACTGTTTATTTCAAACGAATTTATGATTCGAAACTAATGAACTTTTATGGGGCAGATGCAAAACCACATATTACCATATAAAGCGTTGTTTTAAAGCAAAGTATTACCTTTTGCAACAAGAAATTTCACGTCAAAGAAACTGAAAACTTCGTATCCATGCATAAATATCGAATTACGTATCAGTTTAAGCAAATACAGCTTATTTTAAACGATTCCTTGCTATAAACAAGAAAAATTTTATCAAGCATATTGAAAACGTCTTATTCTCGAAAATAAGAGCAAATTATGTATCAGTTTTAACAAAAGCGGATTACTCTGTTTGATTCTATGCTTAGAGTAGAGTAAACTACTATAAAACGTAATTAAAACTCTATATTCAAGCTCAAAAGAACAAATTACGTTATAGTTTTGGCAAAAAAAAATATTTCGGACGATTACATACTTCGAAGTAAGCAAACATTAATTGAACAAGTGCAAAAGCTAATACTTTGCTTTAAAATAACGATTTATGTGGTAATATGGTATTTTGCATCTGTCCTATAAAAGTTTACTCGTTTCGCTCCATTGAATCATTCGAAATAAATTATTTTAACACAACAACAGCGAAAATAATTTGTTTTTGTTTAAACTGTTACATAAGTCGCTTTTATAAAACGAACTAAGACGTTTGGCATTTGTTTAGTGAAAGTTTTCTCGTTTGGGGGCATAAAATCGTTTGAAATTAACAGTTCTGGTCAAAACTATAACGTAAATTATTTCTTTGAGACGAAATTTAAAGTTTTCATTAAGTTTTATACAAGTTTGCTCTATTCTAAGCAAAGGAGTAATCAGGATAAACTGCTTTTATCCAAAGTAATACATAATTTGCAGTTTTGAGCCAGAATAAGACGTTTTTAATCTTTTTAATGTAAGTTTTCGTGTTCAAAAGAAAGAATCGTCTAAAATAAGCAATTTGTGTCTAGACTGAAACGTAATTTGATTTTCTGGGCCTGAATAAGAGGTTTTCAGATTCTTTGATGTAAGGTTTCTTGTTTGTAACAATGAATAAACGAAAATCATTGGTTTTAATCCAAACTGTGACATACATCGTTTTTTAAAGGCGAAATCAGACGTTTTGCCTCTGTTCAGTGAAAGTATACTGGTTTCAAAGCATAGAATCGTTTGAAATTAACAGTTCTCGTCAAGACTATAACGCAAATCTTTAAAGTGATACAAAGAAATAATTTACGTTATAGTTTTGACCAGAACTGATAAATTCAAACGATTTTATGCCCCCAAACGAGAAAACTTTCAATAAACATTTGCCAAACGTCTTAGTTCGTTTTATAAAAGCGATTTATGTTACAGTTTAAACAAAAACAAATTATTTTCGTTGTTGTTGTGTCAAAATAATTTCTTTCGAATGATTCAATGGAGCGAAACGAGTAAACTTTTATAGGACAGATGCAAAATACCATATTACCACATAAATCGTTATTTTAAAGCAAAGTATTAGCTTTTGCACTTGTTCAATTAAAGTTTGCTTACTTCGAAGTATGTAATCGTCCGAAATATTTTTTTTTGCCAAAACTATAACGTAATTTGTTCTTTTGAGCTTGAATATAGACTTTTCATTACGTTTTATAGTAGTTTACTCTAAGCATAGAATCAAACAGAGTAATCCGCTTTTGTTAAAACTGATACATAATTTGCTCTTATTTTCGAGAATAAGACGTTTTCAATATGCTTGATAAAATTTTTCTTGTTTATAGCAAGGAATCGTTTAAAATAAGCTGTATTTGCTTAAACTGATACGTAATTCGATATTTATGCATGGATACGAAGTTTTCAGTTTCTTTGACGTGAAATTTCTTGTTGCAAAAGGAAATACTTTGCTTTAAAACAACGCTTTATATGGTAATATGTGGTTTTGCATCTGCCCCATAAAAGTTCATTAGTTTCGAATGATAAATTCGTTTGAAATAAACAGTGCTGGTCAAAACTATAATGTAAATTATTACTTTGAGACGAAATTTAAAGTTTTCATTAAGTTTTATACAAGTTTACTCTATTCTAAGTAAAGGAGTAATCAGGATAAATTGCTTTTATCTAGAGTAATATATAATTTGCAGTTTTCAGCCAGAATAAGACGTTTTTAATCTTTTTAATGTAAGTTTTCGTGTTCAAGACAAAAGATCGTCTAAAATAAGCAGTTTTTGTCCAGACTGAAACGTAATTCGAATTTCTGTGCCTGAATAAGGGGTTTTCAGTTTCTTTGATGTAAGGTTTCTTGTTTGTAACAATGAATTAACAAAAATATTTGGTTTTTATCCAAACTGTGGCATGAATCAGCTTTAAGACTATAACGCAAATCTTTTGTTTTGTGCTAAAATAAGACGTTTTTAGTCAGTTTGATATAAGTTTTCTTGTTCAAAGCAAAATATTGTCGAAAATCAACCGTTTTTGTCTAAACTGATACAAAATTCGGTGGTTTGTGTCCGAATACAAAGTTTTCAGATTCTTTAATGTTAGGTTTCCTGCTTCTAACAAAGAATCAACGAAAATATTTTGTTTTAATACAAACTGCAATATAAAATGTCTTCATAGGACAAAACATGATGTTTGGCATCTGTTTAATAAAAATTTACTCGTTTGGAAGCATAGAATCATTTCAAATAAGCTATTCTCGTCGAAACTATAATGTAATTAGTATTTTGTGCTAGAATACAGCGTTTTTGTTAGATTTATTAACAATTTTGTCTATTTTAAGCAATGAAACGAATAGGATTAGCTGCCTTTATCTAAAGTGATACATAAATTGCTCTTTTATGCCAGATTAATACGTTTTTAGTCTGTTCGATGTAAGTTTTCTTGTTCAAAGCAAAAGATCGTCTAAAATAAGCCGTTTTTGTTTGAACTGATGAACAATTCAGACTGAGAGTCAACAAAAATAATTTATTTTAATCCAAACTGATACTTTTTGACTCTATAAAAGTCCTATAAGAGTCCGAGATACGCCGTTCTCGTCAAGTCTATAACGTAATTCGTTTTTTTGTGTCAGAATACGACGTTTTCTGTCTGTTTAATATAAGTTTTTAATAATAATAACAATAATAATAATAATAATAATAATAATAATAATAATAATAATAATAATAATAATAATAATAATAATAATAATAATAATAATAATAATAATAATAATAATAATAATAAAAATAATAATACTAATAATAGTAATAATAATAATAATAAAAATAATAATAGTAATAAAAGTAAGCTTAGTTTTCTAAGCAAAAATGAAGCTTATTTTGTGTTATATGAGCGTTTTCTCATTTCTATGCAAGAAATCATCTGTGATCTGTGTTTTTAGGCAAGAAATTGTCTAAAATTAATAACTCATTTTAAAACTGGTATAAAAACATTTACAATACAAAAGTTAATAATAATAATAATAATAATAATAATAATAATAATAATAATAATAATAATAATAATAATAATAATAATAATAATAATGAATGAAGCTTATTTTGTGTGTTATATGAGCGTTTTCTCATTTCTATGCAAGAGATCATCTGTGATCTGTGTTGTTAGGCAAGAAATTGAATAAAATTAATAACTCATTTTAAAACTGGTATAAAAACATTTACTATACAAAAGTTAATAATAATAATAATAATAATAATAATAATAATAATAATAATAATAATAATAATAATAATAATAATAATAATAATAATAATAATAATAATAATAATAATAATAATAATAATGATAATAATACTTATAATAATGAATTTCTTTCTAAATTAAAGCTTAGTTTTTTTAAGCAAAAATGATGCTTATTTTGTGTTATCTGAGCGTTTTCTCATTTCTATGCAAGAGATCATCTGTGATCTGTGTTTTTAGGCAAGAAATTGTCTAAAACTAATAATTCATTTTAAAACTGTTATAAAAACATTTACTATACAAAAGTTATAATCGGTTATTAATAATAATAATAATAATAATAATAATAATAATAATAATAATAATAATATTAATAATAATAATAATAATAATAATAATAATAATAATAATAATAATAATAATAATAAAAATAATAATAATAGTAGTAATAAAAGTAAGCTTAGTTTTCTAAGCAAAAATAAAGCTTATTTTGTGTTATATGAGCGTTTTCTCATTTCTATGCAAAAGATCATGTGTGATCAGTGTATTTAGGCAAGAAATTGGCTAAAATTAATCACTCATTTTAAAACTGGTATAAAAACAATACTATACAAAAGTTAAAATCGGTTTTTAATAATAATAATTATAATAATAATAATAATAATAATAATAATAATAATAATAATAATAATAATAATAATAACAATAATAATAATAATAATAATAATAATAATAATAATAATAATAATAATAATAATAATAATAATAATAACAATAATAATAATAAAAATAATAATAATAGTAATAAAAGTAAGCTTAGTTTTCTAAGCAAAAATGAAGCTTATTTTGTGTGTTATATGAGTGTTTTCTCATTTCTATGCAAGAAATCATCTGTGATATGTGTTTTTAGGCAAGAAATTGTCTAAAATTAATAACTCATTTTAAAACTGGTATAAAATCATTTACTATACAAAAGTTAATAATAATAATAATAACAATAATAATAATAATAATAATAATAGTAATAGTAACAAAAGTAATAATAATAATAATAATAATACTTTTAATAAGGAAAAATGGAACTTATTTTGTGTGTTACATGAGCGTTTTCTCATTTCTATGCAAAAGATCATGTGTGATGTGTGTTTTTAGGCAATCTAAACCATTTTATAGTTTTTAATATTTAACAAAAATTTGCTTTAAAATAAAATGTTTGAAAAACTGAAATTAAACTAAATTAATTGTGTCTAACACTTTAGTAGAGGAAAAAGGAGGAGACATAAAAGTCACTAAAGTCTTCAGAGTCGTTTCTAATGCTGCATTTTCGTCTTCCTCTCAAACATTGAAAACTGAATTACATTTTTGTTCAGTAACTAAAGCTGATAAAATTTCCTACAAAATAATTATATAAATAAAAATAAATATAATAAAAGGAGAAGACATAAATGTCATTAAAGGTTTCAGAGTCGTCTTTAGTCGTCATATTAATAACAATAACATTTGTTAAATATTATTTATATCTAACTCTATAACTCGCTTATGGTTGGTCTTACAAGAAAAATGCAAATAACTATTTTGTAGGAAATTTTATCAGCTTTAATTTTGAAAAAAAGATAAAAATTGATAGGAGTAACTGTTTTCGAGATATAAGCAAAAAACCAATAAGAAAACTGTAACTGTTACTGAACAAAAATGTAATTCAGTTTTCAATGTTTGAGACGAAGACGAAAATGCAGCATTTAAAATCGACTCTGAAGACTTCAGTGACTTATATGTCACCTCCTTTTTCTTCTAATAAAGTATTGGACCTAATAAATTAAGTGTATTTTAAATCACAAAACATTTTCTGTTAAAGCACTTTTTTTCTTAAATATTAATTATTTTCAAACTTATTTCTCGCTTATGGTTAGTCCTACATGAAAAATGCAAATTACTATTTTGTAGGAAATTATATCAGCTTTAATTTTAGTAAAAAGATAAAAATTGATAGGAGTAACTGTTTTCGAGATGTAAGCAAGAGACCAAAAAACTGTTACCTTAATTAAGCGCTTGCATATAAGCAAATTTAGTACTAAAAACAACTCTGAAGACTTTGGTGACTTTTATGTCTTCTCATTTTTCCTCTACTAAAGTGTTTGACCCAATTAATTTAGTTTAATATCGGTTTTTCAAACATTTTATTTTAAAGCAAATTTTTGTTAAAGATTATTTATATCCAACTCTATAACTCGCTTATGGTTGGTCCTACAAAAAAATGCAAATAACTATTTTGTAGGAAATTTTATCAGCTTTAATTTTAAAAGAAAGATAAAAATTAATAGGAGTAACTGTTTTCGAGATATAAGCAAAAAACCAATAAGAAAACTGTAACTGTTACTGAACAAAAATGTAATTCAGTTTTCAATGTTTGAGACGAAGACGAAAATGCAGCATTATTATTATTATTAATGTTATTGTTATTAATATGACGACTAAAGACGACTCTGAAACCTTTAGTGACCTTTATGTCTTCTCCTTTTTCCTCTACTAAAGTGTTAGACACAATTAATTTAGTTTAATTTTAGTTTTTCAAACATTTTATTTTAAAGCAAGTTTTTGTTAAATATTATTTATACCCAACTCTATAACTCGCTTATGGTTGGTCCTACAAGAAAAATGTAAATAACTATTTTGTAGGAAATTTTATCAGCTTTAATTTTGAAAAAAAGATAAAAATTGATAGGAGTAACTGTTTTCGAGATATAAGCAAAAAACCAATAAGAAAACTGAAACTGTTACTGAACAAAAATGTAATTCAGTTTTCAATGTTTGAGACGAAGACGAAAATGCAGCATTATTATTATTATTAATGTTATTGTTATTAATATGACAACTAAAAACGACTCTGAAGACTTTGGTGACTTTTATGTCTTCTCCTTTATCCTATACTAAAGTGTTAGACTCAATTAATTTAGTTTAATTTCGGTTTTTCAAACATTATATTTTAAAGCAAATTTTTGTTAAAGATTATTTATATCCAACTCTATAACTCGCTTATGGTTGGTCTTACAAAAAAAATGCCAATAACTATTTTGTAGGAAATTTTATCAGCTTTGGTTTTTTGGTTTCTTGATTATATCTCGAAAACAGTTACTCCTATCAATTTTTATCTTTTTACTAAAATTAAAGCTGATAAAATTTCCTACAAAATAGTTATTTGCATTTTTCATGTAGGACTAACCATAAGCGAGATATAAGTTTGAAAATAATTATTATTTAAAAAAAAAGTGCTTTAACAGAAAATGTCTTGTGATTTAAAATACACTTAATTTATTGGGTCCAATACTTTATTAGAAGAAAAAGGAGGTGACATAAAGATCACTGACGTCTTCAGAGTCGTTTTTAAATGCTGCACTTTTGTCTTCGTCTTAAACATTGAAAACTGAGTTACATTTTTGTTCAGTAAAAGTTACAGTTTTCTTATTGGTTTTTTGCTTATATCTCGAAAACAGTTACTCCTATCAAATTTTACCTTTCTTTCAAAATTAAAGCCGATACAATTTCCAACAAAATAGTTATTTACATTTTTCTTGTAGGACCAAGCATAAACGAGTTATAGAGTTGGATATAAATAATATTTAACAAAAATTTGCTTTAAAATAAAATGCTTGAAAAACCGGAATTAAACTAAATTAATTGTGTCTAACACTTTAGTAGAGGAAAAAGGAAAAGACATAAAAGTCACTAAATGTTTCAGAGTCGTCTTTAGTCGCCCTATTAATAACAATAACATTAATAATAATAATACTAATATTACTAAATTTGCTTATATGCAAGCGCTTAATTAAGGTAACAGTTTCTTGCTTATATCTCGAAAACAGTTACTCCTATCAATTTTTATCTTTTTACTAAAATTAAAGCTGATAAAATTTCCTACAAAATAGTTATTTGCATTTTTTATGTAGGACTAACCATAAGCGAGATAGAAGTTTGAAAATTATTAATATTTAAAAAAAAAGTGCTTTAACAGAAAATGTCTTGTGATTTAAAATACACTTAATTTATTGGGACCAATACTCTATTAGAAGAAAAAGGAGGTGACATAAAAGTCACTGAAGTCTTCAGAGTCGTTTTTAAATGCTGCATTTTCGTCTTCGTCTCAAACATTGAAAACTGAATTACATTTTTGTTCAGTAACTGTAACAGTTTTCACTTTGGTTTTTTGCTTATATCTCGAAAACAATTACTCCTATCAATTTTTATCTTTCTTTCAAAATTAAAGCTGATAAAATTTCCTACAAAATAGTTATTTGCATTTCTTTTGTAAGACCAACCATAAGCGAGTTATAGAGTTGGATATAAATAATCTTTAACAAAAATTTGCTATAAAATAAAATGTTTGAAAAACCGAAATTAAACTAAATTAATTGGGTCTAACACTTTAGTATAGGAAAAAGGAGAAGACATAAAAGTCACTAAATGTTTCAGAGTCGTCTTTAGTCGTCATATTAATAACAATAACATTAATAATAATAATACTAATAGTACTAAATTTGCTTATATGCAAGCGCTTTATTAAGGTAACAGTTTTTTGGTTTCTTGCTTATATCTCGAAAACAGTTACTCCTATCAATTTTTACCTTTTTTTCAAAATTAAAGCTGATAAAATTTCCTACAAAATAGTTATTTCCATTTTTTTGTAGGACCAACCATAAGCGAGTTATAGAGTTGGATATAAATAATCTTTAACAAAAATTTGCTTTAAAATAAAATGTTTGAAAAACTGATATTAAACTAAATTAATTGGGTCCAACACTTTAGTAGAGGAAAAAGGAGAAGACATAAAAGTCACCAAAGTCTTCAGAGTCGTTTTTAGTCGTCATATTAATAACAATAACATTAATAATAATAATACTAATAGTACTAAATTTGCTTATATGCAAGCGCTTTATTAAGGTAACAGTTTTTTGGTTTCTTGCTTATATCTCGAAAACAGTTACTCCTATCAATTTTTATCTGTTTACTAAAACTAAAGCTGATAAAATTTTCTACAAAATAGTTATTTGCATTTTTCATGTAGGACTAACCATAAGCGAGATATAAGTTTGAAAATAATCAATATTTAAAAAAAAGTGCTTTAACAGAAAATGTCTCGTGATTTAAAATACACTTAATTTATTGGGTCCAATACATTATTAGAAGAAAAAGGAGATGACTTAAAAGTCACAGAAGTCTTCAGAGTCGTTTTTAAATGCTGCATTTTCGTCTTCGTCTCAAACATTGAAAACTGAATTACATTTTTGTTTAGTAACTGTAACAGTTTTCACTTTGGTTTTTTGCTTATATCTCGAAAACAATTATTCCTATCAATTCTTATCTTTCTTTTAAAATTAAAGCTGATAAAATTTCCTACAAAATAGTTATTTGCATTTTTCTTGTAGGACCAACCATAAGCGAGTTATAGAGTTGGATATAAATAATATTTAACAAAAACTTGCTTTAAAATAAAATGTTTGAAAAACTAAAAAATAAAATTTCCTACAAAATAGTAATTTGCATTTTTCATATAGGACTAACCATAAGCGAGATATAAGTTTAAAAATAATTAATATTTAAAAAAAAGTGCTTTAACAGAAAATGTCTTGTGAGTTAAAATACACTTAATTTATTGTGTCCAATACTTTATTAGAAGAAAAAGGAGGTGACATAAAAGTCACCAAAGTCTTGAGAGTCGTTCTTAGTCGTCATATCAATAACAATAACATTAATAATAATAATATTAATAGTACTAAATTTGCTTATATGCAAGCGCTTTATTAAGGTAACAGTTTATTGGTTTCTTGTTTATATCTCGAAAACAGTTACTCCTATCAATTTTTATCTTTTTACTAAAATTAAAGCTGATAAAATTTCCTACAAAATAGTTATTTGTATTTTTCTTGTAGGACCAAGCATAAGCGAGTTATAGAGATAGATATAAATAATATTTAACAAAAATTTGCTTTAAAATAAAATGATTGAAATACTGAAATTAAACTAAATTAATTGTGTCTAACACTTTAGTATAGGAAAAAGGAGAAGACATAAAAGTCACCAAAGTCTTCAGAGTCGTTTTTAGTCGTCATATTAATAACAATAACATTAATAATAATAATACTAATAGTACTAAATTTGCTTATATGCAAGCGCTTTATTAAGGTAACAGTTTTTTGGTTTCTTGCTTATATCTCGAAAACAGTTACTCCTATCAATTTTTATCTGTTTACTAAAATTAAAGCTGATAAAAATTCCTACAAAATAGTTATTTGCATTTTTCATGTAGGACTAACCATAAGCGAGATAAAAGTTTGAAAATAATCAATATTTAAAAAAAAGTGCTTTAACAGAAAATGTCATGTGATTTAAAATACACTTAATTTATTGGGTCCAATACATTATTAGAAGAAAAAGGAGGTGACTTAAAAGTCACAGAAGTCTTCAGAGTCGTTTTTGAATGCTGCATTTTCGTCTTCGTCTCAAACATTGAAAACTGAATTACATTTTTGTTTAGTAACTGTAACAGTTTTCACTTTGGTTTTTTGCTTATATCTCGAAAACAATTATTCCTATCAATTTTTATCTTTTTTTCAAAATTAAAGCTGATAAAATTTCCTACAAAATAGTTATTTGCATTTTTCTTGTAGGACCAACCATAAGCGAGTTATAGAGTTGGATATAAATAATATTTAACAAAAACTTGCTTTAAAATAAAATGTTTGAAAAACTAAAAAATAAAATTTCCTACAAAATAGTAATTTGCATTTTTCATATAGGACTAACCATAAGCGAGATATAAGTTTAAAAATAATTAATATTTACAAAAAAAGTGCTTTAACAGAAAATGTCTTGTGATTTAAAATACACTTAATTTATTGGGTCCAATACTTTATTAGAAGAAAAAGGAGGTGACATAAAAGTCACCAAAGTCTTGAGAGTCGTTCTTAGTCGTCATATCAATAACAATAACATTAATAATAATAATACTAATAGTACTAAATTTGCTTATATGCAAGCGCTTTATTAAGGTAACAGTTTTTTGGTTTCTTGCTTATATCTCGAAAACAGTTACTCCTATCAATTTTTATCTGTTTACTAAAATTAAAGCTGATAAAATTTCCTACAAAATAGTTATTTGCATTTTTCATGTAGGACTAACCATAAGCGAGATAAAAGTTTCAAAATAATCAATATTTAAAAAAAAGTGCTTTAACAGAAAATGTCATGTGATTTAAAATACACTTAATTTATTGGGTCCAATACATTATTAGAAGAAAAAGGAGGTGACTTAAAAGTCACTGAAATCTTCAGAGTCGTTTTTAAATGCTGCATTTTCGTCTTCGTCTCAAACATTGAAAACTGAATTACATTTTTGTTCAGTAACTGTAACATTTTTTACTTTGGTTTTTTGCTTATATCTCGAAAACAATTACTCCTATCAATTTTTGTCTTTTTTTCAAAATCAAAGCTGATAAAATTTCCTACAAAATAGTTATTGGCATTTTTTTTGTAGGACCAACCATAAGCGAGTTATAGAGTTGGATATAAATAATCTTTAACAAAAATTTGCTTTAAAATAAAATGTTTGAAATACTGAAATTAAACTAAATTAATTGTGTCTAACACTTTAGTATAGGAAAAAGGAGAAGACATAAAAGTCACCAAAGTCTTCAGAGTCGTTTTTAGTCGTCATATTAATAACAATAACATTAATAATAATAATACTAATAGTACTAAATTTGCTTATATGCAAGCGCTTTATTAAAGTAACAGTTTTTTGGTTTCTTGCTTATATCTCGAAAACAGTTACTCCTATCAATTTTTATCTGTTTACTAAAATTAAAGCTGATAAAATTTTTTACAAAATAGTTATTTGCATTTTTCATGTAGGACTAACCTTAAGCGAGATATAAGTTTGAAAATAATCAATATTTAAAAAAAAAGTGCTTTAACAGAAAATGTCTTGTGATTTAAAATACACTTAATTTATTGGGTCCAATACATTATTAGAAGAAAAAGGAGGTGACTTAAAAGTCACAGAAGTCTTCAGAGTCGTTTTTAAATGCTGCATTTTCGTCTTCGTCTCAATCATTGAAAACTGAATTACATTTTTGTTTAGTAACTGTAACAGTTTTCACTTTGGTTTTTTGCTTATATCTCGAAAACAATTATTCCTATCAATTTTTATCTTTCTTTCAAAATTAAAGCTGATAAAATTTCCTACAAAATAGTTATTTGCATTTTTCATGTAGGACTAACCATAAGCGAGATATAAGTTTGAAAATAATTAATATTAAAAAAAAGTGCTTTAACAGAAAATGTCTTGTGATTTAAAATACACTTAATTTAATGGGTCCAATACTTTATTAGAAGAAACAGGAGGTGACATAAAAGTCACTGAAGTCTTCAGAGTCGATTTTAAATGCTGCATTTTCGTCTTTGTCTCAAACATTGAATACTGAATTACATTTTTGTTTAGTAACAGTTACAGTTTTCTTATTGGTTTTTTGCTTATATCTCGAAAACAGTTACTCCTATCAATTTTTATCTTTCTTTCAAAATCAAAGCTGATAAAATTTCCTACAAAATAGTTATTGGCATTTTTTTTGTAGGACCAACCATAAGCGAGTTATAGAGTTGGATATAAATAATCTTTAACAAAAATTTGCTTTAAAATAAAATGTTTGAAAAACCGAAATTAAACTAAATTAATTAAGACTAACACTTTAGTTGAGGAAAAAGGAGAAGACATAAAAGTCACCAAAGTTTTGAGAGTTGTTTTTAGTCGTCATATTAATAACAATAACATTAATAATAATAATACTAATAATACTAAATTTGCTTATATGCAAGCGCTTTATTAAGGTAACAGTTTATTGGTTTCTTGTTTATATCTCGAAAACAGTTACTCCTATCAATTTTTATCTTTTTACTAAAATTAAAGCTGATAAAATTTCCTACAAAATAGTTATTTGTATTTTTCTTGTAGGACCAAGCATAAGCGAGTTATAGAGATAGATATAAATAATATTTAACAAAAATTTGCTTTAAAATAAAATGTTTGAAATACTGAAATTAAACTAAATTAATTGTGTCTAACACTTTAGTATAGGAAAAAGGAGAAGACATAAAAGTCACCAAAGTCTTCAGAGTCGTTTTTAGTCGTCATATTAATAACAATAACATTAATAATAATAATACTAATAGTACTAAATTTGCTTTTATGCAAGCGCTTTATTAAGGTAACAGTTTTTTGGTTTCTTGCTTATATCTCGAAAACAGTTACTCCTATCAATTTTTATTTGTTTACTAAAACTAAAGCTGATAAAATTTTCTACAAAATAGTTATTTGCATTTTTCATGTAGGACTAACCATAAGCGAGATATAAGTTTGAAAATAATCAATATTTAAAAAAAAGTGCTTTAACAGAAAATGTCTTGTGATTTAAAATACACTTAATTTATTGGGTCCAATACATTATTAGAAGAAAAAGGAGGTGACTTAAAAGTCACAAAAGTCTTCAGAGTCGTTTTTAAATGCTGCATTTTCGTCTTCGTCTCAAACATTGAAAACTGAATTACATTTTTGTTTAGTAACTGTAACAGTTTTCACTTTGGTTTTTTGCTTATATCTCGAAAACAATTATTCCTATCAATTTTTATCTTTCTTTTAAAATTAAAGCTGATAAAATTTCCTACAAAATAGTTATTTGCATTTTTCATGTAGGACTAACCATAAGCGAGATATAAGTTTGAAAATAATCAATATTTAAAAAAAAGTGCTTTAACAGAAAATGTCATGTGATTTAAAATACACTTAATTTATTGGGTCCAATACATTATTAGAAGAAAAAGGAGGTGACTTAAAAGTCACAGAAGTCTTCAGAGTCGTTTTTAAATGCTGCATTTTCGTCTTCGTCTCAAACGTTGAAAACTGAATTACATTTTTGTTTAGTAACTGTAACAGTTTTCACTTTGGTTTTTTGCTTATAACTCGAAAACAATTATTCCTATCAATTTTTATCTTTCTTTCAAAATTAAAGCTGATAAAATTTCCTACAAAATAGTTATTTGCATTTTTCTTGAAGGACCAACCATAAGCGAGTTATAGAGTTGGATATAAATAATATTTAACAAAAACTTGCTTTAAAATAAAATGTTTGAAAAACTAAAAAATAAAATTTCCTACAAAATAGTAATTTGCATTTATCATATAGGACTAACCATAAGCGAGATATAAGTTTAAAAATAATTAATATTTAAAAAAAAAGTGCTTTAACAGAAAATGTCTTGTGATTTAAAATACACTTAATTTATTGGGTCCAATACTTTATTAGAAGAAAAAGGAGGTGACATAAAAGTCACCAAAGTCTTGAGAGTCGTTCTTAGTCGTCATATCAATAACAATAACATTAATAATAATAATACTAATAGTACTAAATTTGCTTATATGCAAGCGCTTAATTAAGGTAACAGTTTCTTGCTTATATCTCGAAAACTTACATTTTTGTTCAGTAACTGTAACAGTTTTTACTTTGGTTTTTTGCTTATATTTCGAAAACAATTACTCCTATCAATTTTTATCTTTCTTTTAAAATTAAAGCTGATAAAATTTCCTACAAAATAGTTATTTGCATTTCTTTTGTAAGACCAACCATAAGCGAGTTATAGAGTTGGATATAAATAATCTTTAACAAAAATTTGCTTTAAAATATAATGTTTGAAAAACCGAAATTAAACTAAATTAATTGAGTCTAACACTTTAGTATAGGAAAAAGGAGAAGACATAAAAATCACCAAAGTCTTCAGAGTCGTTTTTAGTCGTCATATTAATAACAATAACATCAATAATAATAATAATGCTGCATTTTCGTCTTCGTCTCAAACATTGAAAACTGAATTACATTTTTGTTCAGTAACAGTTACAGTTTTCTTATTGGTTTTTTGCTTATATCTCGAAAACAGTTACTCCTAACAATTTTTATCTTTCTTTCAAAATTAAAGCTGATAAAATTTCCTACAAAATAGTTATTTGCATTTTTCTTGTAGGACCAACCATAAGCGAGTTATAGAGTTGGGTATAAATAATATTTAACAAAAACTTGCTTTAAAATAAAATGTTTGAAAAACTAAAATTAAACTAAATTAATTGTGTCTAACACTTTAGTAGAGGAAAAAGGAGAAGAGATAAAGGTCACTAAAGGTTTCAGAGTCGTCTTTAGTCGTCATATTAATAACAATAACATTAATAAAAATACTAATAGTACTAAATTTGCTTACATGCAAACGCTTAATTAAGGTAACAGTTTTTTGTTTTCTTGCTTATATCTGGAAAACAGTTACTTATATCAATTTTTATCTTTTTACTAAAATTAAAGCTGATAAAATTTTCTACAAAATAGTTATTTGCATTTTTCATGTAAGACTAAGCATAAGCGAGATATAAGTTTAAAAATGATTAATATTTAAAAAAAAAGTGCTTTAACAGAAAATGTCTTGTGATTTAAAATACACTTAATTTATTGGGTCCAATACTATATTAGAAGAAAAAGGAGGTGACATAAAAGTCGCTGAAGTCTTCAGAGTCGTTTTTAAATGCTGCATTTTCGTCTTCGTCTCAAACATTGAAAACTGAATTACATTTTTGTTCAGTAACTGTAACAGTTTTTACTTTGGTTTTTTGCTTATATCTCGAAAACAATTATTCCTATCAATTCTTATCTTTCTTTTAAAATTAAAGCTGATAAAATTTCCTACAAAATAGTTATTTGCATTTTTCTTGTAGGACCAACCATAAGCGAGTTATAGAGTTGGATATAAATAATATTTAACAAAAACTTGCTTTAAAATAAAATGTTTGAAAAACTAAAAAATAAAATTTCCTACAAAATAGTAATTTGCATTTTTCATATAGGACTAACCATAAGCGAGATATAAGTTTAAAAATAATTAATATTTAAAAAAAAGTGCTTTAACAGAAAATGTCTTGTGATTTAAAATACACTTAATTTATTGTGTCCAATACTTTATTAGAAGAAAAAGGAGGTGACATAAAAGTCACCAAAGTCTTGAGAGTCGTTCTTAGTCGTCATATCAATAACAATAACATTAATAATAATAATATTAATAGTACTAAATTTGCTTATATGCAAGCGCTTTATTAAGGTAACAGTTTATTGGTTTCTTGTTTATATCTCGAAAACAGTTACTCCTATCAATTTTTATCTTTTTACTAAAATTAAAGCTGATAAAATTTCCTACAAAATAGTTATTTGTATTTTTCTTGTAGGACCAAGCATAAGCGAGTTATAGAGATAGATATAAATAATATTTAACAAAAATTTGCTTTAAAATAAAATGATTGAAATACTGAAATTAAACTAAATTAATTGTGTCTAACACTTTAGTATAGGAAAAAGGAGAAGACATAAAAGTCACCAAAGTCTTCAGAGTCGTTTTTAGTCGTCATATTAATAACAATAACATTAATAATAATAATACTAATAGTACTAAATTTGCTTATATGCAAGCGCTTTATTAAGGTAACAGTTTTTTGGTTTCTTGCTTATATCTCGAAAACAGTTACTCCTATCAATTTTTATCTGTTTACTAAAATTAAAGCTGATAAAAATTCCTACAAAATAGTTATTTGCATTTTTCATGTAGGACTAACCATAAGCGAGATAAAAGTTTGAAAATAATCAATATTTAAAAAAAAGTGCTTTAACAGAAAATGTCATGTGATTTAAAATACACTTAATTTATTGGGTCCAATACATTATTAGAAGAAAAAGGAGGTGACTTAAAAGTCACAGAAGTCTTCAGAGTCGTTTTTGAATGCTGCATTTTCGTCTTCGTCTCAAACATTGAAAACTGAATTACATTTTTGTTTAGTAACTGTAACAGTTTTCACTTTGGTTTTTTGCTTATATCTCGAAAACAATTATTCCTATCAATTTTTATCTTTTTTTCAAAATTAAAGCTGATAAAATTTCCTACAAAATAGTTATTTGCATTTTTCTTGTAGGACCAACCATAAGCGAGTTATAGAGTTGGATATAAATAATATTTAACAAAAACTTGCTTTAAAATAAAATGTTTGAAAAACTAAAAAATAAAATTTCCTACAAAATAGTAATTTGCATTTTTCATATAGGACTAACCATAAGCGAGATATAAGTTTAAAAATAATTAATATTTACAAAAAAAGTGCTTTAACAGAAAATGTCTTGTGATTTAAAATACACTTAATTTATTGGGTCCAATACTTTATTAGAAGAAAAAGGAGGTGACATAAAAGTCACCAAAGTCTTGAGAGTCGTTCTTAGTCGTCATATCAATAACAATAACATTAATAATAATAATACTAATAGTACTAAATTTGCTTATATGCAAGCGCTTTATTAAGGTAACAGTTTTTTGGTTTCTTGCTTATATCTCGAAAACAGTTACTCCTATCAATTTTTATCTGTTTACTAAAATTAAAGCTGATAAAATTTCCTACAAAATAGTTATTTGCATTTTTCATGTAGGACTAACCATAAGCGAGATAAAAGTTTGAAAATAATCAATATTTAAAAAAAAGTGCTTTAACAGAAAATGTCATGTGATTTAAAATACACTTAATTTATTGGGTCCAATACATTATTAGAAGAAAAAGGAGGTGACTTAAAAGTCACTGAAATCTTCAGAGTCGTTTTTAAATGCTGCATTTTCGTCTTCGTCTCAAACATTGAAAACTGAATTACATTTTTGTTCAGTAACTGTAACAGTTTTTACTTTGGTTTTTTGCTTATATCTCGAAAACAATTACTCCTATCAATTTTTGTCTTTTTTTCAAAATCAAAGCTGATAAAATTTCCTACAAAATAGTTATTGGCATTTTTTTTGTAGGACCAACCATAAGCGAGTTATAGAGTTGGATATAAATAATCTTTAACAAAAATTTGCTTTAAAATAAAATGTTTGAAATACTGAAATTAAACTAAATTAATTGTGTCTAACACTTTAGTATAGGAAAAAGGAGAAGACATAAAAGTCACCAAAGTCTTCAGAGTCGTTTTTAGTCGTCATATTAATAACAATAACATTAATAATAATAATACTAATAGTACTAAATTTGCTTATATGCAAGCGCTTTATTAAAGTAACAGTTTTTTGGTTTCTTGCTTATATCTCGAAAACAGTTACTCCTATCAATTTTTATCTGTTTACTAAAATTAAAGCTGATAAAATTTTTTACAAAATAGTTATTTGCATTTTTCATGTAGGACTAACCTTAAGCGAGATATAAGTTTGAAAATAATCAATATTTAAAAAAAAAGTGCTTTAACAGAAAATGTCTTGTGATTTAAAATACACTTAATTTATTGGGTCCAATACATTATTAGAAGAAAAAGGAGGTGACTTAAAAGTCACAGAAGTCTTCAGAGTCGTTTTTAAATGCTGCATTTTCGTCTTCGTCTCAAACATTGAAAACTGAATTACATTTTTGTTTAGTAACTGTAACAGTTTTCACTTTGGTTTTTTGCTTATATCTCGAAAACAATTATTCCTATCAATTTTTATCTTTCTTTCAAAATTAAAGCTGATAAAATTTCCTACAAAATAGTTATTTGCATTTTTCATGTAGGACTAACCATAAGCGAGATATAAGTTTGAAAATAATTAATATTAAAAAAAGTGCTTTAACAGAAAATGTCTTGTGATTTAAAATACACTTAATTTAATGGGTCCAATACTTTATTAGAAGAAACAGGAGGTGACATAAAAGTCACTGAAGTCTTCAGAGTCGATTTTAAATGCTGCATTTTCGTCTTTGTCTCAAACATTGAATACTGAATTACATTTTTGTTTAGTAACAGTTACAGTTTTCTTATTGGTTTTTTGCTTATATCTCGAAAACAGTTACTCCTATCAATTTTTATCTTTCTTTCAAAATCAAAGCTGATAAAATTTCCTACAAAATAGTTATTGGCATTTTTTTTGTAGGACCAACCATAAGCGAGTTATAGAGTTGGATATAAATAATCTTTAACAAAAATTTGCTTTAAAATAAAATGTTTGAAAAACCGAAATTAAACTAAATTAAGACTAACACTTTAGTTGAGGAAAAAGGAGAAGACATAAAAGTCACCAAAGTTTTGAGAGTTGTTTTTAGTCGTCATATTAATAACAATAACATTAATAATAATAATACTAATAATACTAAATTTGCTTATATGCAAGCGCTTTATTAAGGTAACAGTTTATTGGTTTCTTGTTTATATCTCGAAAACAGTTACTCCTATCAATTTTTATCTTTTTACTAAAATTAAAGCTGATAAAATTTCCTACAAAATAGTGATTTGTATTTTTCTTGTAGGACCAAGCATAAGCGAGTTATAGAGATAGATATAAATAATATTTAACAAAAATTTGCTTTAAAATAAAATGTTTGAAATACTGAAATTAAACTAAATTAATTGTGTCTAACACTTTAGTATAGGAAAAAGGAGAAGACATAAAAGTCACCAAAGTCTTCAGAGTCGTTTTTAGTCGTCATATTAATAACAATAACATTAATAATATAAATACTAATAGTACTAAATTTGCTTTTATGCAAGCGCTTTATTAAGGTAACAGTTTTTTGGTTTCTTGCTTATATCTCGAAAACAGTTACTCCTATCAATTTTTATCTGTTTACTAAAACTAAAGCTGATAAAATTTTCTACAAAATAGTTATTTGCATTTTTCATGTAGGACTAACCATAAGCGAGATATAAGTTTGAAAATAATCAATATTTAAAAAAAAGTGCTTTAACAGAAAATGTCTTGTGATTTAAAATACACTTAATTTATTGGGTCCAATACATTATTAGAAGAAAAAGGAGGTGACTTAAAAGTCACAAAAGTCTTCAGAGTCGTTTTTAAATGCTGCATTTTCGTCTTCGTCTCAAACATTGAAAACTGAATTACATTTTTGTTTAGTAACTGTAACAGTTTTCACTTTGGTTTTTTGCTTATATCTCGAAAACAATTATTCCTATCAATTTTTATCTTTCTTTTAAAATTAAAGCTGATAAAATTTCCTACAAAATAGTTATTTGCATTTTTCATGTAGGACTAACCATAAGCGAGATATAAGTTTGAAAATAATCAATATTTAAAAAAAAGTGCTTTAACAGAAAATGTCATGTGATTTAAAATACACTTAATTTATTGGGTCCAATACATTATTAGAAGAAAAAAGAGGTGACTTAAAAGTCACAGAAGTCTTCAGAGTCGTTTTTAAATGCTGCATTTTCGTCTTCGTCTCAAACGTTGAAAACTGAATTACATTTTTGTTTAGTAACTGTAACAGTTTTCACTTTGGTTTTTTGCTTATAACTCGAAAACAATTATTCCTATCAATTTTTATCTTTCTTTCAAAATTAAAGCTGATAAAATTTCCTACAAAATAGTTATTTGCATTTTTCTTGAAGGACCAACCATAAGCGAGTTATAGAGTTGGATATAAATAATATTTAACAAAAACTTGCTTTAAAATAAAATGTTTGAAAAACTAAAAAATAAAATTTCCTACAAAATAGTAATTTGCATTTATCATATAGGACTAACCATAAGCGAGATATAAGTTTAAAAATAATTAATATTTAAAAAAAAAGTGCTTTAACAGAAAATGTCTTGTGATTTAAAATACACTTAATTTATTGGGTCCAATACTTTATTAGAAGAAAAAGGAGGTGACATAAAAGTCACCAAAGTCTTGAGAGTCGTTCTTAGTCGTCATATCAATAACAATAACATTAATAATAATAATACTAATAGTACTAAATTTGCTTATATGCAAGCGCTTAATTAAGGTAACAGTTTCTTGCTTATATCTCGAAAACTTACATTTTTGTTCAGTAACTGTAACAGTTTTTACTTTGGTTTTTTGCTTATATTTCGAAAACAATTACTCCTATCAATTTTTATCTTTCTTTTAAAATTAAAGCTGATAAAATTTCCTACAAAATAGTTATTTGCATTTCTTTTGTAAGACCAACCATAAGCGAGTTATAGAGTTGGATATAAATAATCTTTAACAAAAATTTGCTTTAAAATATAATGTTTGAAAAACCGAAATTAAACTAAATTAATTGAGTCTAACACTTTAGTATAGGAAAAAGGAGAAGACATAAAAATCACCAAAGTCTTCAGAGTCGTTTTTAGTCGTCATATTAATAACAATAACATCAATAATAATAATAATGCTGCATTTTCGTCTTCGTCTCAAACATTGAAAACTGAATTACATTTTTGTTCAGTAACAGTTACAGTTTTCTTATTGGTTTTTTGCTTATATCTCGAAAACAGTTACTCCTAACAATTTTTATCTTTCTTTCAAAATTAAAGCTGATAAAATTTCCTACAAAATAGTTATTTGCATTTTTCTTGTAGGACCAACCATAAGCGAGTTATAGAGTTGGGTATAAATAATATTTAACAAAAACTTGCTTTAAAATAAAATGTTTGAAAAACTAAAATTAAACTAAATTAATTGTGTCTAACACTTTAGTAGAGGAAAAAGGAGAAGAGATAAAGGTCACTAAAGGTTTCAGAGTCGTCTTTAGTCGTCATATTAATAACAATAACATTAATAAAAATACTAATAGTACTAAATTTGCTTACATGCAAACGCTTAATTAAGGTAACAGTTTTTTGTTTTCTTGCTTATATCTGGAAAACAGTTACTTATATCAATTTTTATCTTTTTACTAAAATTAAAGCTGATAAAATTTTCTACAAAATAGTTATTTGCATTTTTCATGTAAGACTAAGCATAAGCGAGATATAAGTTTAAAAATGATTAATATTTAAAAAAAAAGTGCTTTAACAGAAAATGTCTTGTGATTTAAAATACACTTAATTTATTGGGTCCAATACTATATTAGAAGAAAAAGGAGGTGACATAAAAGTCGCTGAAGTCTTCAGAGTCGTTTTTAAATGCTGCATTTTCGTCTTCGTCTCAAACATTGAAAACTGAATTACATTTTTGTTCAGTAACTGTAACAGTTTTTACTTTGGTTTTTTGCTTATATCTCGAAAACAATTACTCCTATCAATTTTTATGTTTCTTTCAAAATTAAAGCTGATAAAATTTCCTACAAAATAGTTATTTGCATTTTTCATGTTGGACTAACCATAAGCGAGATATAAGTTTGAAAATAATTAATATTTAAAAAAAAAGTGCTTTAACAGAAAATGTCTTGTGATTTAAAATACACTTAATTTAATGGGTCCAATACTTTATTAGAAGAAAAAGGAGGTGACATAAAAGTCACTGAAGTCTTCAGAGTCGTTTTTAAATGCTGCATTTTCGTCTTCGTCTCAAACATTGAAAACTAAATTACATTTTTGTTCAGTAACTGTAACAGTTTTTACTTTGGTTTTTTGCTTATATCTCGAAAACAATTACTCCTATCAATTTGTGTTTTTTTTTCAAAATCAAAGCTGATAAAATTTCCTACAAAATAGTTATTGGCATTTTTTTTGTAGGACCAACCACAAGCGAGTTATAGAGTTGGATATAAATAATCTTTAACAAAAATTTGCTTTAAAATAAAATGTTTGAAAAACCGAAATTAAACTAAATTAATTAAGACTAACACTTTAGTTGAGGAAAAAGGAGAAGACATAAAAGCCACCAAAGTTTTGAGAGTCGTTTTTAGTCGTCATATTAATAACAATAACATTAATAATAATAATACTAATAGTACTAAATTTGCTTATATGCAAGCGCTTTATTAAGGTAACAGTTTTTTGGTTTCTTGCTTATATCTCGAAAACAGTTACTCCTATCAATTTTTATCTTTTTACTAAAATTAAAGCTGATAAAATTTCCTACAAAATAGTTATTTGTATTTTTCTTGTAGGACCAAGCATAAGTGAGTTATAGAGATAGATATAAATAATATTTAACAAAAATTTGCTTTAAAATAAAATGTTTGAAATACTGAAATTAAACTAAATAAATTGTGTCTAACACTTTAGTATAGGAAAAAGGAGAAGACATAAAAGTCACCAAAGTCTTCAGAATCGTTTTTAGTCGTCATATTAATAACAATAACATTAATAATAATAATACTAATAGTACTAAATTTGCTTATATGCAAGCGCTTTATTAAGGTAACAGTTTTTTGGTTTCTTGCTTATATCTCGAAAACAGTTACACCTATCAAATTTTATCTTTCTTTCAAAATTAAAGCTGATAAAATTTCCAACAAAGTAATTATTTGCATTTTTCTTAACATTTCCTACAAAATAGTTATTTGCATTTTTTTGTAGGACCAACCATAAGCGAGTTATAGAGTTGGATATAAATAATCGTTAACAAAAATTTTTTTTAAAATAAAATGTTTAAAAAACTAAAATTAAACCAAATTAATTGTGTCTAACACTTTAGTAGAGGAAAAAGGAGAAGACATAAAGGTCACTAAAGTCTTCAGAGTCGTTTTTAGTCGTCATATTAATAACAATAACATTAATAATAATAATACTAATAGTACTAAATTTGCTTATATGCAAGCGCTTAATTAATGTAACAGTTTTTTGGTTTCTAGCTTATATCTCGAAAACAGTTACACCTATCAACTTTTATCTTTTTTTCAAAATTAAAGCTGATAAAATTTCCAACAAAGTAATTATTTGCATTTTTCTTGTAGGACCAAGCATAAGCGAGTTATAGAGATGAATATAAATAATATCTAACAAAAATTTGCTTTAAAATAAAATGTTTGGAAAACTGAAATTAAACTAAATTAATTGTGTCTAACACTTTAGTGGAGGAAAAAGGAGAAGACATAAAAGTCTTTAAAGGTTTCAGAATCGTCTTTAGTCGTCATATTAATAACAATAACATTAATAAACTAATAGTACTAAATTTGCTTATATGCAAACGCTGCATTAAGGTAATAGTTTTTTGGTTTCTTGCTTATATCTCGAAAACAGTTACTCCTATCAATTTTTAACTTTTCACCAAAATTAAAGATGATAGAATTTCCTGCAAAATAGTTATTTGCATTTTTCATGTAGAACAAACCATAAGCGAGATATAAGTTTGAAAATAATTATTAATTAAAAAAAAAATGTGTTTTAACAGAAAATGTCTTGTGATTTAAAATACACTTAATTTATTGGGTCCAATACTTAATTAGAAGAAAAAGGAGGTGCAAATAACTATTTTGTTGGAAATTTTATTAGCTTTAATTGTGAAAGAAAGATAAAATTTGATAGGAGTAACTGTTTTCGAGATATAAGCAAAAAACCAATAAGAAAACTGTAACTGTAACTGAACAAAAATGTAATTCAGTTTTCAATGTTTGAGACGAAGACAAAAATGCAGCATTTAAAAACGACTCTGAAAACTTCAATGACTTTTATGTCACCTCCTTTTTCTTCTAATAAAGTATTGGACCCAATAAATTAAGTGTATTATAAATCACAGGACATTTTCTGTTAAAACACTTTTTTTTAATTATTAATTACTTTCAAACTTATATCTCGCTTATGGTTAGTTTTACATGAAAAATGCAAATAACTATTTTGTTGGAAATTTTATCACCTTTAATTTTGGTGAAAAAGTAAAAATTGATAGGAGTAACTGTTTTCGAGATATAAGCAAAAAACGAAAAAACTGTTACTTTAATTAAGCGCTTGCATATAAGCAAATTTAGTACTACTAGTATTGTTATTATAAATGTTATTGTTATTAATATGACGACTAAAGACAACTCTAAGACTTTAGTGACTTTTATGTCTCCTCCTTTTTCCTCTACTAAAGTGTTAGACACAATTAATTTAGTTTAATTTCAGTTTTTCAAACATTTTATTTTAAAGCAAATTTTTGTTAAATATTAAAAACTATAAAATGGCTTAGATTGCCTAAAAACACACATCACACATGATCTTTTGCATAGAAATGAGAAAACGCTCAGATAACACAAAATAAGCATCATTTTTGCTTAGAAAAACTAAGCTTTAATTTAGAAAGAAAAATATTATTATAAGTATTATTATCATTATTATTATTATCATTATTATTATTTCTTTTATTACTATTATTATTATTATTATTATTATTATTATTATTAACTTTTGTATAGTAAATGTTTTTATACCAGTTTTAAAATGAGTTATTAATTTTAGACAATTTCTTTCCTAAAAACACTCATATAACACACAAAATAAGCTTCATTTTTGCTTAGAAAACTAAGCTTACTTTTATTACTATTATTATTATTTTAATTATTATTATTATTATTATTGTTATTATTATTATTATTATTATTATTATTATTATTATTGTTATTATTATTATTATTATTATTATTATTATTATTATTATTATTATTATTATTATTATTATTATTATTATTATTATTATTATTAAAAACCGATTATAACTTTTGTATAGTATTGTTTTTATACCAGTTTTAAAATGAGTGATTAATTTTAGCCAATTTCTTGCCTAAAAACTATAAAATGGCTTAGATTGCCTAAAAACACAGATCACACATGATCTTTTGCATAGAAATGAGAAAACGCTCATATAACACAAAATAAAATTCATTTTTGCTTAGAAAACTAAGCGTACTTTTATTACTACTATTATTATTATTTTTATTATTATTATTATTATTATTATTATTATTATTACTATTATTATTATTATTATTAATATTATTATTATTAAAAACCGATTATAACTTTTGTATAGTAAATGTTTTTATACCAGTTTTAAAATGAGTTATATTAATTTAGACAATTTCTTGCCTAAAAACACAGATCACAGATGATCTCTTGCATAGAAATGAGAAAACGCTCAGATAACACAAAATAAGCATCATTTTTGCTTAGAAAAACTAAGCTTTAATTTAGAAAGAAATTCATTATTATAAGTATTATAATCATTATTATTATTATTATTATTATTATTATTATTATTTTTTTATTACTATTATTATTATTATTATTATTATTATTATTATTATTAACTTTTGTATAGTAAATGTTTTTATACCAGTTTTAAAATGAGTTATTAATTTTAGACAATTTCTTGCCTAAAAACACAGATCACAGATGATTTCTTGCATAGAAATGAGAAAACGCTCATATAACACAAAAAGAGCTTCATGTTTGCTTAGAAAACTAAGCTTACTTTTATTACTATTATTATTTTTATTATTATTATTATTATTATTACTATTATTAGTATTATTTTTTTATTATTATTATTATTATTATTATTATTATTATTATTATTATTATTATTATTATCATTATTATTATTATTATTATTATTAAAAACTTATATTAAACAGACAGAAAACGTCGTATTCTGACACAAAAAAACGAATTACGTTATAGACTTGACGAGAACGGCGTATCTCGGACTCTTATAGGACTCTTAAAGGGTCAAAAAGTATCAGTTTGGATTAACATAAATTATTTTTGTTGACTCTCAGTCTGAATTGTTCATCAGTTTAAACAAAAACGGCTTATTTTAGACGATCTTTTGCTTTGAACAAGAAAACTTACATCGAACAGACTAAAAACGTATTAATCTGGCATAAAAGAGCAATTTATGTATCACTTTAGATAAAGGCAGCTAATCCTATTCGTTTCATTGCTTAAAATAGACAAAATTGTTAATAAATCTAACAAAAACGCTGTATTCTAGCACAAAATACTAATTACATTATAGTAACGACGAGAATAGCTTATTTGGAATGATTCTATGCTTCCAAACGAGTAAATTTTTATTAAACAGATGCCAAACATCATGTTTTGTCCTATAAAGACATTTTATATTGCAGTTTGTATTAAAACAAAATATTTTCGTTGATTTTTTGTTAGAAGCAGCAAACCTAACATTAAAGAATCTGAAAACTTTGTATTCGGACACAAACCACCGAATTTTGTATCAGTTTAGACAAAAACGGTTGATTTTCGACAATATTTTGCTTTGAACAAGAAAATTTATATCAAACTGACTAAAAACGTCTTATTTTAGCACAAAACAAAAGATTTGCGTTATAGTCTTGAAGCTGATTCATGACACAGTTTGGATAAAAACCAATTATTTTTGTTAATTCATTGTTACAAACAAGAAACCTTACATCAAAGAAACTGAAAACCCCTTATTCAGGCACAGAAATTCGAATTACGTTTCAGTCTGGACAAAAGCTGCTTATTTTAGACGATCCTTTGTTTTGAACACGAAAACTTACTTTAAAAAGATTAAAAACGTCTTATTCTGGCTGAAAACTGCAAATTATATATTACTCTAGATAAAAGCAATTTATCCTGATTACTCCTTTACTTAGAATAGAGTAAACTTGTATAAAATTTAATGAAAACTTTAAATTTAGTCTCAAAAAAATAATTTACGTCATAGTTTTGACCAGCACTGTTTATTTCAAACGAATTTATGATTCGAAACTAATGAACTTTTATGGGGCAGATGCAAAACCACATATTACCATATAAAGCGTTGTTTTAAAGCAAAGTATTACCTTTTGCAACAAGAAATTTCACGTCAAAGAAACTGAAAACTTCGTATCCATGCATAAATATCGAATTACGTATCAGTTTAAGCAAATACAGCTTATTTTAAACGATTCCTTGCTATAAACAAGAAAAATTTTATCAAGCATATTGAAAACGTCTTATTCTCGAAAATAAGAGCAAATTATGTATCAGTTTTAACAAAAGCGGATTACTCTGTTTGATTCTATGCTTAGAGTAGAGTAAACTACTATAAAACGTAATTAAAACTCTATATTCAAGCTCAAAAGAACAAATTACGTTATAGTTTTGGCAAAAAAAAATATTTCGGACGATTACATACTTCGAAGTAAGCAAACTTTAATTGAACAAGTGCAAAAGCTAATACTTTGCTTTAAAATAACGATTTATGTGGTAATATGGTATTTTGCATCTGTCCTATAAAAGTTTACTCGTTTCGCTCCATTGAATCATTCGAAATAAATTATTTTAACACAACAACAGCGAAAATAATTTGTTTTTGTTTAAACTGTTACATAAGTCGCTTTTATAAAACGAACTAAGACGTTTGGCATTTGTTTAGTGAAAGTTTTCTCGTTTGGGGGCATAAAATCGTTTGAAATTAACAGTTCTGATCAAAACTATAACGTAAATTATTTCTTTGAGACAAAATTTAAAGTTTTCATTAAGTTTTATACAAGTTTGCTCTATTCTAAGCAAAGGAGTAATCAGGATAAACTGCTTTTATCCAAAGTAATACATAATTTGCAGTTTTGAGCCAGAATAAGACGTTTTTAATCTTTTTAATGTAAGTTTTCGTCTTCAAAAGAAAGAATCGTCTAAAATAAGCAATTTGTGTCTAGACTGAAACGTAATTTGATTTTCTGGGCCTGAATAAGAGGTTTTCAGTTTCTTTGATGTAAGGTTTCTTGTTTGTAACAATGAATAAACGAAAATCATTGGTTTTAATCCAAACTGTGACATAAATCGTTTTTTAAAGGCGAAATCAGACGTTTTGCCTCTGTTCAGTGAAAGTATACTGGTTTCAAAGCATAGAATCGTTTGAAATTAACAGTTCTCGTCAAGACTATAACGCAAATCTTTAAAGTGATACAAAGAAATAATTTACGTTATAGTTTTGACCAGAACTGATAATTTCAAACGATTTTATGCCCCCAAACGAGAAAACTTTCAATAAACAGATGCCAAACGTCTTAGTTCGTTTTATAAAAGCGATTTATGTTACAGTTTAAACAAAAACAAATTATTTTCGTTGTTGTTGTGTCAAAATAATTTCTTTCGAATGATTCAATGGAGCGAAACGAGTAAACTTTTATAGGACAGATGCAAAATACCATATTACCACATAAATCGTTATTTTAAAGCAAAGTATTAGCTTTTGCACTTGTTCAATTAAAGTTTGCTTACTTCGAAGTATGTAATCGTCCGAAATATTTTTTTTTGTCAAAACTATAACGTAATTTGTTCTTTTGAGCTTGACTATAGAGTTTTCATTACGTTTTATAGTAGTTTACTCTACTCTAAGCATAGAATCAAATAGAGTAATCCGCTTTTGTCAAAACTGATACATAATTTGCTCTTATTTTCGAGAATAAGACGTTTTCAGTATGCTTGATAAAATTTTTCTTGTTTATAGCAATGAATCGTTTAAAATAAGCTGTATTTGCCTAAACTGATACGTAATTCGATATTTATGCATGGATACGAAGTTTTCAGTTTCTTTGACGTGAAATTTCTTGTTGCAAAAGGTAATACTTTGCTTTAAAACAACGCTTTATATGGTAATATGTGGTTTTGCATCTGCCCCATAAAAGTTCATTAGTTTCGAATGATAAATTCGTTTGAAATAAACAGTGCTGGTCAAAACTATAATGTAAATTATTTCTTTGAGACGAAATTTAAAGTTTTCATTAAGTTTTATACAAGTTTACTCTATTCTAAGTAAAGGAGTAATCAGGATAAATTGCTTTTATCTAGAGTAATATATAATTTGCAGTTTTCAACCAGAATAAGACGTTTTTAATCTTTTTAATGTAAGTTTTCGTGTTCAAAACAAAGGATCGTCTAAAATAAGCAGCTTTTGTCCAGACTGAAACGTAATTCGAATTTCTGTGCCTGAATAAGGGGTTTTCAGTTTCTTTGATGTAAGGTTTCTTGTTTGTAACAATGAATTAACAATAATAATTGGTTTTTATCCAAACTGTGTCATGAATCAGCTTCAAGACTATAACGCAAATCTTTTGTTTTGTGCTAAAATAAGACGTTTTTAGTCAGTTTGATATAAATTTTCTTGTTCAAAGCAAAATATTGTCGAAAATCAACCGTTTTTGTCTAAACTGATAAAAAATTCGGTGGTTTGTGTCCGAATACAAAGTTTTCAGATTCTTTAATGTTAGGTTTGCTGCTTCTAACAAAGAATCAACGAAAATATTTTGTTTTAATACAAACTGCAATATAAAATGTCTTTATAGGACAAAACATGATGTTTGGCATCTGTTTAATAAAAATTTACTCGTTTGGAAGCATAGAATCATTCCAAATAAGCTATTCTCGTCGAAACTATAATGTAATTAGTATTTTGTGCTAGAATACAGCGTTTTTGTTAGATTTATTAACAATTTTGTCTATTTTAAGCAATGAAACGAATAGGATTAGCTGCCTTTATCTAAAGTGATACATAAATTGCTCTTTTATGCCAGATTAATACGTTTTTAGTCTGTTCGATGTAAGTTTTCTTGTTCAAAGCAAAAGATCGTCTAAAATAAGCCGTTTTTGTTTGAACTGATGAACAATTCAGACTGAGAGTCAACAAAAATAATTTATGTTAATCCAAACTGATACTTTTTGACCCTATAAGAGTCCTATAAGAGTCCGAGATACGCCGTTCTCGTCAAGTCTATAACGTAATTCGTTTTTTTGTGTCAGAATACGACGTTTTCTGTCTGTTTAATATAAGTTTTTAATAATAATAATAATAATAATGATAATAATAATAATAATAATAATAATAATAATATTAATAATAATAATAAAAATAATAATACTAATAATAGTAATAATAATAATAATAATAATAAAAATAATAATAGTAATAAAAGTAAGCTTAGTTTTCTAAGCAAACATGAAGCTCTTTTTGTGTTATATGAGCGTTTTCTCATTTCTATGCAAGAAATCATCTGTGATCTGTGTTTTTAGGCAAGAAATTGTCTAAAATTAATAACTCATTTTAAAACTGGTATAAAAACATTTACTATACAAAAGTTAATAATAATAATAATAATAATAGTAATAAAAAAAAAATAATAATAATAATAATAATAATAATAATAATGATTATAATACTTATAATAATGAATTTCTTTCTAAATTAAAGTTTAGTTTTTCTAAGCAAAAATGATGCTTATTTTGTGTTATCTGAGCGTTTTCTCATTTCTATGCAAGAGATCATCTGTGATCTGTGTTTTTAGGCAAGAAATTGTCTAAATTAATATAACTCATTTTAAAACTGGTATAAAAACATTTACTATACAAAAGTTATAATCGGTTTTTAATAATAATAATATTAATAATAATAATAATAATAATAGTAATAATATTAATAATAATAATAATAAGAAAAATAATAATAATAGTAGTAATAAAAGTAAGCTTAGTTTTCTAAGCAAAAATGAAGTTTATTTTGTGTTATATGTGCGTTTTCTCATTTCTATGCAAAAGATCATGTGTGATCAGTGTCTTTAGGCAATCTTAGCCATTTTATAGTTTTTAGGCAAGAAATTGGCTAAAATTAATCACTCATTTTAAAACTGGTATAAAAACATTTACTATACAAAAGTTATAATCGGTTTTTAATAATAATAATATTAATAATAATAATAATAATAGTAATAATAATAATAATAATAATAATAAAAATAATAATAATAGTAGTAATAAAAGTAAGCTTAGTTTTCTAAGCAAAAATGAAGTTTATTTTGTGCTATATGAGCGTTTTCTCATTTCTATGCAAAAGATCATGTGTGATCTGTGTTTTTAGGCAATCTAAGCCATTTTATAGTTTTTAGGCAAGAAATTGGCTAAAATTAATCACTCATTTTAAAACTGGTATAAAAACATTTACTATACAAAAGTTAATAATAATAATAATAATAATAATAGTAATAAAATAATAATAATAATAATAATAATAATAATAATAATGATTATAATACTTATAATAATGAATTTCTTTCTAAATTAAAGCTTAGTTTTTCTAAGCAAAAATGATGCTTATTTTGTGTTATCTGAGCGTTTTCTCATTTCTATGCAAGAGATCATCTGTGATCTGTGTTTTTAGGCAAGAAATTGTTTAAATTAATATCTCATTTTAAAACTGGTATAAAAACATTTACTATACAAAAGTTATAATCGGTTTTTAATAATAATAATATTAATAATAATAATAATAATAGTAATAATAATAATAATAATAATAATAAGAAGAAAAATAATAATAATAGTAGTAATAAAAGTAAGCTTAGTTTTCTAAGCAAAAATGAAGTTTATTTTGTGTTATATGAGCGTTTTCTCATTTCTATGCAAAAGATCATGTGTGATCAGTGTCTTTAGGCAATCTTAGCCATTTTATAGTTTTTAGGCAAGAAATTGGCTAAAATTAATCACTCATTTTAAAACTGGTATAAAAACATTTACTATACAAAAGTTATAATCGGTTTTTAATAATAATAATATTATTAATAATAATAATAGTAATAATAATAATAATAATAATAATAATAATAATAATAATAATAGTAGTAATAAAAGTAAGCTTAGTTTTCTAAACAAAAATGAAGTTTATTTTGTGTTATATGAGCGTTTTCTCATTTCTATGCAAAAGATCATGTGTGATCTGTGTTTTTAGGCAATCTAAGCCATTTTATAGTTTTTAGGCAAGAAATTGGCTAAAATTAATCACTCATTTTAAAACTGGTATAAAAACAATACTATACAAAAGTTATAATCGGTTTTTAATAATAATAATAATAATAATAATAATAATAATAATAATAATAATAATAATAATAATAATAATAATAATAATAACAATCTTCTAATAATGTATTGGACCCAATAAATTAAGTGTATTTTAAATCACATGACATTTTCTGTTAAAGCACTTTTTTTTAAATATTGATTATTTTCAAACTTATATCTCGCTTATGGTTAGTCCTACATGAAAAATGCAAATAACTATTTTGTAGGAAATTTTATCAGCTTTAATTTTAGTAAACAGATAAAAATTGATAGGAGTAACTGTTTTCGAGATATAAGCAAGAAACCAATAAACTGTTACCTTAATAAAGCGCTTGCATATAAGCAAATTTAGTACTATTAGTATTATTATTATTAATGTTATTGTTATTGATATGACGACTAAGAACGACTCTCAAGACTTTGGTGACTTTTATGTCACCTCCTTTTTCTTCTAATAAAGTATTGGACCCAATAAATTAAGTGTATTTTAAATCACAAGACATTTTCTGTTAAAGCACTTTTTTTGTAAATATTAACTATTTTTAAACTTATATCTCGCTTATGGTTAGTCCTATATGAAAAATGCAAATTACTATTTTGTAGGAAATTTTATTTTTTAGTTTTTCAAACATTTTATTTTAAAGCAAGTTTTTTTTAAAGATTATTTATATCCAACTCTATAACTCGCTTATGGTTGGTCCTACAAAAAAAATGCCAATAACTATTTTGTAGGAAATTTTATCAGCTTTGATTTTGAAAGAAAGATAAAAATTGATAGGAGTAACTGTTTTCGAGATATAAGCAAAAAACCAATAAGAAAACTGTAACTGTTACTAAACAAAAATGTAATTCAGTTTTCAATGTTTGAGACGAAGACGAAAATGCAGCATTTAAAAACGACTCTGAAGACTTCTGTGACTTTTAAGTCACCTCCTTTTTCTTCTAATAATGTATTGGACCCAATAAATTAAGTGTATTTTAAATCACAAGACATTTTCTGTTAAAGCACTTTTTTTTTAAATATTGATTATTTTTAAACTTATATCTCGCTTAAGGTTAGTCCTACATGAAAAATGCAAATAACTATTTTGTAAGAAATTTTATCAGCTTTAATTTTAGTAAACAAATAAAAATTGATAGGAGTAACTGTTTTCGAGATATAAGCAAGAAACCAAAAAACTGTTACCTTAATAAAGCGCTTGCATATAAGCAAATTTAGTACTATTAGTATTATTATTATTAATGTTATTGTTATTAATATGACGACTAAAAACGACTCTGAAGACTTTGGTGACTTTTATGTCTTCTCCTTTTTCCTATACTAAAGTGTTAGACACATTTAATTTAGTTTAATTTCAGTATTTCAAACATTTTATTTTAAAGCAAATTTTTGTTAAAGATTATTTATATCCAACTCTATAACTCGCTTATGGTTGGTCCTACAAAAAAAATGCCAATAACTATTTTGTAGGAAATTTTATCAGCTTTGATTTTGAAAAAAAGACAAAAATTGATAGGAGTAATTGTTTTCGAGATATAAACAAAAAACCAAAGTAAAAACTGTTACAGTTACTGAACAAAAATGTAATTCAGTTTTCAATGTTTGAGACGAAGACGAAAATGCAGCATTTAAAAACGACTCTGAAGACTTCAGTGACTTTTATGTCACCTCCTTTTTCTTCTAATAAAGTATTGGACCCATTAAATTAAGTGTATTATAAATCACAAGACATTTTCTGTTAAAGCACTTTTTTTTTAAATATTAATTATTTTCAAACTTATATCTCGCTTATGGTTAGTCCTACATGAAAAATGCAAATAACTATTTTGTAGGAAATTTTATCAGCTTTAATTTTGAAAGAGAGATAAAAATTGATAGGAGTAATTGTTTTCGAGATATAAGCAAAAAACCAAAGTAAAAACTGTTACAGTTACTGAACAAAAATTTAATTCAGTTTTCAATGTTTGAGACGAAGACGAAAATGCAGCATTTAAAAACGACTCTGAAGACTTCAGCGACTTTTATGTCACCTCCTTTTTCTTCTAATAAAGTATTGGACCCAATAAATTAAGTGTATTTTAAATCACAAGACATTTTCTGTTAAAGCACTTTTTTTTTAAATATTAATAATTTTTAAACTTATATCTCGCTTATGGGTAGTCTTACATGAAAAATGCAAATAACTATTTTGTAGAAAATTTTATCGGCTTTAATTTTAGTAATAAGATAAAAATTGATATAAGTAACTGTTTTCCAGATATAAGCAAGAAACCAAAAAACTGTTACCCTAATTAAGCGTTTGCATGTAAGCAAATTTAGTACTATTAGTATTATTATTAATGTTATTGTTATTAATATGACGACAAAAGACGACTCTGAAACCTTTAGTGACCTTTATGTCTTCTCCTTTTTCCTCTACTAAAGTGTTAGACACAATTAATTTAGTTTTTGGTGATTTTTATGTCTTCTCCTTTTTCCTCTACTAAAGTGTTAGACCCAATTAATTTAGTTTAATATCAGTTTTTCAAACATTTTATTTTAAAGCAAATTTTTGTTAATGATTATTTATATCCAACTCTATAACTCGCTTATGATTGGATATAAAAGGGAGGTGACATAAAAGTCACCAAAGTCTTGAGAGTCGTTCTTAGTCGTCATATCAATAACAATAACATTAATAATAATAATAATACTAATAGTACTAAATTTGCTTATATGCAAGCGCTTAATTAAGGTAACAGTTTCTTGCTTATATCTCGAAAACTTACATTTTTGTTCAGTAACTGTAACAGTTTTTACTTTGGTTTTTTGCTTATATCTCGAAAACAATTACTCCTATCAATTTTTATCTTTCTTTCAAAATTAAAGCTGATAAAATTTCCTACAAAATAGTTATTTGCATTTCTTTTGTAAGACCAACCATAAGCGAGTTATAGAGTTGGATATAAATAATCTTTAACAAAAATTTGCTTTAAAATATAATGTTTGAAAAACCGAAATTAAATTGAGTCTAACACTTTAGTATAGGAAAAAGGAGAAGACATAAAATTCACCAAAGTCTTCAAAGTCGTTTTTAGTCGTCATATTAATAACAATAACATTAATAATAATAATAATGCTGCATTTTCGTCTTCGTCTCAAACATTGAAAACTGAATTACATTTTTGTTCAGTAACAGTTACAGTTTTCTTATTGGTTTTTTGCTTATATCTCGAAAACAGTTACTCCTATCAATTTTTATCTTTCTTTCAAAATTAAAGCTGATAAAATTTTCTACAAAATAGTTATTTGCATTTTTCTTGTAGGACCAACCATAAGCGAGTTATAGAGTTGGATATTAATAATATTTAACAAAAACTTGCTTTAAAATAAAATGTTTGAAAAACTAAAATTAAACTAAATTAATTGTGTCTAACACTTTAGTAGAGGAAAAAGGAGAAGACATAAAGGTCACTAAAGGTTTCAGAGTCGTCTTTTGTCGTCATATTAATAACACTAACATTAATAATAATACTAATAGTACTAAATTTGCTTACATGCAAACGCTTAATTAGGGTAACAGTTTTTTGGTTTCTTGCTTATATCTGGAAAACAGTTACTTATATCAATTTTTATCTTTTTACTAAAGTTAAAGCCGATAAAATTTTCTACAAAATAGTTATTTGCATTTTTCATGTAAGACTAACCATAAGCGAGATATAAGTTTAAAAATTATTAATATTTAAAAAAAAAGTGCTTTAACAGAAAATGTCTTGTGATTTAAAATACACTTAATTTATTGGGTCCAATACTTTATTAGAAGAAAAAGGAGGTGACATAAAAGTCGCTGAAGTCTTCAGAGTCGTTTTTAAATGCTGCATTTTCGTCTTCGTCTCAAACATTGAAAACTGAATTACATTTTTGTTCAGTAACTGTAACAGTTTTTACTTTGGTTTTTTGCTTATATCTCGAAAACAATTACTCCTATCAATTTTTGTCTTTTTTTCAAAATCAAAGCTGATAAAATTTCCTACAAAATAGTTATTGGCATTTTCTTTGTAGGACCAACCATAAGCGAGTTATAGAGTTGGATATAAATAATCTTTAACAAAAATTTGCTTTAAAATAAAATGTTTGAAATACTGAAATTAAACTAAATTAATTGTGTCTAACACTTTAGTATAGGAAAAAGGAGAAGACATAAAAGTCACCAAAGTCTTCAGAGTCGTTTTTAGTCGTCATATTAATAACAATAACATTAATAATAATAATACTAATAGTACTAAATTTGCTTATATGCAAGCGCTTTATTAAGGTAACAGTTTTTTGGTTTCTTGCTTATATCTCGAAAACAGTTACTCCTATCAATTTTTATCTGTTTACTAAAATTAAAGCTGATAAAATTTCTTACAAAATAGTTATTTGCATTTTTCATGTAGGACTAACCTTAAGCGAGATATAAGTTTGAAAATAATCAATATTTAAAAAAAGTGCTTTAACAGAAAATGTCTTGTGATTTAAAATACACTTAATTTATTGGGTCCAATACATTATTAGAAGAAAAAGGAGGTGACTTAAAAGTCACAGAAGTCTTCAGAGTCGTTTTTAAATGCTGCATTTTCGTCTTCGTCTCAAACATTGAAAACTGAATTACATTTTTGTTTAGTAACTGTAACAGTTTTCACCTTGGTTTTTTGCTTATATCTCGAAAACTATTATTCCTATCGATTTTTATCTTTCTTTCAAAATTAAAGCTGATAAAATTTCCTACAAAATAGTTAATTGCATTTTTCATGTAGGACTAACCATAAGCGAGATATAAGTTTGAAAATAATTAATATTAAAAAAAAGTGCTTTAACAGAAAATGTCTTGTGATTTAAAATACACTTAATTTAATGGGTCCAATACTTTATTAGAAGAAAAAGGAGGTGACATAAAAGTCACTGAAGTCTTCAGAGTCGATTTTAAATGCTGCATTTTCGTCTTTGTCTCAAACATTGAATACTGAATTACATTTTTGTTTAGTAACAGTTACAGTTTTCTTATTGGTTTTTTGCTTATATCTCGAAAACAGTTACTCCTATCAATTTTTATCTTTCTTTCAAAATCAAAGCTGATAAAATTTCCTACAAAATAGTTATTGGCATTTTTTTTGTAGGACCAACCATAAGCTAGTTATAGAGTTGGATATAAATAATATTTAACAAAAACTTGCTTTAAAATAAAATGTTTGAAAAACTAAAAAATAAAATTTCCTACAAAATAGTAATTTGCATTTTTCATATAGGACTAACCATAAGCGAGATATAAGTTTAAAAATAATTAATATTTAAAAAAAAAGTGCTTTAACAGAAAATGTCTTGTGATTTAAAATACACTTAATTTATTGGGTCCAATACTTTATTAGAAGAAAAAGGAGGTGACATAAAAGTCACCAAAGTCTTGAGAGTCGTTCTTAGTCGTCATATCAATAACAATAACATTAATAATAATAATACTAATAGTACTAAATTTGCTTATATGCAAGCGCTTTATTAAGGTAACAGTTTATTGGTTTCTTGCTTATATCTCGAAAACAGTTACTCCTATCAATTTTTATCTTTCTACTAAAATTAAAGCTGATAAAATTTCCTACAAAATAGTTATTTGTATTTTTCTTGTAGGACCAAGCATAAGCGAGTTATAGAGATAGATATAAATAATATTTAACAAAAATTTGCTTTAAAATAAAATGTTTGAAATACTGAAATTAAACTAAATTAATTGTGTCTAACACTTTAGTATAGGAAAAAGGAGAAGACATAAAAGTCACCAAAGTCTTTAGAGTCGTTTTTAGTCGTCATATTAATAACAATAACATTAATAATAATAATACTAATAGTACTAAATTTGCTTATATGCAAGCGCTTTATTAAGGTAACAGTTTTTTGGTTTCTTGCTTATATCTCGAAAACAGATACTCCTATCAATTTTTATCTGTTTACTAAAATTAAAGCTGATAAAATTTCCTACAAAATAGTTATTTGCATTTTTCATGTAGGACCAAGCATAAGCGAGTTATAGAGATAGATATAAATAATATTTAACAAAAATTTGCTTTAAAATAAAATGTTTGAAATACTGAAATTAAACTA